>NC_091262.1:34277500-34605555 GCF_042477335.2 Ovis canadensis
CAGGAAGCATCACTACGAACAAAGCTAGTGGAGATGATGGAATGCCAGTGGAGCTATTTCAAATCATAAAAGATGATGCCATGAAAGTGCTGCACTCAATATGCCAGCAAATTTGGAAAACTCAGCAGTGGCCACAGGACTGGAAAAAATTTGTTTTCATTCCAATCCCAAAGAAAGGCAATGCCAAAGAATGCTCAAACTACCACACAATTGCACTCATCTCACATGCTAGCAAAGTAATGCTCAAAATCTCCAAGCCAGGCTTCAACAGTATGTGAACCATGAACTTCCAGATGGTCAAGCTGGATTTAGAAAAGGCAGAGAAACCAGAGATCAAATTGCCAGTATCCGTTGGATCATTGAAAAAGCCAGAGAATTCCAGAAAAACATCTACTTCTGCTTTATTGACTATGCCAAAGCCTTTGACTGTGTGGATCACAACAAACTGTGGAAAATTCTTCAAGAGATGGAAATATCAGACCACCTGACCTGCCTCCTGAGAAATCTGTATGCAGGTCAAGAAGCAACAGAACTGGACATGGAACAACAGACTGGTTCCAAATAGGAAAAGGAGTATGTTAAGGCTGTATATTGTCACCCTGCTTATTTAACTTACATGCAGAGTACATCTTGAGAAATGCTGGGCTGGAAGAAGCACAAGCTGGAATCCAGATTGCCAGGAGAAATATCAATAACCTCAGATATGCAGCTGACACCACCCTATGGCAGAAAGCAAAGAAGAACTAAAGAGCCTCTTAATGAAAGTGAAAGAGGAGAGTGAAAAAAGTTGGCTTAAAACTCAGCATTAAGAAAATTAAGATCATGGCATCTGGTCCCATCACTTCATGGCAAGTAGAAGAGGAAACAATGGGAACAGTGACAGATTTTATCTTGGGGGGCTCCAAAATCACTGCAGATGGTGATTGTAGCCATGAAATTTAAAAATGCCTGCTCCTTGGAAGAAAAGTTATGACCAACCTAGGCAGCATATTAAAAAGCAGAGACATTACTTTGCCAGCAAAGGTCCATCTAGTCAAAGCTATGGTTTTTCCAGTAGTCATCTATGGATGTGAGAGTTGGACTATGAAGAAAGCTGAGTGCGAAAAAATTGATGCTTTTGAATTATGGTGTTGGAGAAGACTCTTGGGAGTCTCTTGGACTGCAAGGAGATTGAATCAGTCAATCCTAAAGGAAATCAGTCCTGAATATTTATTGAAAATACTGATGCTAAAAGCTGAAGTTCCAATACTTTGGCCACCTGATGTGAAGAAGTGACTGATTGGAAAAGACCCTGATGCTGGGAAAGATTGAATGCAGGCGGAGAAGGGGACGACAGAAGATGAGATGGTTGGATGGCATCACTGACTTGATGGACATGAGTTTAAATAAGCTCCGGGAGTTGGTGATGGACAGGGAAGCCTAGCATGCTGCAGTCCATGGGGTCGCAAAGAGTCGGACACGACTGAGCAACTGAACTGAACTGATGAATGAACTTCAAAACCATTATGCTAAGTGAAATGTCAGTCACAAAAGGACAAATATTGTATGATTTCCGCTTATATGTGGTACTTAGAATTCAGAGAGAGAAAGTAGAATAATGGTTACTAGAATTTGGGGGTGAGGGGGTGTCGTAAGGAGTTACTGTTTAATAGGCAGCGTTTCTGTTTGGGGTGGTGATAAATTCTTCAGCTGCACAGTAGTGGTGGGTGCAGAACAATGCAGCTGCAGTTGATGCCATGGAACTGTATATTTAGAAATGGTCAGAGTAGTAAAGTTTATATCACATGTGCTTTAACACACACGCAGACACACATATATGCACAAGGCTGGTGTTCGGCAATGGCAGCTCTTGTCTCGACTATAACTGCAGAATTTTAATTTTTGGAAGTGACTGAGTGATGGCATGGAAAGAAGTCATGCCATTCGAAGAAGCATTTATTACTTATGTTTCCCAAGAAACATCCCATGGGGCCATATGGGGAAGCACCAGGTCTGGTCGGGAGTCAGAAAGGAACAAGGGGATGCCCCAGTCAAAGCCTTTACCAGGGTTTCTCCAGGAAAGGGCAGGTCTATCAGGGAAAATATTGGGTTAGCAAAGAAGTTCTAAGAAACTTCCAGCCCAATAGTTTAGGATCAGCTAGTTTAAAGAATTCTTTTGAACTTTACGGCTTTGGAGCTGTCCCTAAATGTCTGGTACCTGGCCTTGATTTAGATCCCAGAGGAGAGCTAGACAACTTTGGCTGTTCCTTTGGCCTTGTGATTAGTAGACATTAAACAGACAAATGCAGAGTCTAAGAAAACAGCAACCCCTCTCCACCTAGGGGCATTTTTCAAGCAGCCAGTGCTAGGGGCCATGTGTGGCCTCAGCTACACATGTTAGGCATAAAATAGCAGCTTCCATAACTTCACTATATAACCTTTCATATCTTTTTACACTTGTGCATTTGGGATTGTTACCTTTTAATAGTATTAATTACATAATTTAAAATAAAAACTATAGGTTGCAATGGTATTGTAAAAGCCTTAGTAAGAACAAATCCTATTATACCAAATACATTAAAATTTCAAAGTATGTAAGATAAGTATATTTACAGTTCTAACCACTTGGGAGCAAAGTAAACAGAACACAGTCAAGAGACCAAGTAGATGGGAAAAGATCTTAATTAAATTTAAAGCTATGCATAGTCTGTCTTTTGTTATGTTTGCTAAGGAGATGCAAGAAGCTTTCTGAGATACCCAGTGGTAACTACAAAGTTCTTCCCAGAATATTCAATGTTATCCATAAAGAACTTCTGCTTCTGTGTAGGATGTAGTCAGTATCAGTAGGTCTTCATTTGTGTGGCAACAAATGCAAAGAAAAAAAAAAGGATAAATTACAAAACTCACAATTCAAAAGACATCAGAAGGTTTCTCTGGTGACTCAGTATAAAGAATCCACCTGCCAGTGCAGAAGACACAGGTTTGATCGGGGAGATCCCACATGCCTCAGAGTAACTGAGTCTGTGAACCACAGCTACTGACCCTGTGCTCTAGAGCCCAAGTGCAGAAACTGTTGAGCCCACATGTGGCAACTACTGAAGCCCACACGCCCTAGAGCCTGGGCTCCACACCAGGACAAACCACTGCAGTGAGAAGGCATGCACTGCAGCTAGCAAGTAGCCCCAGCTCCTCGCAGCTAGAGGAAAGCCCAAGCAGCAGCGAAGACCCAGCACAGCCAAAATACATAAAAAAAAAAAGAGTCAGAAAAACTTCAGAGAGCAATAGGAGCAGAGAAGGAAGATCTCGTTCTAGATGAGCTGAGATTGTTGGTCATTTTTTCCCTGAGTCACTGCCATGGTGAAGGTTGGGTTTGGTGTACACTGAACGATTGAGGCCACTCAGGCTCCTTTTATAGACTAGAATCTAGATGCGAGGCTCTTTTTCCTACCGGATATTTGCTGAGTGACAGGGTAGACTAGGGGTGATGATGGTGGGGCTGGGGTAGGGCCTGGCTGGGGGCCTGGGCTGGAAAGGTAGCATAAGGTCCGCGGTCGTTTGGTAATTGGAGGGTGGAGTCTCACTGGGAAGAAGAGCCTGCAAAAACACAAGCTAGATCTCACACTCAAGATAACTAAAATCAGAGGTGGACTGAATCCAACTAAAGCTGCAGCTCACCCCAACTCAGCTCAGTTCCTGATTTCATTGAGGCCTCCATCCCTTTAAGATATATTGTCTAACAGAGGAGAAGTCAACCCTCCAGGGGAAAATGGGCTTCTCAGCTGGCCCCGTTGGTAAAGAATCTGCCTGCCAATGCAGGAGATACAAAAGACGTGGGTTTGACCCCTGGGTTGGAGAGATCCCCTGGCGTAGGAAATGGCAACCCACTCCAGTATTCTTGCCTGAAGAACCCCTGCCAGGCTCCTCTGTCCATGGGGTCACAAAGGGTCTGACACAACCGAGCACACACACGCACACTAGTGGGGAATATGGTTGACTTCAGTGCCTGTGATTCTTTCATACACAATATTTGGCATATGATAAAAAAAATTACAAGTCACAGAAAAAGCCAGCATGGTAGACTGAGCAATATCCCCCCAAAGATGTGTCTGTCCTAATTCTTAGAACCTGCAGGGACTCTGTTGATGTGACTCAGGATCTTGAGATGGAGACAGTATCCTGGCTTATCCAGGTGGGCCCAATAAAATCACAAGGTCAGAGTCAGTAGTAGGTGAAAGGATGGATATGAGAGTTTGGAGTTATGTGGACAAGGGGCCACAAGCCTAAGGATGCAGGTGGCCATCAGAGTTGAAAAAGACAAAGAAAGGGATTCTTCCCTACAGTTTCCAGAGGGGACCCACTCTGCTGACACCTTGACTCTAGCCCAGTGAGACTGATTTTGGATTTCTGACCCCCAGAACTATAAGATAATAAAATCACTGTTGTCTTAGACTTCTAAATTTGCAGTAATTTATTAACTAGTAGTGGGAAACTAGTACAGCTGGACAATGCGACTGACAATCAAGAGGAAAAACGAGGCAATAGACGTAGACCCATATCTGATCTGGATATCAAGGACTTTAAAATAACCATTTAAGGGAATATAAACTGGTGCAGCCATATTTTCACTACAGAAAATACAGAGGCTCCTCCCAAAACTGAAAATAGAGTTGTCATATGATCCTGCAATCACAGTCTTAGGCACATATTCAGAAAAAAACTATTAATATAATTCAAAAACATATATGTACCCCAATGTTCATGACAGCACTATGTAGAATAGCTAAGACATGGAAGCAACCAAACACATTGACAGATGAACAGACAAAGATGTGGCCTATATATACATTGGAACACTACTCAGCCATAAAGAAGAATGAAATGATGCAATTTGCCACAACGTGGATAGACTAGGAAGTTATCACACTGAGTGAAGTCAGAAAGAAAGGAAAATGCCATATAATATCACCTACGTTTCAGTTCAGTTGAGTTCAGTCGGTCAGTCTTTGCGACCCCATGAATCACAGCACACCAGGCCTCCCTGTCCATCACCATCTCCGGGAGTTCACCCAAACTCTTGTCTATTGAGACAGTGATGCCATCCAGCCATCTCATCCTCTGTCATCCCCTTCTCCTCCTGCCCCCAATCCCTCCCAGCATCAGAATATTTTCCAATGAGTCAACTCTTCGCATGAGGTGGCCAAAGTATTGGAGTTTCAGCTTCAGCATCAGTCCTTGCAATGAACACCCAGGGCTGATCTCCTTTAGAATGGACTGGTTGGATCTCCTTGCAGTCCAAGGGACTCTCAAGAGTCTTCTCCAACACCACAGTTCAAATGCATCAATTCTTCGGTGCTCAGCTTTCTTCACAGTCCAACACTCACATCCATACATGACCACTGGAAAAACCATAGCTTTGACTAGACAGACCTTTGTTGGACCTCAAATATGACACAAATAAACTTTTATGAAATAGAAACAGACTCACAGACATACAGAACACATGTGTGGTTGTCAAGGGGTAGAGGAGGATAGGAGAGAGAGGGATTGGGAGTTTGGGATTAGCATATGCAAATGATTATTTATACAATGAATAAACAGCAAGGTCCTACTGCATAGCACAGGGAACTATATTCAATGTCCTGTGATAAACCATGGTGGAAGAGAATGTGAAAAAGAATGTATATACATAAAACTGAATCATTTTGCCATATGGCAGAAATTAACACATTGTAAAGCAACTATACTTCAATAAAATAAATTTTAACAATGAAATAACCATTGAAATATGTTAAAGAAAATAAGAGGATCAAAGAACAAATGGTGGCAAGCTATGAACTTTCAACAGAGAATATGTAAATATATAAAAACCAAATGAACATTCTAGGATTAACAATATCTGAAAGGAAGCATTCAGATGTGCTGAGCAACAGACCAGACGCAGCAGAGGCAAGAGATTAGTAAACTTGAAGACAGGCCAATTGAAAATATCCAAACTAAAGTACAGAAAGATAAAGGAATAGAAAGAACAATGCTAACTACAAAGTTTTTGTTTGATGTCTTCCCAGCATACAATATTTAGCCAAGAAGATTATTCATTTCATCTTTGAATGTTTGTTGTAGCAGATACAAGGGAATTTGTTTACTTAAATTGTAAGTAAACTCACTTTGTGAATCCTATCACAGACATTCCTACTAGACTCTTGGACCTAGTTTTCTTCCACAGATTGCAAGTAATATAAAGTAAAGCTTCTAGTGGATTTGAGTCTAAAAATCAAATTCATTGTCTAACTCTGAAATACAGTTTTCATATTTGCAAAATGAAGGTAATAGTATATATCTCATAGCTTTAGCATGAAGATTAAGTGACATAAAGCCCTTAGCATAATAAATGTAAATGTACACTTTTATTAGCATTTTTTCCTCAAGCAGGTACATCTGTATGTCAGAAGAAGCATCAGAGGGAGTATGAGGTAAAGGACTTTCATTAAATGAAGGGAGCTTAAATGAGATCAGGGATATAAAGCTCTCCATAAAGAGATACGATGGTGCTCTCGACTATTTTTGCAAACCTTTTGCTTATCTCCCTTTTTGGCTGCGCTGGGTGCTCGTTGCTGCTCTTGGGCTTTCTCCTGGTGCAGCAAGAGGGGTCTACTCTCAGTGTAGTGCTCAGGCTTCTCTTGTCGCACAGCACGGACTTTGGGCACACCGGCTTCAGTAGTCGTGGCACGAGGGCTCTAGAGCACAGGCTCAGTAGTTGTGGCACAGGGGGTTAGCTGCTCTATGGCATGTGGGATCTTCCCGGACCAGGGATTGAACCCGTGTCTCCTGCATTGGCAGGCAGATTCTTTACCACTGAGCTGTCAGGGAAGCCCAGGACTTTGTTTTCTTGAACGCACTTCATCATTGCTATTAGAAATCACTCTCATTTCTCTTTCTCCCTGCTTAAGGCTTAAGGGGCTTTTGTCTGATCTCCTTAGAGAACCCTACCTTCTCAATAGGCTGAGTTTTTTTGAACTATATTTGTGGACTAGTGTTTTCTACTTTCATTATCACTTTATCTTTCCTCTGAGCCAATAAACACAGAACTGGCTTAAATTGATGAAGTGGAGGGGAAGGATGATAAAAGAAAGAAATAAAAGTGTATCAAGTAAGGGACTTTCCTGGTGGTATGGTGACTAAGAATCCGTGTTCCCAATGCAGGGGGCTTGGGTTTGATCCCTGGTTGAGCAACTAGAGCCCACATGCCACAGCTAAGTGTCCGCACGTCACAGGTAAAGTTGCTTGCCACAACGAAGACCCAGTGCAGCCAAATAAAGAAATACATTTTTTAAAGTGTATCAGGTAAGGAAGGGTTCCAGCTATGATATAATCTTTGGTACCAGATTAGCCTCCCTCCCATAAACAACCATAATACTGGACAAAAAAATATGGGCAACCATTCTCATTTGCCTTGGACAACAGCCAGCCCCTGCCACTGATCCTTGAGAGAAGGGAAACTCATCAGATGTGCCCCCAAATCATTTTTGTTCTCTGCTGGAAAAAACAGTTTTCAACCATAGCACAGCAAGCTGAAGTCCTAGCAAAGTAGGAATGCCTTGCTGAGTTGAAGAGACAGAGATCAGAGCTCAGGGTTGTTGAAACAGCTACAGGCTACAGGTCATGGCCCTGACAAAGATGTTGTTATGGAGTGGGGGAGGCAAAAGTCTATGTGTGTGCGGGGGTCCCCTGTGAATACTTGGCTCCCGGGATGCACATGTATATGAGAAGACGACCTGAGGCTTTCCAGAGAGAGACTGCTACTAAGTTAAGGGTAAAATAGATACTAGAAGTCAAGCAGATAACAGAATCTAGAGCCTCTAAAATGTACCAGCCACAGTGTCCATTAAATTGTCTAAAATTTCTACATATGTCAAAAACAAAAACAAGGAAATGTGAACCATAGTAAAAAACAACAGAAAAGAGTCAATAGAAACTGGCTGCAAGATGGCCCAGATGCTGAATTTAGCAAAGACTTTAAGGAAATCATTATAAATACGTTCAAAAACCTAAAACAAAATATGTTCAAGGAATTAAAAGAAAATATGGTCATAAGGAGTGAAGTAATGGGGAATCCACCCCAAATATATGCAGTGGGGTAGGGGAATCTAGGGATCTTTCAAACTGCTTTTGCCCAATCCTCATTAATTTATACACTTCTTTACTCCCAATTCCAGAGATACCTGGTTCTCTCAGTAGCTGTGCCTTTTCAGAATTCCATATTAACTGGGTTGGTTTTCACTTTTGTCCACTACTAGTCCAGGACCTGTCTTTTCCTAGATCGGCTAAAAGTCACCATTCCTCTTCTGCTAAGTTCCAAAATGTTGTTACTGCTGTCTTAGAGAAGACAGCAGTTCTCTAAAGATGCTCTCTCATCTTTGTGGATATATTGTAGTTTAAGAAAATTACTATGATTTTAGCAGGAGTTTTAGAGGGAATGAATCTAGATGTGAATGTTTAATCTGCAGTTTCAGCCTGCAACTCCTGTATTAGTTCTTAAAAGTGATTTAAATAATGTAACGTTTCCTGGAAACTGTTCTCATCCAATATGTTAACAGCCTTCTGTTGGCCTCCTCCTCACTAAAAGGCCCAAATGAGATTTCTTATTCTCTTTCGTCTTGTGCTGTCAAGGGCCACAAAGACTCTAAAATAAATTACAATTATGCCTGTCCCAAGCCCATTAATTGGACATGACAAATCAGTAAAAAAAGAGAGACGTTCATTTCCTTCTAGGGAAGTAGCCATCCTCAAGGGACCCGGGCTCACCACAGTCTCACAAATGCATACCTTCTTAGACATGTCTGGCTTTTGCTGACAGTAAATATTAAATTATACTTCAAATATAAAACCTCTACTGCGTATAACTCAAGCTAACCACATTAAATAATTACCTAGGTCTTAAAATCTAAATGGATTTTCTTCCCTTAAACAAGTCCTTTCAGCCTATGCATTAGGTACCCTTGATTCTATAGTAAGCAATTCACTCTTTTCTGCCATTAAAAAGCAATATTTGCGTTTGTTGTACAAAGACTAATGGAGACAAGTTCCCATTGCTGTTATAATCCTCTGTACAGTCGGTGGCGCCAGATGTGCCTCTAGCCTGAGCTCTGTCCAGAACCATAGACACGGACTAGGACATCTGTCTCATTGGAGTCTCCTGTTTTTGTCTTTGTTGCTATTCATTGTTCAGTCACTGAGTCATGTCAGACTCTTTGTGATCCCAGGGACAGTACCCCACCAGCTTCCTCGACCCTCCACTATCCCCTGGAGTTTGCTCAAATTCATGTCCATTGAGTTGGGGTTGCTATCTAACCGTCTCATTCTTTTTTTTTTTTTTTAACCGTCTCATTCTTTACCACCCTCTTCTTTTGCCTTCAAGCTTTCCCAGCATCAGGATCTTTTCCAATGAGTCAACTCCTTCCATCAGGTGGCCAAAGTACTGGAGCTTCAGCTTCAGCATCAGTCCTTCCAATGAATATTCAGGATTGATTTCCTTTAAGATTGACTGGTTTGATCTCCTTGCAGTCCAAGGGACTCTCAAGAGTCTTCTCCAGCACTGGTTTGAAAGCATCAATTCTTCGGTGTTCCACCTTCTTTATGAGCCAACTCTCACATCTGTCCATGACTACCTCTAAATGGGGAGAGGCCTGCTCCTCTTCAGGTACAGCACTCCTTCTGAAAACCAAAATACAATTCCTATCTACTGTCCAAGTATGTTAGTATTACATTTCACTCATCTTGGCTGGTCATTTTGCCCTTACACATTGTCCCAGCAGCTAAATCCAGCAATTTCACTTCCAACTCCAACATATTCAAAACCTCGTATTTGTCTGTTTTTGAAAACATACCTGTTTGCCTTTATATAACCCTTCTCCCCTCTTTTTTGTTAACAGAATCTTGATTTCTTGCAGATATCTCTATACACATCCCTCCTCCCCTAGAAACTACCACTATTCCTAGTCCAGGGGCAAATCTTGATTAATTGTGTACCATTCCCCCGAACGGGGATTGAGCCAATATGGATACAGTTCTGCCAGTGAGATATGGGGAGGAATCTCCTGGGGAAACTTTCTGAGAAAAGTTTCTTCATTCCCCCTCACAGACCCCAAAGAGTCATTTTCTTTTGGAACTGCAGCCACCTTCTTGTGACGGTGATCTGGGCTGAGGAGGGCAGAGGAGAAAGATGGAAGGACAGTGTACTGTCGACTTTTACGCAGATGGATCTATTCATTGGTTTCAGTGCTCATTCCCCTTCGATGTTCCCCTTAGATGTGTGACGTCTGCATAGGTGATGAGCTGACTGCTTTCCTCAAATCACACACCCTTCATATAAATCTGCCAATGTTTTTATTTGTTCCAGCTGACTTTGCTCATATTTGTGGCCAACTGGAAAGCAACAAAGCGAAGAAAAGTCTCCAAGTGTCTTTAGATTAATGACTTTCCGTGCCTTCTACCTGTCTTCTGAAGAAGTCCTATGAGGTGCTCCAAGTCAAAATGCCATGGCTACTGCAACCATTTTCTTTCTTCTTGGGCCATGGCTTTATTTCCTTCACTTTTCAGCTGGCTCCTCGGAAGCTTTAACTCTCTTGAATGTTGCTCTGCTCTGAAACCAGGCTCCAAGTTTACAGGGACATCTGTGGAGGCCAAATGGTCTTCAACCAGCTCACCTTCATTCCCCAGATGGCCACTTGATGGCGCCCAAGAATCTTCACTTTAGTGGCAAGATCGGTGGGGATGGCTCACGTGAATTAAGCGGTGGGGTATGGTAAAGGAAGTCTGATAAACGTTATCAGTGTGTTCCAACATGTTTCGTGAGTGGTAGTACTTTCATGTCAGCCACTTTTAAGGATATAATTGGAGGGGACAATCCACTACAGAATCATTCTGTTTGGTTTCATCCAGATGAACAAATGCTGATCACATAAACACATATTCATGAGATACACAAAAATATCACCACGTGCAAATTATAATATACTTCCATCATCAAAGAGCTGTGAAAAGTTACCACACTCAGATTTGAAATAATACTATTATTTAATATAATGGAACACACACTTCATTGGTCAAACTGGAAGTCTTTGAGAAACAGCAAGAATTTAACTGTCAGCTCTCACTGTAGATTCATCAAGGGGGTAAAATGACAAAATAGTATCTTAAAAACTATGTTGGCCAATATATACACAGAAACCTGAGTCAGATGGCCTAGATCTTGCTCTTAGTTCTTGGGAGTATAACATGAGTGGTTATCAAAGAGGCAAGACTTTCTCATCTTGATATATTGATGGGTTGGCCCATGAAACTTCCCACTATGCTCCCAGAGGCACACACTGAAAAGAAATCATGTCTTAACTGACTTTCTACTGAAGTTGTGCAAAGCATTTTTTTTTTTTTGGAAATTTTGTCAGGGCCTTTCGTTCATAACTGTCCTGTTGTAGCAAATGTTGTTGGTGCTTCACCTACCTCCCCTTGGGTCCCTCTGATTCTAATTCTGATGTGTGTTTTCTCCCCCCATATATCAAGCAATTCTTCCACATCAGCTGTGTGTCCTACAATTCAACTCAATTCTGATACTACCTACCTAAAAATAGATAACCACAGTTTAAGCCTAAATCTTACAAGACTCTCTCCCACCCCAGATGCCAATCATAATTCCAGGTTTTCACCTGGGTTTCCAACCAGTCACTCAAGATCAGAGGTTTCTATGACCCCCTTCGTGGATTTCATTAATTTGCCAGAGCAGCTTAGAACCCAGAGAAATATTTTACTTGGTAGATTACCAGTATTTTATAAAAGGATATAACTCAGAAACAGTCAGAGAGAAGAGCTACACACGGCAAAGTGTGTGGGCAGGGTGCAGAGCTTGCATGCCATCTCTGAGCAACTGTCCCTGAACTTCCACATGTTCACGAGCCCAGAAACTCTCCAAATCCTGTCCTTTGGGGGTTTTTATGGAACCTTCATTACCTGGGCATGATTGATTAAATCATTGACCATTGGTGATTGAACTCAATCTCCAGCCTCTCGCCCCTCTCTGGAGGTCAGGGGGGTGGAACTCAAAGTTCAAAGTCCCTAATCACATAGTTTGTTCCCCTGGCAACCAGCTCATCCTTAGATGACCCAACAGCTTCCCAAGTCACTTCATTAACACAACTTGAATAGACACCTTTATGATGTCTTTATCACATAGGAAGTCCCAAGGATTTTCGGAGTCCTACGCCAGGAACAGGGTCAAAGATCAAATATATATTTCTTATTATAAACCGCAGTATCAATTCCTTTCACCCTTTCTGTTTTGTCATCCTCCAGCTTCCGTGCCTTGGGTATCTAATGGCTTATAACTGCGACTTCATTCAGAGGATCTCCCTTGGGCTATGGGGGCTACTATGAACACCATCATACAAACAGAACAGGAATTCCCTGAGAGTTTGTGTTCTTCTCCCTACTGGGTCCATGCTACTGGTTGGTTCAGGAGTATGAACGTACAGATCTCTTGTTTAAGAAGGATGAACTACGTGAGGTATAATTTACCCTTCAGCACTGCCCCCTGGATCAGGCTGAAGCTGGGGCTTGGCCAACATCATACTCTTCCTGGCTTCTTCCCTTTCTGTGCCTCTTTTCCCCATTCCTTTCCTGTTTTCCCTGGAGCACTTCTGTTGCAGTGAAAAGGAAAAAAGAGGAATGAGTTTTTCTCTTTCCCTTTCCTGAGAACAAAGAATATAAGAGAACAGTGAGCAGGCCTGAAGATTCCTATTTTTTTTTTTTTTTAACTTTAACCGCTTCTAACTCTGCATGTCTGTAACTAAGTTTGCTTTTCTGCCCCTTAACTCTGCAGGAGCCACACTTCACATCTCTTTTCCCTTGACTCTTTGCTAAATACACCCCCTCTCTGGTGTTTATCCTTACAACACCCTTCCCTGTGTAATTGCATATCAGAAGGAAGGCGGCAGGGCCCCTGAACTGCCAGACTCAGTTCCCGGGTTGCTGTAATTGAGTAAACTGACACCAGTTTATGACTGTCGCTGAAACAATGCGAGAGGAAGAAATCAAGATCCTATCACCTTTGTTTCTCCTGACTGCGAGCCCTGGCTTTATATAAGCCCCTAAACCTCTCATGGCGGGGGGCACAGTTCTTCAGGCATGGGCCTACCTCGTTCCCCTCTCCGCCAGCTGAGAATAAAAGCCACCTTTCTATTTCCTCTAAACTCTGTCTCCGTGTTTTTCATCCGGCTTCGGTGGGCAGAGAAAGCCAAGATTTTGGACGGCAACACTTCCTTAATAAATCATTTGTACCTCCCTCCTGTTTCAACATGTGCTTTTAGGAACCCAACTTAAGAAAGCAACCACCCCTGATAAACCATGTTGCCACAGAAGCTTGGGATACACATCAAAGTTTACCAACAAAAAATGTCACTGAAACGCTGCTGAAAAGAAGTAGAATGTAATGAATTAAGAGCATATATTGTAATCCCCTAGAGCTAAACTGATAATATTGTACAAAAAGGTAGAGCTAAAAAAGCAAATAGAGGAAATAAAATAAACTACTAAAAATATTTAATTAATTGAAGACAGAAGAACAAAAATCAGGTAGGACAAATATAAAATAAATGGCAAGATGGTAGACTTAAGCCAAACCATGTCAATAATTACATTAGTTGTAAAATGAATTGAACACTTCCATTAAAAGGCAGAGATTATCAAATTGGACACAAATGACCCAAATCTCTGCTGTCTGAAGAGATATACTTTAAACACACAGACACTGATAAAGCCAAAGTAAAAGGATGGAAAAATACATCATATGTATGTAGTACACATAATAAGATGAAATAGAAACAAAAATAAGAACACACAAGAAGATGGGGGACATATGTATACCTCTGGCTGATTCATGTTGACATATGGCAGAAACCAACATGCTATTATAAAGCAATTATCCTCCAGTTAAAAAATAAATTAATTAAAAAAAAAGAAAGCTGGTAGAGTCATGCTCATATTAGACAAAGTAGATTTCAAGATGAGGCATACTACTAAATATAAAGAGAAATTTAATATTGATTAAAGATTCAATCCATCAAGAAGATTTAACAATCCTAAATACGTGCACTCAGTAGCTATATAACTTTGCTAGCAGGGCCATACAAAGTACCTCAGACTGTGTGGCTTACACAACAAAAATTTACTTTCTCATTGTTCTGGAGGCTGGAGGTGTGATATCCGGGTGTTGGCTGTGTTAGTTCCCTCTGGAGCCTGTCTTCCCTGTATCTTAACATCGTCTTCCTTCTGTCCATTTCTGTGTCTAGAACACTATACCTGATAACTGCAGAATACTGATGTTTCTTTTCAAGGACACAAGAAAGTTCCTTGAGATAGACCATATGCTGCATGATAATATAAATAAATATTAAAGCACTGATATTTTATGGACTATGTTGTAAAAGAAATCTAGAAAGGCCCCAAGTATTTGGAAATTAAATAACACACTACTAATCAAAAAATCATAAGAGAAATTTTAAGATATCTTAAACCGGAAGCTAGTACAACATATCATGATATGTGGGATATAGCTAAAGTTATGCCTAGAGGGAAATTTATAGCTTTAAATGCTTATATTACAGAAGAAGAAAAGTTTCGAACAATAATCTAACTTTCCACTTTAAGTAGCTAGAAAAAGAACAGATTAAATCCAAAGTAACAGGAATAAACTGACATATACACACTGCTATATATTAAATTAATAACGAATGAAGACCTACTATAAAGCATAGGGAGCTCTACTCAGTTCTCTGTAATGGCCTACGTGGGTAAAGAATCTAAAAATGAGTGGATATATGTGTACGTATAACTGATTCGCTTTGCTGTACATCTGAAACTAACACAACATTGTGAATCAACTATACTCCAATAAAAAAATTTTCAAAGAAAAACAAGTAGCAGGAAGAAAGGAAATTTAATAAAAATGAGCAGAAGTCAGTGAAAGAGAAAGCCAATAAGAAAGAGAGAAAAACAAAAATTATTTCCTTGTAAAGATTAATGAAATCAATAAAATCAGCAAGACTTAGCAATAAAGAAAAATAGAGGGAAAATAAAAGTAAGACTAGGGTAAAGGCTATATCATGGTTCCTTCACGCTGTTCTCACAGGTTTTCTGTACGTTTCATATCGTGTCAAAATAAAAATGTAAACAAAGTGGGTGAAATGTGCAAACTGGTAATATTTAAAAATTCAGATTTTGGTCAAGAGAGATTGTCTTTTTCTGTGAAAATGAAGCTAGGAGTGGGGAAGGTGTGGGAAAGAGTAAAAGTTACGGTTGAAGAAATGGGAGGGCTGAGTTCCTCGATGTATCACAACGATGCCCGTAACTGCTAGGCTCTAGAGCCCTGCCATTCTAACCCTGAGACCTGCAGAGGCTGGGCAGCGTCTTTATCAAATGCAGTTTTCCCTGCATCAGGTTTCCATGCCAGTTTGCATTCTCTCGGTGATGTTTCTTGCACTCTACACTTAAACTCCTCTTGTACCTTTAACCTAAACACCATGGTGAAGCCAAGGGTTTTTTCTACAGTGTTATGGGGAAGAGGATTAAGTTTTAGAGGGGGAGAAGACAAGCATCTAAATTTAGATGTGGATGAAAGCAAATTTCATATTGCATGTGAATCAGAAAGGAGGCAGAGTCACTTCTTTATTCTGAAAGCCAACAGCTGCTCATAGACAAGCAGATTGAACCACTTCCTCCTGCTCAGAAATTCTCAGAGCACACACACACACACACACATTTATATACACATATGGTTAGAAGAACAAAGAAAAGGAGCACAAGGAAAAATAATTCATTGATGATGTCATTTGCAGCTTCAGTGCACAGTCCTATGTTTCATAGCACATGATTTCCTGCAAAAAGCATGCTCATGAAAGCCCAGGCAATTCTCTCAAACCAGAAGGTTAAGGATTATGTTCAGATAAGTGCTAACCAGCCAGTTAAGACCAGTTTTTGTTTTTTTTTTTTTTAGGAGAGAGATATTATTTCTTTTTCAGATTTTTATCATGAAAAATTTCAAACATACACAGAAAAGTACAATGGTCCCCCTCACATAACCAGCACCCAGAATGAGCAATCCAATTACACTGAGTTGGAAGAAATCATAAAAGAAGAAGTCTGCAGTTTGGGATACAGTTAAATTTAGCTTTACTGGGAGCTTGCTCCAACTTGATTAATCAGCTAATCAAAGCTCTTTGTTTAATTTCAGCTTCTTTATCGTGGTAAAGAAAGGCTATTCATGACTCAACAACGGCACCAAGTTTCTGTAGGTCTGGGTCAAATTCTCAAGTTCTGTTCAAGATTGTCTTATTGTTGTAGCCACGTGTTCCGGGAAACAAACTCACTCAGAAGGACGATGCAGATAGTGAAGTGCCGTTTATTACACTGGCGGGCCCAAGGCAGAGTCTCCTCTTAGCCAAGGACCCCCACCAATTTTTGTGAAAACCTTATATACCCTAAGTGTACGTGCCCAAACCCACCTCCCCAAATTCCCTGAAACTGGTCTGAACAAAGGAAGAGAAATATAGAATCAACGTTAACCCGTGATTCATATGCCTAAGCCTAGGTAGTTAACAGTGGAAAATTATCAATAGGCCTGTGGTCATACCCCAATAAGCATAATAGGATTTATGATTCTGTTTGGTTACACAGATAATTAGGGTATTCTTTTAGGCAATGGAGAGTCTAGGTTTGAGCCCTGAGGTTCTTCCATCCGGGAGGTCTAGTTTTCCAGTTGGTATGTCGTTTCCATAGATACTGGGCATATAGCTCAAGTCCACAGTCCGGCCCCAAATGGAGTCCTGCTTTCAAGATGGAGCCTGTTCTGTCTGTTTCCTCCCACATTATTAATCACGGTTGGGAAAAAAAAGGTGACATTACATTATTGTCTATATGTCTTTCAACAAAAGTGAAGGTTACATTTTAAAACTACAATCCACTGTGTTTGAAATGGTGGCAGGGTGTCTGCATGGAGTTGACCATTGGGCAAAGGAGACTATAAACCTGGGACTTCCCTGGAAGTCTAGTGTTTAGAGCTTCTGAGCTTCCACTGCAGAGGGCACAGGTTAGATCCCTGGTCAGGGAGCCAAATCCTGCTGCCGAGTAAAGTAGCCACAAACAAAACAAAAACACCCCCTGAAACCCTGGGGGAGATTTCTGAGATTGGAGATGTGTTGGGAGTGATAGTCTATAAAGCTGGGAGACAATGTCAAGGAAGAAGTGGGTAGGGATGAGAGTAAGGCCTGTGTGGAACTCTTTCAGGTTATAGGAGAACCGGCAGGAGCCAGGCCATGAACACACAGCCTTGGGAGCTAAAAGGGAATAAAAGTGGTTAACCATATAGGGGGCCCAGAGGGCCAAAGTCCCTAGAATGAGGCAGGAGAAGGTCATGGCACAAAGACTGAGGCAGAGACAAAAATCTAATTTCTCTCTAGCATGTCTCACCCCCTTCCCACACCCGCTTCCAGTTTCTGGGTTGGGGGAGGCGATTCCCTGGTCTCTGGAGGGAACATTGTTCTTACTCCTTTCCTCCAACACTTTTTTTTCTTTTAACACTGTTTTGGATGCACCTCATGGCATACGGGCTTTAGTTCCCTGACACAGGGGTCAAATCCGCACCCCTTGCCTCGAAAGTGCAGAGTCTTCACCACTAGAACACAAGGGAAGTCCCTTTCTCCCAAACCTTTTAAAAATTTAATTGATTAATTATTTTTAAATGGGAAGATAAGTGCTTTACATGCTGTATTGGTTTCTCCCAATGCTTTTAATGTCTCCCTCTTCCTTCTGCCTGGACTAGCTAATTCCTGCCCATCAATCTGATCTCAGCCTCGAAATCTCTTTTCACGTCTTCCTTCCAGTGAGATCAGATCCTATCATTCCACACTGTGTATTTTTCCTCTATAAAATGTCTGGGTTGTCATGGTGTATTCTCATGACTCTTTGACTAATTCCCACTCCCCTAAATAGATGGGTATCTCCGTGAAGGTAGAGACCACACTTGGATCCTTCAAAGTGTAACATAAGTGCCTGCCTCAGGGCCTGACTCAACCCGTACTCAGTGAAGACCAAACGAATGAAAGAGGGCAAGGAGGTGGGGGCGCTTTCCCAGGACTCATGGCCCGATGTTCTTTCTGAAACATCTCAGAAGTTCCGTTCTGTCATCTGTGGTTCCCCCCGGGTAATGCCAAGCATCAACCGTCCCCTGCCACTGTTCTTATGGCCGGTGTCCTGAGTGGGGTCGGGTCAGCCTCCTGCACTCCAGCCTCAGCTCAGCTCTGCAGAAGTCGCTGACCACGCTGGCGAGAGCTGTTTCAGGGGACTGATGAGAGTGGAAGCCAGACTGGAAAGAGTGGGAGGTGAGGAAAGGGAGATGGTGGGTGTAGACAGCTTTTCCACTAGTTTGGCTTTGAAGGGGAGGAGAATTAGTGGTAGCTGCAAGGAGCTTTGTGGTCAAAGCATTTTTTTTTTTTAATGGCAGTGACTTAAAGCTGTTTAAATGTCAGTGAGAAGGTTCCAATCAGGAAGGAGAGGTTGAATAAATCGAAGTGAGAAAGGATCCTGAGAGGAAGAGAGAAGGCATTTCTAAGGAACACAAGGATGTTAATAATAATATTAAACCTATTACAAGCTCTCTCTGCCACTCGGTTGGCTGAGGTCCCCGCAAGGAAGGCAGCCGCCCCACTGTTCCAACGTGGGATGCTAGACCCCCTCAGCAGGACTGGAAAGGGAAATGTCTGAGAACTAGCTCTGAGTCACTATATTGACCGCCCACTTCCAGCTTATAAAGAGGATGGATGGAAAGCCCCAGAGAGGACCAGACCCTCCGAAGGAGATTTCTGGAAGAGAGGGTTTTACTGTGGAGAGAATCGGGGGGGTGGTGGTGGTGGTGGGGGTGGGGGTGTACTTCTTGTTTTCTGAAATCAACTGGAGGGCCAACTGGAGAACTTGAAGAGTGGTCCCTAGAACCAGGGGAGGAGGCCTCCATCGGGGGCTTGGCTGTCAGTGGCCTGGCTCTTAGAGAGTGCTCTATATGAGAGGTAGGTGAAGGTCGGTTCTGTGTGTGCACTTCCTGTGGGGCCGAGGTGGGCTACAAATTCGAGACAGAGCAGCCAGAGGCTCTTCTGGGTCGAGTTCTCACCTAGAGATTTCCCTGGGGTCCAGCGGTTAAGATTTTGAGCTCTGGATGCAGAGAACCTGAGTTCAATCCCTGGGCAGGGAACTAGATCCCACATGACGCAACCAAGAGTTCACATGCTACAACTAAGACCCATCGTGGTCAAATAAAAAAATATATATACTTAAAAATGAACAAAAAGCGTTCTGGAGACGTGCTTGAGCAACACCTCTAGGAGGCGCTGCAAGCAGGGCTTGTCTAGTGCAAGGCCGGGCATGCTGCTACGCATCCGAAAAAGCACAGGTCAGGGCAAGGTCAAGGGCAGGACTATGCAGGTTTGCTGTTGGGAAGTTGAAAGAGTCTCCATATGATGGTCTAAACTTTTTCTGCGGAATTAGAAATTCACCTTCTGCTGGGAGTGAGAGGCACGGGAGGGCCATGGAGATTTGAAAGAATGAAGGATGGAAATAGTGCTTGTAGGAGCGGGGAGCTAGGCGACACATGGTAGGGTTGCCAAACACCCAGAGAAAGTACGGGTCCAAAGGCACAATCCAGACAGACCCCTGCGGGGCACATGGGCTCGGGGGTCCTGCGGCAGAGCCTGTGTGCCCAGCCCCCTCCACGGAGCACTGCTGACACCTGGAGGGCCCCCAGGGGCTCTCTGCTCTTCTTCTGGTGCCACAGGTCTTACGGTCCACTAGTCCACCTCAGAGTCCCTCACCCCCCCACATCAATGACGCAGTTCCTTTTTAAAGTAGAAAAATCTTGATAAATATAATTTTACTTATGTATTTATTTTGATTGAAGTATAGCTGATTTACAATATTTGTGCCAATCTCTGCTGTACGGCAAAGTGGCTCAGTCACGCACAAACATACCTTCTCTTTTTTGCATCCTTTTCCGTTACGGTTTATCACAGGTTATAGAACACAGTTCCCGGTGAGAACCTTGCAGTTCATCCATTCTAAATGCGGTGGTTCGCGCCTGCTAATCCCGAACCTCCTGTCTACCCCATGCTCCCCGCTTCTCCCTCGGCAACCACAGGTCTGCTCTGTGTCTGTGAGACTGCTTCTGTTCTGCACTTAGGCTCATTTATGGCGTATTTTAGATTCCACATATATGTGACATCGTGTGATGATTCACTTCCTTGATCAGTGTTGATACAGTAACTGCAGGGAGCTCTCGGCCTCCGTCGCTCTCATTTTGCCTTCACTGAGGGGAGACCTGACTGTAGCTTGTGAATATCGTCGAGCACAGCTCTGCAGCCTGTGTGCTCAGGCTCCCGCGGGAGTCTTCAAGATTCCGAGTGGGACACGAAGCCCTCAGTGCCTCTGACAGCAGTGACTTGGTGCTGTGTTGGTTAAGCAATAGACACTGACCTTGTCACAGAGGAAATCCATTGGAAGGGTAGGAGTCCCTCCCATAACAAAGGGCTTCCCAGGTGGCTCAGTGGTAAAAAAAAAATCCACCTGCCAGTGTACAAGATATGGGTTCAATCCCTGGGTCAGGAGGATCCCCTGGAGAAGGAAATGGCAACCCATTCCAGTGTTCTTGCCTGGGAAATCTCAAGGAGAGAGGAGCCTGGCAGGCTACAGTCACAAAGAGTCAGCTGTGACTTAGCTTCTGAACAACAAGAACCCATAATAAAGAGGAAACTTGAACCTAGTCTGCAAAGGACAGGAGCCAGGGAGGTCTTGGGGACAGAAGCAGGCCCCAGCTGAGAATCTCATCCAGCCACTACAGGGGTGTGTCAGCCCCTGCATCTTCTCTGCTTTTGCTTTTGCTTCTCTCCATTCAAGGGTCAGGGTCCAGGAGAGAGTGTCTCGGTGGGCCCAGCCCTCCCATCCCAGGGAGGACAGACAACCTCTGACTCCCATAGGTAATACAACTGCTATTCCCAGAATCCGGAGAACAGGCAGGGCTGACTAAACAAGGGTTAGGGATCTTGTCGGCTCTGCCAGGAGAAGATTCTAGTTGCTTATTTCCTGAAAGACCCTCCACAGTTCCCACAAGCCCCCCTCCATGATAGAGATTCCTAAACTCTGAGTCTCAGACACCCTTGCCACTTGGATGGAGACAGGATTACGTAACAGTTTCTGGGCATCGCCGGACACCCCATCTAGAGCCCCTGATGTCCAAGTCTCATCCCCTCTCCCCAGCCTCTGTCTGGCTGGGCTGGAGGCTCCATACGCTGTCTTGCTGGAGACACACAGTTTAACCACTTCACACCCACAGACACGTGTGTTACACAAGCAGGGCCCAAAGCTTCATCTTAACCTTGTTACTTTTTCTTTTTTTTTTTCTAAAAGGGCAAAACACTATTTTAGTCACTGTTTTGCGGGGAGAAAAAGTCCTGTTTGTCCTTATGATTCATTTTGGTGGGTTTTGGATGATGTTGTATTGATTCATGACGACTCACTCAGCATCTGGTATGAATTAAATGGGACTTTCTCTCGGTGACAGTAAAATGCAAGGTCTTAAACAAGGCTGACATTAAAAAGAGGCCTGGTGGGAACACAAGAGTTTGAGCAATCTTCGGGACTCGAGGCAGTTCAATCAGAAAGCTGTACGGTCTCAGCAAGGTTTGGCAAAAACCCGACATGTGGCTTCGGGGTGGTGCTGCCTATGATGTAATGTCTGCTCCTCACCTTTACGCCAATGAGTCTTTGCAAGTCAAAGACTTTGCTTCCCACAATGTGCTGCTTTATTCCTGTAGCCTATGTCCCAAAAGACAGATGGGGAAATAGAGGCAGGAAGCTGTCAAGCGTGTCACACCGCGGGCCAGATTCTCTGGTTTGTTTCGGGATGTTTTCCGTAGAAGCCACAGGCCACAGCCACCACTTAGTGGGTCTTTTTTTTTTTTTTTGACAGAACATTTCTTACAATTGATTTGAGGTGGGGTGAGTTACACATTAGACATAGACTGATGTTCTCCATACACATTAAAGTAGAATTGCTGTATTCACCATAATTAGAATTTTGTATAGCTGTTGTTCAGTTGCTAAGTCGTGTCTGATTTTGGGACTCCGTGGACTGCAGTACTTCAAGCTGCCTATCCTTCACTCTCTCCTGGAGTTTGCTCAAATTCATGTCTGTTGAGTTGGTGATAATATCTAACCATCTCTTCCTCTGCCGCCCCCTTCTGCTCCCAGCATCAGGGTGCTTTCCAATGAGTTGGCGCTTCACATCAGGTGGCCAAAGTACTGGGGCCTCAGCTTCAGCATCAGTCTTTCCAATGAATATTCAGGACTTATTTTCTTTAGAATTGCATCTAGTATGTTTAATGGAGGATGATTTTGTCACCCTAAGGGGCATTTGGCAAAGTCTGGGGACATTTTTGGTTGTCACAACTGGGAGGGTGCTACTGGCATCTAGTGTGTAGAGGCCAAGGATTCTGCTAAACACCCTACAAGGCTCAGGACCGTGTCCACAGTAAAGCACTTCCCAGCTTTGTGGTTGAGAAACTGCTTTAATCCAAACCCCCGTAGATCCCGAGTGACCTGATGATTTTGGGTCATTAACTGACAATGAAAAGAGCATTGGTTATGGTAAAAACAGATCTTTTGAAATTCACGTAATTTCTGTGTTTAAAAAATGTATCTATCGTGCCTAGATCTTAGTCTCTAAATAGCATTCTCCACTGAAAGGAACCAGGGATCCCAAGAAACAGCAATTCTAAGACTGGGACAGATGAGCAGGGAAGGTGTCAGAGACCATGAGGCTGGATTAAAAGGATGCAGGAGCCAACCTGAAGAGGCTCCCTGTGGTCACATGAGGGATAATTCAAACATTAAAAGGAACAATGCAAATGTGCCAAAATTCATATCGCAATTGTGCAGCTTTTAGAGATTTTCTCTATTTAAAAAAATGATATTTCCATTGCTTATTAAACCTAGGTGTTCTCATTTTTTCTTTAGCATTATCAACAGTGGAGGAAAGGAAGTTTATATGGCCTTGGCTAAGGTCCTGTAATCTTCCCTCACAGCCCAGTCAGTAAAGAATCTGCCTGCAGTACGTGAGACCTGAATTCAATCCCTGGGTTGGGAAGATCCCCTGGAGAAGGAAATGGCTACCCACCCCGGTATTCTTGCCTGGAAAATCCCATGGACAGAGGAGCCTGGTGGGCTGCAGTCCATGGGGTCACAAAGAGTCGGGCATAACTGAGCGACTGACGCTTCATGTCCTGTAGGAAAGCTGCTCCAGAAAGGTGAGGGTGCAGAGTGACCACACAGTCGTCTTCAAAGAAACCACAGCCATTGTCTGGGATGGCTTCATCTTTTGTGTGGGAAAGAGTTAGAAAGAGAGAGTACTGTGTGAGCAAGTGACGGCAGAATGGATGGATGTGTCTATGGTAGGGTGCTTCAGTTGGAATCTCCCTCTATAACCGAAAACCCAACTCACGTAAGTTTAAACAATACAAAGCAATTATTGACTCATAACCAAGAGATCTAGACGGTGCTCCTAAAAGCATAGACTCAAATGGTCCACAATGATAGAACCACATTTTTTTTTTTTTTGGTTTGGTTTGGTTTTTTGGCCACACTGCGATGGCATGTGGGATTCTCAGTTTCTTGACCCAGGATTGAACCCTCGCCCCCTGCAATGGAAGTGCAGAGTCAACCGCTGGACTGCCAGTGAAGTCCTGGGATAGAACTACACTGCTGAAGCAGCTACACGCACGACCATCTGTTCGGCTGCACTCGGCAGGCCGGCAAGCCTTGTAATTGCCCAGCTGCGAGACGGCAGAAAGAGCCCAGGGACAGTGACAGAGACTTCCGTGATGGGTTGAACAGGGTATCTTATGCGTCCAAAGCAAAGTCCTGGAGCAACACCCCACCGTGTATAGCAGACGGCGAGCAGGACACAGCAGCAGTCTTTGAAATTCAGCAGGGAGAGGGGAGGTTACCAGTTATAGGGGGAATTGATATCAGGTTGGCTCATCAGTTACCGAGGAAACCAGCAGCTGGGGCTGGGGGCAAGCATGAAGGCAGTTATTGATTAAGCCCTGTGATTAAGAGGATTGGACGGTCATGTGAATAGGGTGTAGATGAAGCAGGGACTGGTCAAGCTGAAGATACACAGACAGCAAGAGAACAGCCATCTTGAACAGCCTGTAGTTCATACATCACCTTTTAAAAAAATTTCTTTATTTGGCTACGTTGTATCTTAGCTGTGGTACTCAGGATCTTCGATGAGTCATGTGGGGTCTTTGGTTGCAGCGAGCATTGCAGCACGTTAGCTTAGTTGCTCTGGGGCATGTGGGATCTTAGTCCCCTGACCAGGGACTGAACCTGCACTGGAAGGCGGACCCTCAACTACTGGATCACTGGGGAAGCCCCCTTACGTCATCTTTCTACAAACTTCTTTTGCTCCACTGTTGATAATGAAATAATGATAATGATAAAGGATAATGAGAGCGCCTGAGTTTACGAGGCAAAGGAAACACTTTTCATAAGGGAAACATCTAGAAACCATATGGTTCATTTTTGCTGCATGTTATGAAAGTATCAGTCAATGGGATAATAAATATATAAAACTGGAAATGGAAACCAAAACTGCCTTTATCAAGACAGTTTGAGAAGCACTGATCTAGGGTGATGATTCAAAATCCTGGCTATGCCTTAGATTCACCTGGGGAGTTTTGACAACTAGTCATACTGAAGCTCATTCCTAGAGATTTTTATTTAATTGGCCCAGGGTGGGGTCTAGGCACAGGCGGTTCTAATGCTGAAAGAGTTGAGAACTGTTGGTCTGAATTTAATAAGTATGTGTATGTTAAGTTACTTTAGTCATGTCCGACTCTTTGCAACCATATGGACTGAAGCCTTCCAGACTCCTCTGTCCATGGGGATTCTCCAGGCAAGAAAACTGGAGTGGGTTGCCACGCCCTCCTCCAGGAGATCTTCCTGATCCAGGGATCCAACCGGGTTGCTTGTGTCTCCTACAATGGCAAGTGGGTTCTTTACCACTAGCACCACCTGAGAACCCCAGTTTGGATTTAGGCTGGCCTCAAATGAGGCTTGATCCAGTGATCAGGAATGTCATCAAGGACCTGTGTTCTCATAGCACTAAATACTTATGTTACAGAAGAAGAAAGATCCCATATCACTGATCTCAACTTCTACTCTAAAAAATTGGAAAAAGATGAGTAAGTTAAGTCTATGGTAAGGAAACAGAAAGCAATAACAAAGATTAAAGAGGAAATCAGGGACTTGTCTGGTGGTCCAGTGTTAAGAATTCACCTTCCAATGCAGGGAACTCGAGTTCGATCCCTGGTGGGGGAACTAAAACCCCACATTCCGGGGGGAGCTAAGCCCAAGCGCAGCAACGAGAGAAGCTCAAACGGTACAACTAAGACCTGACATAGCCAAATGAATAAATAAATCCCAAAAGGAAGAAGTCAACAGATAGAAAACAGAATAGAAGAAATCAGTGAAAGTACACAAATATTAAGTACACACGTCAAAGAGCTTACACACACACACACACACACACACACAGCCTTATATAACTATCACCCAGACACAGACCATTTCCAGCACCTACAGAAAATCTACTCTTTCTATTCTCTGTGGCATTGAAAATCAGATTATGAGCAGGTTGGGTGTTCACATGTGGTGAACCGAACTGTGTTTTCCCATAACTCATATGCTGAAGTCCTGACCTCCAACGTGTATATTTGGAGATGGAGGCCCAGGTGGTGCTAGTGGTAGAGAACCTGTCTGCCAATGCAGGAGACATAAGAGATATAGGTTCGATCCCTGGTCGGGAAGCTCCCCTGGAGGAGGGCACGGCAACCCACTCCGGTACTCTTGCCTGGAGAATCCCATGGACAGAGGAGCCTGGCAGGCTACAGTCCATGGGGTCGCAAAGAGTTGGACACGACTAAGGCAACTTAGCATGCAAGCAAAATGTAATTAAGGTTAATGAAATTGTAAGGATGGAGCCCTAATCTGATAGGACTAGTGTCCTTATCAGAAGCAGCAGCAGTAGAGCTCTCTCTCTAGCCCTCTCCTGCTCACACACACAAATAAGAAGTCACGTGAGGGATTTCCCTGGCGGTACAGTGGCTGGGAGTCCGCCTGCCAGTGCAGAGGACATGGGTTCGATCCTTGGTCTGGGGAGATTCTGCATGTCTCGGAGCAGCTGAGCCAGTGCACCGAGTAAAGACACCACAACTAGAGAGAGCCCAGGCTCAGCAACTAAGACCCAGTGCAGCCAGGAGGGAAGTAAATATTTTTTAGAAAGGAGTCAGGTGAATACCTGGGAGGTGGTGGCTGTCCTCTACAAGCCAAGAAAAGAGGCCGCAGGATGAAACCTACCTATTGGCACCTGGATCTTGGACTTCTAGCCTCCAGAACTGTGAGAAAAGAAATGTCTGTTGTTTGAGGCACCCCATCTATGGTATTTTGTTACGGCAGCTCAAGCTGTGACACCGTGTGACCCATACCAAGAACTGAGAGGAGAAAGATGCGTTGAACAGAGAACCACCCTTGGTAGGAGCTCGGGCACTTGACCCCATAATACAAGCAGGTGACCTGTGCCCAGCATGGGATGAGGGAGAGTGCTGATCGCACTGCTGGGAGGACAGGCAGCTCCTCATGCCTCAAGTCCAGTCTAGTTCCAGGCTGACGTGGACATATTGCAAGGAGACGTGGACAAATTTGGAGCTTCAGTTAAATGTCAACCAACAGCCTCTCGCTCATCTGTCCCTTAGGAAATGCTCCAAGATGGCCCAACCATCCATTTTATTTTCCTGATCCAAACATGAGCCCTGGGGGGAGAACCATCTGAGTCTTGACTTGCTAGGAAAAACTATTACTAATAACCCCTTAGCACGGAATGGACTTAGTGCAATTTACCAGCCTCTCGGCCAAGTTGGGCTGCCACTTCACCCTGCCATTCAATGGTCACTCTTCTCACCTGGGTACTGGGGAACCCTTGGCCAGGAGTAGCTGGGAGGGGTCAGATCCCTACTGTGTCATCGTCCTGTGGGTTGTCCCCTCGCAGGCTTCTGTGTCCTAAGACGGCCACTCACTAAACTTGTTGCTTCTTGTGTCAGAGCTGATGTATCCGTGACAGACAGCTTCCGGTCTCTGCTCCTGCAACTCCTCTATTTTTCTCTCTAAAGGAGGGTTTTGTTGCTCCCACGATCTCTCTTCCTGATGGTCAGGGCAGTGCTGTGATGCAGTTGCTTCATCTACCTGCAGCGTGACCCACCACACTCGGCCAGCCCCTCTGGGCCGCCATGGTGGAGAGCGAGGGATACAGCCCAAATTCAAGGTGCTGGGGGCCTCGGGGATGCAGTCAGAGACGGACGCTCCGGGGGCTTCATCTCTCCTTAGTATGCTTGTTCTGCTTTCCTTAGGGCAACAGGGACGTGGGTTCTTGTTGTTGTTTAGTTGCTCAGTCGTATCCAACTCTTTGCGACCCCGTGGACTGTAGCGCACAGACTCCTCTGTCCATGGGATTTCCCAGGCAAGGATAGAGGAGTGGGCTGCCATTCCCTTTTCCGGGGGATCTTCCCAACCCAGGGATTTGACCCGTGTCTCCTGTATTGGCAGGCAGACTCCCTGGCCTTTGGCTGACCACCATGGAAGAAGGGGGAACGGATGCTGAGGGGCCCCCACTCCCTATTACAATACCCCAACGTGCCTCCCTGGTCAGCCCTTTACTCTCTTTGCCCACGTCAGCTTTTCCAAACTCTATCTCCAACACCACCGCCGCCGCCACCTCCATCTCCCTGGTGCCACTCTGAACACACAGCCTCCCTTTCTGCTTTGAGGAGCAAAGAGAACTCAGCTAGGACTTCTTTCAACCTCCTGCTCCCCCTCAACCCCAACCCAATCCTTTACACCCACCTTTTTCCTTCTAAGGCCAGACCCTACTCCTGAGCTCTCAACCCATTCCCTCCCCCTGGTTCTGCAACCTCAAAACCAGGAAGTACCCTTCATTGTCCACAGCCTCTTTACTCCCTGTGTGCTTCTTATTAGCCTTTAAACAAGCTCAGATCTTTCCCATCCATCTCCCCTTTGCCTCCTCCCACTCCTCTCGCTCCTTCCAATCACTCTGCTCTCCTTATATCAATACATAAGCGAGAAGGATCCCCCTTGTCTATGCTCAGCCTAATTTTTAGTTCTGTTAAAATAAGAAATGACTTGAAAACATCTAGATACTAAGACACCTAGAGAGCCGTCCAAAGGGTTTATGCTACATTCCCTTTTCTCCCTAAACAACAACATGCAGATTTCGCTGTGACCACAGTCTTCTCTTTAGTGTACTTAAAAATAATCCAGGGAGATACAGAGTGAAGTTAAGTCAGAAAGAGAAAAACAAACATCGTATAATAAAGCATATAAGTGGAGTTTAGAAAAATGATACAGATGAACATATTTGCAGAGCAGCAATAGAGATGCTGATGTAAAGAATGGATGTGTGGACGCAGGAGGGGACGGGGAGGGTGGGGTGACTGGGAGACTGGGACTGACATATACACACTACCAGATATAAAGTGTGTAGCTAGTGGGAAGTTGCTGTATAGCAGGGAGCTCAGCTCAGTGCTGTGTGATGACCTAGAGGGTTGGGGGGTGTGGTCAAGAGATCCAAAAGGGAGAGGAATGTATACATATAGCTGACTCACTTTGTTATAGAGCAGAAATGAACACAACTTTGTAAAGCAATTGTACTCTAATAATAACAATGAAGTCTAAAAGAACAAAATAAAGGAGAGCAAAAGAAAAAAAATAATCCAGGGAGAATTGGATCCCCAACTTTTTTGGGGGAGCTGCCCCAGACTGTCCAGAGCCAATCAACCTGTTTCAGAGAGCGGGGGGGTCACACTGCGATCGAAGCCCCATTTCCTCATCAAGGCAGGCCCCTCTCTGCCCAGTAACTGGCACAATTTGGGAACAAGAATTTCACTAGGAACTTTTTGAAAACACTCCATATTCATTTTGGACCATTGATGTCCAAAAATGTCTTTGTGTGAAAGAGGAACACAGGTTTCAGTGAGACTTTGCATCTTAAAAAACAGTCACAATTTTCTTCTCCCTTTCTCTCTTTTTTCTAGAAAGAAAAGAAAACAATATAGCTTAATGGTGGTATTAAAGGGTTTTTAGGCCTTTGGAGGAGAATTTAACCATGGAGCCCCTGAAGCACCTTCGAAGCCAAGAGCCTGGAAGTGTAGAGTGTTGTCTACGCCCTGCGCCGTCTACACTATGGAGTTTACTTCCGTGTCTCCTACTCCCTCCTTCTCTGCTTGGGTCTCGGCGCCCACTGAGGCAGCTCCCCTGGACCTGACCACCTTCCGTGTCACTCCAGCCAGTGGAATCTATTCAGCCCTGCACTCTTCTTCGGTGCCCTCACGACATTTACTTGCACTGCACTGTGGGGTTACTGGGCTTCGCCAAAGGTTTAGGTGGGGAGGCTATGTTGGCCTTGCACAGCCTTCCGCCATCCTGCTTTCTCGCCATCCCCTTTACCTTTCGTTTCACCATGGCAACCACAAAACTTGCCTCCCTGCCATATGAAGCATCTCCCCGCTCCTCTGAATCTTGAGACCTACTGATACCCAGGCCTTCTTGGGAGTGGGTATGTCACCTTCTGAAACAAGCCCTTAGCATGATTTATAACAGAAATTATGGAGCCAACTATTAATTTAAAAAGGTATTTATCCATCTTGCTCCAGCCCTGGCTTTTTTTTCTTCTAGCTCCAGACCCACGAAGCCCATAGGCATCTTGAACTCAACATGCCGAAACGAGAGAGAAAGCATCACCCTCCCTTTTAAGCCAGTTTCTCCTTTTTTTGACTCTCGTGATTGGCATCCCCATCCAACCAGGTGTCTGTATTTTTCCAGACAATTTTCTCCAGGCCAGGGCTGTCTCTTGCCCAGATAAATTGCTTCTGGGCACACCCCTTCCATTCATCCTCCCAGGGCAGCCACATGCATCTTCCTAAAATGAGAATCTGATCCTGGCACTACTCTGCATCAAATTCCCCAGTGGCTCCCACCCTCTGCTGACACCTCAACTCATCCATCACTGCTCCCCACCCATCAGGCCTTGATCCAGCCCACTGGGCTCTGTTGGCTTCCCTGGTGGACTGCACTCTCCCTCCATCTCTAGGCCTGAGCACTTCCTACCCAGGATCCCTTCTCCCCTTGCTATTTGAGGCTTAGTTTTGAAGTCTCTCTCTTTTTTCTTTAATTTAATTTTTTAAAATTTTGTGGGATCTCAGTTCCCCGACCAGGGATTAAACACACACCAGCTGCTATGGAAGCATGGAGTCTCAACCACTTGACCTCCAGGGAAATCCCTTGAAGTCACTTCGATCTGTTACTCCTTCTAGAAATCTTTTCCTGATCCCTCACTTGGAGTCAGGTGCCCTCCCCTTGATGGACAGGGCATTAGCCCTGTAGCCTCTTCTGCAGTCATAATAATATAAACACTCTTGATTTAGTTAAAATTGGGATGAACAGTCTTATGAAGATAAGGAAGGAAAAAGGCAAGTGTGGGTTGTGTGGGTGCAGGAGTGTACAGGCGGAGAGGTGAGTGATAAGCCAGCTTCACCTTCATCGTCAAGAATAGGGGGATGGAAATCAGTAGATAGATGATGGTTCACATTGAAAAAAATCGGTCAATAATCATAGATGCATATTAACTGAGAATTAGGGAGGTAAATACTAAAAGAACTGGCTTGAGAGTTTGAACTTTGCAGGGCTGGATGAGGGAACTGTTGCTATTCAAACAATATTTATTGTACAACTGACCAAATAAAAATTAAATTAGGAAAATAAATAACAGATAAAACCAGAGTCTCTCTGCATGGGCTAGGAGGGCAGACCCTGGCCCCAGCCCATCCCTGGCATAATCACAGCATAATTTGAAACGAGACAAACCATGGTTTCAAGAAATTCCTGGGAAACAAGACAGAACTGCCAAATGCCTTGGATGAGAAACAGCCGCTTAAACAACAATTAGGCTTTCTGTGATTCAGGGTGAGAGAATTTTGCTGTATTTAGTTTCTATAGAGAAGCTAACGCAGACAACTCCTCTGGCAGTTTATTCAGCACTCAGAGTCTTGAAAAAGCTAGAATCCTTCCCTCCCCTCGCCCCCCAGGCTGTATTGCCTGCAGCCTAAGAACTGTCGTTGCCCCCTCCACCCCCAGCCTCCTGCCATTTAAGAAGAAGCATCTTTTCGAATGTTTGACATCACTAGTTATTTGAGAAATGCAAATTAAAACTACAGTGAGATAATCACTTCCCACCGGTCAGAATGGCTATCTTCAAAAAAAATCCACTAACAGCAAAGGCTGGAGAGGGTGTGGAGAGAAGGGAACCCTCTTACACTGTTGGTGGGAAAGTAAATCAGTACAGCCCCAATGGAGAACAGTATGGAGGTTCCTTAAAAATCTAAAAATAAAACTCCTATATGACCCTGCAATCCCGCTCCTGGGCTCATAGTCAGTGAAAAACGTGGCCCGAAAAGATACATGCACCCTAATGATCACTGCAGCACTGTTCACAACAGCCAAGACACGGAAGCAACCTAAGTGTCCATCGACAGAGGAATGGCCAGAGGAGATGTGGCACGGCTATACAGTGGAATATGACGCAGCCATCAAAAAGAATGAGATCATGCCATTTGTAGCAACATGGATGGACATAGAGAGTGTCACACTGAATGAAGCAGGACAGAAGGAGAAATGTCATATGACATCCCTTATGTCTGGAATCTAAAAACAAACGATACAAACAGATTTATAAAACAGAGACTCACAGACTTAGAAAACAAACGTATGGTTGGTGGGGGGAAGGGATAGTTAGGGACTACAGGAAGATCATGTACACACTGCTATATTTAAAATGGATAACCAACAAAGACCTATTGTATAGCACGTGGAACTCTGCTCAATGTTATGCGGCAGCCTGGATGGGAGGGGGTTGGGGAGAGAATGGACACCTGTATATTTATGGCTGAGTCCCTTCTCTGTTCACCTGAAACTCCACGGTGTTGTTCATCAGTTATATGCCAATACAAAATGTTTTCGGTGTTAAAAATTTTTTTTAAAGGGGCTGCGTCTTTTCGAGATATTTTCTCCTAAAAATATGCCTTCCTGGTCCTTCATAGAGCTGTGAGGAGGTCTTGATAAAGCAGGTAGGGAAAAGCCCTGTTCACAGAAATGTCTCTGACAATGTGTGGAATTTTTCAGACACAATCTCGGCCGGTCTAAATCAAGGAAATTGCATATCTTGGTTAGGTCCTTCCTGGGCCAAGTTTTTACACAGATTTCTAGCAATGTCAATGCATGGTATATAATTATAGTATCTTCAAATTAGAAAGAGGCTGCATGAAGATGCTAAAGCAACCTACTGCATTTAGAAAACCTTTCAGCCTGAATCCTGTAAAACAGAGATCTATTGTCACTATCTTATCTCAGTCGTATGAGATATATGACTTTTTCAAGCTTTAGGAATTTATGTATGTATAAAATCTGCAGAAGGGAACACTACATGTGGGGTCTGTCCCAGGAGTTTCCAGGAACACCTCTGTCTGCAACATAGAATTTTTTGAGCTGTGTCCCCAGGGTTTGTTTCTTTATTTGAGAACTTTCACACCCATGGTCATTCTCAAGAGTGGACCATGCCCTCCACCTACACACACACACACACACACACACACACACACACACCACGCTCACAGAGCCATGGAACAGAGAGGTGGGCCACCCAGAGGAAGCATATCAGAGGCTGAGCCAATCCCCTCCCTGCCCTGGGTATCAAGAATTGGGTCACTTAGAGACAGGGTCAGTTAGCACAGGCACCAAAGTGTAGGGTCATGAAAAGACTGCCATGTTTCAGCAGAGATGAGAAAGCCAGTCCAGAGGCAAAGAGAGAGAGAGAGAGAGAAGGGGAAAAGCAGATGTACTGGGAAGCAGAGATGAGAGATCTCATGTTCTGAGAGAGGCAGGTCAGCAGGCAGAGATCAACAGAGGCCAGGACACCAACAACCAGCAAGAGTGATGGAAGGATAGACACGGGACACAGGAAGAAAGAGAGACAGAGGGATAGGCTGAAAGACACAGGGACGGGGAGAGGACTCCCCGGCCCCCACATGTCCCTGCACTTCCATCTGCCTCTTCCCTGCCCAGGAGGTAAGTCACCACCTCAGCTGTCCATTGGGCGTAATCTGAAGTCCGGGTGATTCAGCCACCAGACAGTGCTTGGTACTGAAGGCAGTCAGCTGCTGTTTTGTGTCTGTTCTGGAAATTAATTTTTATCCTATTTGGGGGAGGGGGCATTCAGTATGTTTCCCCCCCCAAAGGGATGGGAATTAAAACTGACTACATATGTCTCTGTTCAGACAACGTTTTTTTTTCCCTCTGTCTTCAGTCATGAATTCAGTGTTGCTGTAAGAGTGACACTTCAGTGACTCGGTTTTTATTTTTGTCCCCAAGGTGCAAAAGCTCCTACCTCCTTTCTTACTGTGCCCTGATGGGGTGAGATGGCCAAGGTGATTGCTCCGGAGCTTCAGAGACCTGGGAACAGGTGATCCATGAAGGATTCTGCCTTGTCATCTCTGTGGAGTAAAAACTCCACAATGGCAGGGTCTTTTTTGTTTGTTTGTTTAATGTTTAACTATTTATCTATCAATTTGTTTATTTATTTGGCTGTGCCAGGGTCTTGGTTGCATCACATGAACTCTTAGTTTCGGCTTGTGGGATCTTAGTTGCCCAGCTAGGGTCTGAACCTGGGTTCCCTGCATTGGAAGCACAGAGTCAGCCGCTGGACTCTCAGGGAAGTCCCAACAGGTTTTGAGACTGTTCTCTCCACCAGCTTGCAGTGTGTAGTAGGTACTCAATCAATCCTGGAAAGGACAGAATCACACAAACAAGTGCCGTGGATAGAACTGGGCCCCAGGAGTGGGAGGAGGAGAGAGAGCAGAGGGACAGGTCCTGACCTTCAGGGGTCTCCCCCATTTCCAAGTGGGCCCTGGTTTTGCCTTTCCTGCTGTGTGACTCATCCACCTGGATGGAGCTGGGGAGAGTCCTGGGTTGTGCCTGCTCGTGGATGGCCGAGGCTCAGGAGGAGGTGGGCATGAGCTCACTCCCTTCTGGTCTGGCTTGTGGCAAAGGACTAAAGGCGGCTCCAGGGTGGAGCTCACAAAGGTGGGAGCCCCAGAGACTTGAGAGAGGGACCTGGGCTGCCCTTTCCTCATCACAACAAGCATGCTAGTCTGGGCTCCAGTGACTCCTTGGCCATCTCCCTGCTCCATGGCCTCCTATGTCCCTGCCTCATTTCTGCAGTTCTATTGTGGGGAGAGTGTCCAGGCCGAGCCCTTCCCATAGGTGCAGACGGATGGTGGGGTCTGGGAAGACTATCCCTCTGGTCACCACCCAGGGTCAAAGCACCTGCAGCGCCACAGAGCTGTGTTGCCAGTGGTGGGCTGGGTTGTGACCTCCCAGCTGTCCCATGGGGAGGGTTGAGGCTGCCCCCACCACCTGGGCCAAGTTAAGGCAGCAGGCCCAACCCTGCTCTCCCGGTGCTGATTCCATCGCTCTTTCCTTTGTTCATTGTCTCCTCTCGCAAGAAGCCAAGGCTGGGGAGAAGGAGCAGGTGGCCCACATTTTAGGGTCATGGGAAGACTGCTGTGTTGATGGTACTCTGTAAGCATCAGCAGAGTGAGAAAGGGCTCTCTCTTTCCAGGTGTCCTTTAGTCTCCGTGTTTTGCCACCGGCCCGTGAGGCCATGTCCTTGCGTTTCCAGGTCCTGGGTTTCCTTTGATTGTCTTCCTGGTTTCGGGAGCCCTGGGGAGCCCTCGTCCCCTAAGGACTCTGTGGTTTTCGCTCTATCATCTCTGGCAGTGCGTGTTGCCAGGTGAAGTTCAAAGCCGTCCTGATTATCAACATTTCTGAAAGTCACCTGACTTTGATTCCTTTGCTTGAAATTTAGGAGAAGTCCTTATCTTCCCATCAAGTTTAGGAATTTCACCAGGATGTATCTTAGGGTCAAGTTGACTTCTCATTTGGATAGGTACAAGATGACCCATCTCAGTTCACTATAACCATTTATTTAGCAAATATTAAGGGCCTACTACTTGTTAGGCACTGTTTTAAGTTTTGGGGAGACAGCAGTGAAGGAAATACAAAAAACTCTCTGCCCTTGTGTGTGTGTATGTGTGAGTGAGTGAGACAGAGAGAGAGAGAGAGAGGCAGGGAGGGGGAGAGAGGGAATGAGGAATCGAGAAAACACACATGTTTTGAATGCTGATTCTGTTCCACTGATTTATTTAGACATTTCAGGGACCATTTTTTTTTTTTTTAACTGTGCAGGGTGGCTTGTGGGATCTTAGTTTCCTGACCAGGGATCAAACTTGCATCCCCTATTGTGGAATTATGGAGTCCTAACACAATAAACTGTGGAAAATTCTGAAAGAGATTGGAATACAAGACCACCTAACCTGCCTCTTGAGAAATCTGTATGCCCTTCAGGAAGCAACGGTGAGAACTGGACATGGAACAACAGACTGGTTCCAAATAGGAAAAGGAGTACATCAAGGATGTATATTGTCATCCTGCTTATTTAACTTCTATGCAGAGTACATCATGAGAAATGCTGGACTGGAAGAAACACAAGCTGGAATCCAGATTGCCGGGAGAAATACCAATAACCTCAGATATGCAGATGACACCACCCTTATGGCAGAAAGTGAAGAGGAGCCAAAAAGCCTCTTGATGAAAGTGAAAGAGGAGAGCGAAAAAGTTGGCTTAAACCTCAACATTCAGAAAACGAAGATCATGGCATCCGGTCCCATCACTTCATGGGAAATAGATGGGGAAACAGTGGAAACAGTGTCAGACTTTATTTTTTGGGGCTCCAAAATCACTGCAGATGGTGATTGCAGCTATGAAATTAAAAGACGCTTACTCTTTGGAAGAAAAGTTATGACCAACCTAGATAGCATATTCAAAAGCAGAGACATTACTTTGCCGACTAAGGTCCGTCTAGTCAAAGCTATGGTTTTTCCTGTGGTCATGTATGGATGTGAGAGTTGGACTGTGAAGAAGGCTGAGCACCACAGAACTGATGCTTTTGAACTGTGGTGCTGGAGAAGACTCTTGAGAGTCCCTTGGACTGAAAGGAGATCCAACCAGTCCATTCTGAAGATCAACCCTGGGATTTCTTTGGAAGGAATGATGCTAAAGCTGAAGCTCCAGTACTTTGGCCACCTCATGCAAACAGTTGACTCATTGGAAAAGACGCTGATGCTGGGAGGGATTGGGGGCAGGAGGAGAAGGGGACGACCAAGGATGAGATGGCTGGATGGCATCACGGACTCGATGGACGTGAGTCTGAGTGAACTCTGGGAGATGGTGATGGACAGGGAGGCCTGGTGTGCTGCGATTCATGGGGTCGCAAAGAGTCGGACATGACTGAGCGACTGAACTGAACTGAACCACTGGACCGCCAGGGAATTCCCTTCAGGGACTCTTTCCACCACATTAAATCTCCACACTTTATCCTAGATGGCCGGCATTTTCCTCTAGCTTTCTTTCCATCTCTCCATGCATTTCTCCTGCTTGCCACATAGGTTTCTCTCACCTACCTCATTTAATAATCCAATCACCTCTAATCCTATTAATCACAGGTTCCAGTGACAAGCTAACTTGACCAGGCACCCACTTGCCCTGCACTGTCCTTGTCTGATTGCCTAGAGAATAGGTAGTAGCTGTTTTCTAAAACGTTCTTTCTTTTTTTTTTAAAAACCTTCTTTCAATTCACATGAGCGATCCCTTTCAGAGAACAGGATTATCAGTACAATTTCACTGCTTTCTTCTTTTACTTCCGTGCTTGCAGCTTTTCTCCCTGGGATCAGATTAGTTTTATGCCTTTTATATCCAGGCTTCGTTGCAATTCATGTGTAAATCCAATAAGAGCAAGTGGATGGTTGTTTTTTTGTTTTTTTTTTTTGGTAATCACTAAACCTTGTAGTATATATTCATTCAAAAGGGAGGAGAGAGAAGTAATCAGAAAAGAGAGGAGGGGAGGGGAGAAGAGAGGATGATTTTAATAGTACTGGAGATTCCGCCTCTCTACTCAGACAGCACGTACCCCATAATAAGCAGAGATCAATGTGACCGGAAACTGTGGTTCTCTGCAAGAATCTAGGGTCCCATGTGCCCCTTATATGTGAGCATTTCATCATGACCCTAAAAGTCTAAAGATGTGCTTTTCATACAATAAGACCCGTAAGGTAAACCAGCTACTTCATGTGCACAACCAAAGAAACAGTTATCTTCCCAGTTAAAGGGAAAAACTAGCTGAACTGGATTTTTGATTGGTGGTACTAGACAGTGGAGAATTTTAAGGGTAACATAAGAGACATTCATGAGTAACTCTAAGGCTTCCCAGGTTAAAAAAAAACAATCCACCTGCCAACACTGGAGACATAAGAGACTGGGGTTCCATTCCTGGGTCGCGAAGGTCACCTGGAGTAGGATATCACAACCCACTCCAGTGTTCTTACCTAGAGAATTCCGTGGACAGAGGAGCCTGGTGGGCTACAGTCCATGGGGTCGCAAAGAGTCGGACACGACTGAGCAACTGAGCACGTCACACAGGGACAGTGAACACCAGCGGCTATGGGATAGAGCCTTACCTGGAGATTTTCGAATCCAGCCCTCAGGTAAGATGTGATCCCAGTGTACTAGACGTGTCAACTAGAGTGTCTGGGAGGCCGTAGCCTTTTCTGATGATCCAAGTGGGCAAACAGCTCTCCCCAAAGCCCCCAGTTTATAGGGCCTCCTAACAATCTATGGCTTGGTACAAATAGGCAACATAAGCCAGTTGGATTCCTCTTCTCTGAAACCTGAAATTGGAACAGGCAAAGGAGGAGGCTGTTAGCCATGGCCACTGAGGCTTGAAAGTCACACACTGCCACTTCCACAGTTCCCTACTGGTCGCACCGGTCAGCCCTGCTCACTGTAGGAAGGGACTTCATGGACACAGTTCACTAACTTAACATTTATGGGTACCTGTGATGTGCTGGACACTGCTCTATGAAGATACAGAGATGAACAAGGCCCCAGCTCTTATAACTCCTACTAGAGGGCTGATGTCAGCAAACAAGAAGTAGGTACATGAGTAAGATGGTCAGAAAATGGCAGAAAGTCCCACATTTTAGAATGAAGTCATGAATTCTCTTTGCAAGTAACTATTTTCTTTTTGCGAACCAGCTCTCTCTTGGGTTCTCTTATTGTTTGTAACACTACTTATGGAAGGAGGGTTGATGAGGATGTTAAGGGGTAACTAAGGGATAGACGGTGCAAGATAGACACCATCCTCACTCTGACATCCCTACACCGTGGAACACCCTTCCTACATTTTGAGAATTTCCCACCCAGTGAACACATACCTCCCCACAGTAGAAGCCAGGTGGCTTCCCAGCCTCACGTGGAAAAGGAGCAGAGCACGTGACTTAAGACACCACCAATCAGATGCACTCACAAGAGGCTACATGTCATTGAGAAGCAGGCCCAAGAGAGGACGACAGTGGATCCGTCTGGCTCCCAGAGGCAGCGGCAGCTGGCAGCCCAGTGGTGGCGCCCATCGTCAAGCGCACGCCCAGAGCAAATGACAGTGTCAGTATGATGGGGGCTATCCACACAGATGGCCTCCACGCCTGGTTCTCTGCTTTCCTGGAGATTCTAGGAGGTACCCAATATCCTTAAATTCCTTTCCTGCTGAAACCAGCTAGAGAAGGATCTGCTGCCTGTAAACAAGAACTCTCGTTGGTACGTGAAGGGAGAAGAGTGGTGATCCCATAAACAAGATAATTTCAGGTAGAGATCAGTGCTAGGAAGACGTTAACACCCTGGGATGTGAATGTGCATCCCCTAAGGAAATGTAGCGCGTCGTTGGCAGTGACTACAGGGGTACATACATCATACCACCAGACTGTAAAATGCAAATTACATGTCATCGTTGAGGTAGTACCCACACATTTGTAACAGTGAACAACCTCCCAAAACAAGGTGATGTGAAAGAGAGTGATAGGCGAGGGCAGGGGCTATTTTTGATAAAGGTAGTCAGGGAAGCCTGTCTGAGGGGATGATGTTTGAGCTGAGAAATCTGAAAGATGAGAAGGAACCAGTCACCCAAAGATCTGGGTAAGGAGACTTCTAGGCAGAGGGAGCAGGAAACAGAAAGGATGAACTTGGGAAGTTGGGGGACAGATGGAAGCTTGGTGTGTTTAGTGGGTAAAGAAGGACATGATGAGATTGGACAGTAGGTAGAGGCCAGTTCACACCAGCCTTTGTAAGATCATGGCCAAGAATTTGCTTTTGATTCTAAGAGTGGTGGGAAGTCATTAGAGGGTTTTATTTTACTGTGTTTTTAATCTTTTTTAAAAAATTATTTATTTATTGTTTGGCTGGGCTGGGCCTTAGTTGCGGCACCCAGGATTTTTGATCTTTGTTGAGGCATGTGGGGTCTTTACTTGCTGCATGTGAACTTTTAGTTGTGGTACTTGGAATCTCTTATTAAAGAGCCATGGTGTGTACCGTCTATTCCCTGACCAGGGATGGAACTGGGGCCCCCTGCATTGGAAGCACAGAGTCTTAGCCACTGGACTACCAGGGAAGCCTCTAGAGGATTTTAAACAGGGAGTGATACAGCGCTGTGGCAGCCAGCGTCCGAAATATCCCCGTTGAGTCTCCCTCCTGGTATTTACAGGCTTGTGCAGTTCCTCCCACACAAAATAAGTCCAATGAGTGTAACCACTAGGATACTGCAGAAATGAGCATGTGACTTTCAAGGCTAGGTCATAATAGATAGATATTACGAGTTTGCCTTGCTCCCTTGAGTCATTTCCTCTGGGAAATCTAGCCGCCACGTTGTGATGGTGCTCAAGCAGCCCTGTGGAGGGACCCACACATGATGCACTGAGGCCTCCCGCCCACAGCCTTGTGAGAGAGACGTCTTGGAAGAAGATCCTCCAGCCCTGGCCAAGCCTTCAAAGGACTACAGCGCCAGCCGACATCTTGGCTATAACTTCACGGAACACCCTGAGTCGGAGCCACCCAGCTCAGCAGCTCAGAATTCTTGACCCACGAGTGTGTGTGATCATAAAAGTTTGTTGTTCCAGATCACTGAGTTTGGGGGTAATTTGCTACCTCTGTCCACTGGTGCAGGTGGTGTCTGTTCTGCCTGGCAGATGGCCATGCTGTAGCAATTGTTATGTATCTTGACAATCAGTCCCAAATAGGAGCAATGACAAAGACAGCAGGCAGAGCCATGGGGAGATGAGACCAAATGGCGGAGGCAGAGAGGGAAGTGGCACCTGGGGGCAGGCTGGGTCACTAGTGTTTGGAGGAGGACAAAGGTCTCAGCCCAGATATGGGCGCGGGGAACTGGCCAGCTTACTCTGCGCAGTTATGACCACATACTCACCGTGCATCAGGCTCTCCAGCCAGGTAAAGGAGGTGCTGTGTGAAGGACTCCTCTTCATCTCTTCCCATCAGGAGGGGCTAGATTATATGGATTCAGATTCTGAGCTATGCTTTTCCTTTTTTGTTTTGGCTGTGCCTGAGAGGTTTTGGGTGTTGATTTCAAGGTCATTTAAATTTAGGGATGGGAGATGCTGGAGTTTCAGCTCACTCTAAGTAATTTCTTCTTCTTTTTTTTTAAATTTATTTTTGACTGCAGTAGGTCTGTGTGGCTGTGCTCGAGCTTTCTCTGGTTGCAACAAGCAGGGGCTCCTCTCTAGCTGCGGTGCTCAGGCTTCTCACCGTGGTGGCTTATTCGTGGAGCCTGGGCTCTACAGCAAGGCCTTCAGTAGTTGTGGCTCATGGGCTTAGTTGCCCTGTCGCATGAAATCTTCCCTGACCAGGAATCAAACCCATATCCCTGGCATTGGCAGGCAGATTCTCAACCACTGGACCACGAGGGAAGTCCTAAATAACTTCCTGAAAATCAAACATTTGGCATTAATTTTAAATATCCTAAATAAAAGTTCAGACAATACAAAAATGCAGAACGTGAACTCTCCTTACTCTCCCCACATTCTGATTATTTAGATTATCTTCAGTTTTTCTCTAAAACAAAGAGTTCTATCACATGCATACTTCTTCACATACTCACCTACCATTGAGCAAGTATTCCTAAAGGATAGGTCCCTAGAAGTAGATATTTTTCATGCTGATGCTTTCTCTCCATGGTCCTTCAAAAGACTCTGCTGCTGCTGCTGCTGCTGCTGCCAAGTCGCTTCTGTCCTGTCCGACTCTGTGCGACCCCATAGTCGGCAGCCCACTAGGCTCCTCCATCCCCGGGATTCTCCAGGCAAGAATATTGGAGGGGGTTGCCATTGCCTTCTCAAAAGACTCTACCAGCATATAAAGCCCACTGTGTCCAGGAGCAAGCCTTTCTTCTTGCCAATGCTAGATATTATCACTTTTAAAATTTGCATTTCTCTGATCCTTAGTGAGCATAAATGTCATTTCTCAACAAGTGGCCACTTGCGTTTCTTCTGTGAATTGCCTATTCTTGTCTTTTGACCATTTATATGTTGGAAAATAAAACTTTATCCTGTGATATGAAGAGACTCTGCATATTTTAAGTTATTATGTATGTTGCCCCTAATGTCTGTTACCTGTCTTTTATCTTTGGTATATTCATCTTGCTTAGGAAAGTTTTCCCCACTCTAGAAATATAAAAATCTTTTTATCATATTTTCTTCCAGTGCCCTCATAATTCTGTCTAGAGGCTGATATCAAATTGTCCTCCAGAAAGGTGGTACCAATTTACATGCCATCAGCTGTATGTGAGAGCCCTATTTCCCCACACCCTCCCCAGCCCTGAGGTGTCAAGAGTGAACAATTTGTATCTCATTGTTTTAACCTGTTTCTCTCATTATGCATGAGATCAAGAGTCTTTTCATGTGCGTATGAGCTATTTGTATTTCTTTCTCTGTGAACTGCCTGGTGGTGTCTTCACCCTGGAGTTTCTGTTGGCTGTCAGTCTTTATCTTACTGATAAAGGGCTCATTGTTTCTGAAGGAAGTGAGCCCTGTGTCCGGCCCCTCCCTGGTTTGTGCTATCTCTGCTGTCTGCTAGCATCATGGGGCCAGCTGCTTGGTGCGGTGGGGAACAGCAAGGCCTAACCACGCCCACTGGTCACCTTATCAGCTGCATGGATCTCCTGCACCTTGTGCCCACCTACCCTGCACTTGCCTCCCCCCAAAGACCAGCCCTTCCTTTCACAGTATCCTCTTCTGAACACGTATGGCTAGACTTTCACCTTCAACTCAATCCCATCTCTTTGCTTTTCGCTCTGCGGCATCCTTTACTCCTCATCATTTTTTTCTGTTATTTTATTTATTTTTATTTTTTTGGCTGTGCCAAGCAACATGTGGGATCTTAGCCCCTCCACCAGGGATCAAACCCATGCCCCTTTCATTGGAAGCATGGAGTCTTAACCACTGGACTGCCAGGGAAGTCCCTCCTCACAAATTCTGATAATGAGGATATCCCTTTGTAGTTTCTAGCCCTATGATAGATTTTTCTTTAATGTATCTATTTTTTTCCACTTAGGTTGGAACATGTGTTCAAGCTGCCATATTGATTCAATCTCTTCACCATTAATTGTCACCTAATCACATAACTTTCTTCTGGCTTTCAATTTTATTTTCTCCAAGATTTCAAGTCAAGATTTATTTGATAAAATGACAAATTTAACACAGATATTTTAACAAACCTGCATTGGTAAGCCACATTCATTCACACAAACTAGATGACCATGGAGACATTTTTGAGTTGGGGAAAAAAAAAAAAAAAAGACTTCTAGCCATCCGTAGGTGAATTAATAGTTTTCATGGATGGTTCAGAGGCGTCTCATGGGCTTCCCTGAGCCTGGACTCACCAGGCCTTCTGTGAAACCTCCAGGAGGGACTTCCCTGCTGATCCAGTGATTGAGACTCTGCACTTCCCCTGCAGGGGACGTGGGTTCAATCTCTAGTCAGGGAACCGAGATCCCCCAAGCCTTGCGGCAAGGCCAAAACAACCCCCTGGAAACCTCTGGATGCCCTCTCCTTTCCAAGTGTTCTTTTCCATTTTGTTCCATCCTTTCCCTTCTCCTTTGCTCCTTTCAAAGTCCAGTTCTCTCCCACCTCCTGCTCTCATCCATCCCTATCCGTCTCCATGCCTTTTCCAGTGTGTTCCAAAGAACATCAGCCACACAAGATGGTCCCGAAGAAAAGGACTCAGGGGTCAAACAAGTCTGAGCAATGCCAACCACCAGGTCAACCTCTTGGAAGTGGGTTGGCCCTTGAGAGCCCCTGAGAATGCCCTTAGTGAAGACGTCTTTCCACCGTGTTTAGGCAGCCAACACCCCAGGCCAGAGGAGCACGGCTCTGTGCATCTCCCCCGACCTTTTTAAAAATGTGAATTTATTTATCTGACTGCACCGGGTCTTAGTTGAGGCATGCAGGCACTTTAGTTGCGGCATGTGGGATCTAGTTCCCTGATCAGGGATGGAACCCGTGCCCCCAGCATTGAGAGCGCAGAGTCTTAGCCACTGGACCACCAGGGAAGCCCCACCTGTGCATCTCTTTGTCAACATTCTGAGGAACTAGGGTTTGCCAGGCTTTGCGGTGGGGAGCACTAGTTCTCAGGCCCCCTGGGTCAAGGCTGTCTGCAGCAGCTAGAGCTGTGTGCTGGTGTAACCGTGGACGCTCCCCAGAGCTGGCCCACAGAATTCTTTCTTCCAAAAGAACCTGGAGCCAGAAATGACACATTTCACCAGCTCCCACTGCTACCCGTGCATCTGAAGGAGAAGGCAGAGTCAGCAACAGGAGCCCAGATGGCAGGCCAGCCCCCGGGGCCGGGGAAGACACAGCGCTACAAGATCCCCAGGCTTCTCTTTGGGGAGTTCAGCCTCACAAACTGTGAGGTGAAGCAGTTCTCTGCTCCAGAGGACAGATGAGAAAGTCAGCGGGGCAGCACCCAGCCTGGGAGAACTGCTGAATGGCCAAGCTTCCCAGTGCGGAATAATGGCCTTACAGGGGCCTGGGGAAACTTCTTTCCAAGGTACTGCCATTAATGTGGCTCAGTGTCAGTAACTCCTTGCTTACTCACTCCTGCTTCACTCACTCTCCCACTCAGGCTTCAAAGTCCTGGGAGGGAGCATCCGATTGGCCAAGTGGGTCCAGCCAACATGCCAGGGGCCCCTGTGTGCGCAGGCCTAGCTTCTGGGAGGGGAGGGCCCAGCAGCCTCCAGTCTGCATGGCTCATCTTGCAACCAATAAAGCAGTCCCCTGGCAGTGTGCTGGGCTTGTTGGAGTGAAACCAGAGCCCTGCAGAAAGCAGTTAAGGGAGATCCGATACTTACAAGGCCAAGTTTTGAGCAGGTGAAGAAGAAGCATTATCTGAGGTTAGTCCAGGTGGCGCAGTAGTAAAGAATCCGCCTGCCTGCTGTACGACTCAGGGAACTCAAACCAGCGTTCTGTGACAACCTAGCGGGGTGGGATGGGGTGGGAGGGGGCAGGGAGGTTCAAGAGGGAGGGGACACATGTATACCTATGGTTCAATCATGTTGATGTATGGCATAAACCAACACAATATTGTAAAGCAATTATCCTTCCATTAAAAAAAAAAAAAAAAAAGAATCTGCCTGCCCATGCAGGAGACACAAGAGAAGTGAGTTTAATCCCTGGGTCAGGAAAATTCCCTAGAGGCGGGCATGGCAACCCACTCCAGTATTCTTGCCTGGGAAATCCCATGGTCAGAGGAGCCTGGGGGGCTACATCCATGGGGTCACAAGGAGTCAGACACGCTGAGTGAAAGAGCACCAGCACAAGAGGTTAGTCCTGAAGGTCCTTTGGAATAAAGAAAAAGCTGGTGCAACCAGGAGATGTGAGTTTGGCTGCTGTTGCCCTGGTCAGCCTGGTCAATGCCAGTCACACCAGCTCCTTAGACAGGAGAGTGGCGGCTCCACAGGAGCCCTCTGTGCGCGGAGAAAACTATTTAGTGCTCCTTTCAGAGTACTTGATCTTCTCAACAAATCCTTTTGTTGTGTTTCTGAGGTCTAGCAATAAAGGACCCATTTAGGGAAAACATTTAACAGTGAAAACAATACCTAAGATTTAGGAAGTGTGTACCAGGGGCTGGCACAACCTTTCCATCCCTGTTTTATAAATAAGGAAACTGAACCACACAGAGGCCACTTGCGTGCCCTGACTTCAGAGCCAGGAAGAGTGGAGGCAGATTTGAACCCAGGTCTCTACAACTCCAGAGCCCGCACCCTTGGCCCCCAAGCAGGACTGTGTCTAGATGGTCTTTTTTTTTTTTTTTTGGTGCCATGCCACAGAGCATTCAGAATTTTAGTTCCTGGACCAGGGATCGAACCCTGGCTCCCTGTAGTGGAACCATGGAGCCCTAACCAGTGGGCCACCAGGTAAGTCCCTAGGTCCTATCCCTATGCACAAGCTGACCACACATCCCTGTTTGCCAAGCCGTAACATAGATTTCACAGAGGCTTCACAGAGGCTTCACAGAGGCGGTGTCATTTGAACTAAGTCTTAAAGGAGAAGTTGGATTTTTCCAGGTGAATATGGGACAGGGCACTGCTGTCAAAGGGATGAAATGTGTATGTATTGTGCGTGTGTGTACGTGTGTGTGAGGGGGGTTGTTAAGGTAGTGGTGATGGCCTGGAGACAGAGGCCCCCTGAACCAGAAATCTGGCATGTTCTTTCTTTAAAAAGTAAGAGACTTCCCCGGTAGTTCAGGGGTTAAAACTCCGTGCTCCCAAGGTAGAGGGCATAAGTTTGATCCCTGGGCCAGGAACTTAGATCCTACATGCTGTGTGCGGTGGCAAAAAAAAAAAAAAAAAAAAAGAGAGAGAGAGAGAGAGAGCGAGAGAACGAAACAATACCCTCTGGGATCCCTACTCCTGTCAGTTCCTCTATTTCCAAATTCTAAGAATTCAACTTGTGTAGTCAGTCGTGTCTGACTCTTTTGCGACCCCCATGAACGGTAGCCCTCCAGGCTCCTCTGTCCAAGGGATTTCCCAGACAAGTGTCAGTATTCTGGTTGCCATTTCCTTCTCCAGGGGATCTTCCCAACCCAGGGATTGAACCCGAGTTTCCTGCATCACCTGCAGGAGGATTCATTACCACTGAGCCACCTGGGGACTACGTGCCACCAAATACAAGCTGAAGACTCAGTTTTCAGCCAGGAATCATACTGGAGAGTATGAGTGCTTTGTCCCTACATTGGGGATTTATGTCAGTTTCACTGGGGATAATTCAGCCAATTTTAGAGCCCACCCACCCCCTTTTCAGAACTGAGGTCTCCAACCTTTGCTCCCAGCAGCCAACCACCCCCTTGTCTGTGACCACTGCCCAAAGCCCTTCCTAAACAGATTTCTTAGGGACAAGTCAAGTCAGACACGAGGAGAATCAAAGTACTAATGGGATTTCCCTGGCAGTCAAGGGGTTAAGACTCTGGGCGTCCACTGCAGGGGGCGCAGGTTCAATATCTGGTTGGGGAACTAAGATCCCACATGCTACATAGTGTAGCTAAAATAAATAAATGAAAGAAAGAACTCAGGAGGGAGGGCTGGGAAACCCACTCTGAAAGGCCTGGCGGTGAGCAGGGGACCCAGGCACACACAGAATGGGGCCAAACAATGGTGGGAAGGATGGTTACAGGACAGGATGTAAGTAGCACAAACCTTGACAATGTGAAAATAAGAACTCACAACCTTTGGGAGCGGGGAGGAGAGGGGAAGTGGGTGAGCTCATTTCCTCCCCACTCCATTGCTGTCAAGAGATGCCATCTATAGTTGAAACAAATTTAAAGGATGAATTCAGCTTCTGGGTATTTTTCTTCTCTTTTAATTATTTGCAGCTCGGCAACTTCTTTAGTTACATTTAGGCTTCTTCTTTTTTTTTCCTTTCTGTGAAAGACTTTTTCCAAAAGAAGCATGTATTCTGTGAACACTTCTTGGTTGAAATTTCCAGGCATCTATCTGGTCTTTTCTCTGAATAGGTGCGTCGGCAGATGTCCCCGTCGACGTTTCTGCGGGTGCTGCTTTCCGGACCACCTGACAATTTTCTTTTTTGTGCTTTTCACTGTTAACCTGAATTTCTTATAATGTGCGTGTACTATTATTATAAAAGCAAAGCCTTTTATTAAAAAAATGTAAAAACACTGCTGGAAAGAGAAAATCCAGCCCTCCCTTTGGGCTCGTGCTCCCTCCCCGCGCTCCAGGACCCTCCGCTCGGGGCTGGGTCCCCCGGGCCCCCGGGTGGGTGAGGGGCGCGGTTCAGGCCCTGGGGGTCCGACGGGGTTGGGCCGCTTGCCGGGCTCCGCCCGCACATTTGAGCTTTGGGGGTCCGCGATGCGCCGGTGCGGAAGCCCGGCCGTGCGCAAGGTCTGGGCTCCCGGTGTCGCCAGGTGACTCAGCGCCATCTGGGCCTCCTTCCTCACCCATAAACCCAAGAAGCCACTCTTGGCCTGCTTCGGGGACGTGTGACGTGCAGGGTCTGAGCGGTCACTCGACAGACTTACACGCTGCCGTCGCAGGATTACCTGCTAAGCACACTGCCGTCTACCCGTCTAAAGGTGAAATTGGAGGAGAGGGTCAGGGGGCGCTAGGGGCTGTTTCTGGGTCCTAACAGCTACTCTTGTGTCTCGGCTCCATCTAGTGTCCACAGGGGGACACAGTCCCATATATATAACTGGCTTTTCCATGCTTGCAAATAGTAAAGCGCTCATTTGGCAAACAGGACCTAAATAGGACCAACTTAAGACCGTAAGATTTGGTGTTTCAAAGCAAGCCCTATACAGATTCAGTACTTCTAAAGATTTGTGAATCCTTTTTTTTTAAATGACAGTGTATCCGTGCAACAAATACTATAATAATTGACATTTATTGAGTGTTTATGATGTGCAGGGCATGATTTTAAGTGCTCTCATTATGAATTCATTACACAATGAACCCCTACAATGCTATAAAACTGGGAAGGGGGGTACTTATTGTTTAAGAACCCTGGGGCACAAAAACATAAGAGTAAAATCTGTCACTAATTTTTTTTTTTCTTTAAAAAAAATCTCTTTATTTTGACCGCATCATGTGGCAAGTGAGATCTTAGTTCCCTGACCAGGGATCGAACCCGGGCATCCTGCACTGGGAGTTCAGAGTCCTCACTCCTGGACCACCTGGGAAGTCCCTACTCTGCTAATTTCTAAGGGGAGGTAGAGGCTGCTTCATGGGCCAGAGATGAGGAGGGAGCCGGATGAGAAGATGGTGTCAGGCTAAGGAGAGAGAGAATGACTCAGGCTGGATTTGAGGGGAGGAGGAGAAGGGCTGTGTGGTCTGTAATCTGAGAGGGCGGGCAAAAGTCAGCAGTTCGAAAATATTTATTGAGCACCTCCTACATGCCAGGCACCAGCGATACAGAATTCAAGTAGAAGGCAAGGTCCCTGTCCTCACAGAGCTGAGAGTTGTATGGGGACGGCCAGTGTCGAGTGTGATGAGGAATGCTCGCCAGTGTACACAGAGCTATGAAGGGCTGTGCAGCAGGCACATGGGATGGAGCGCAGGTGAGCCTGAGCTAACAGGAAGGGGGATGGGAGGCTGGATGTCAGGGGCCATCAGCTTGGAGGTGATGGCCTGGGGACAGTGGTTCTGAAAAAAGAGATGGTAGTGGAGGATGTGCCCTGAGAGAACAAGAGAAGGATTTACTGGAGCCAGAGAGAGTACCTAGGAGGGGAACAGGAGTGGCCACAGGGCTCAAATGTCAGGGAAGGGCCACGGAGGACAGGGACTGGACTGGCCAGAGAAGTTGAGACCAGAGCTGAGCGCGAGCAGCTCTTCCAGAGAGAGGTCGTGGTTGGAGAAGTCAGATTTGAGAGCGTTGTTTCACTGTTGGCCTTTAGCAAGGAGGAGACTATGCCGCAGATATTTAGGAATCTGCCTGCAATGCAGGAGACCCAGGTTCAAGCCCTGGGTCGGAAAGATCCCCTGGAGAAGAGAATGGCAACCCACTCCGGCATTCTTGCCTGGAGAACCCCATGGATGGAGGAGCCTGGTGGGCTACAGTCCTTGGTGTTGTCAGACACAACTGAGGAACTAAACACGCATAGACCGTCATCGGGCTGAGGGTGAAAAGCTGCTGGAGCGGATGAGGCCTGGGGAGGACCAGGAATCCTTGGAGGAAGCACAGATAAATCACACGTGAAAATCGAGAACTAGGTAAGGCAGAGGGGAGGAGGTACGGATGGGTACTGATTTAGGCAAGTTTTCCAGGAGAAAGGATGGTGTGGGGGCAGCCGGGATGCCGAGGGAGCTGCCCTCTGAAGGAAACCTGGAATTTCCGCTTTTGTGGAGAGAAGGGCCCTGATGAGAGCAGAGGTCTGGAGGCAGAAGAGGGAGGGAGTTTAGGGGCAGTGTGCAGCTACTGAGAAACGCCAGGGTCAGAGCAGGAGGAGGGCTGGCGAGTGTGTCCTGAAGACCTCTGAGTTGGTGGGCTCAGCCGGGGAATGAAGAGGGGACAGGCAGACTGAGAGGAGGGACATGGGACAGAAGTCAGTGGGGTCAGATGACAGGCTCTGTGGGGACTGGGGTAGAAATGGTGGCTCAGGAAGTCGGGGTCAGAGGTGGGATTTCTGAGTAAGATTTCAGAAGAGTCATCTTTCTGACGAGCCTCTGGGTCTCTGGGGGCAGCTGAGGCTGTTTGTTTGGAGAGGTCAATGCTCTGAACCCTGCTGGGACAGGGGGAGCGGGTTGAGGGTAGAAAGCGGAACCCAAGTCCTTGGTGAAATGGGTTGTTGTTGTTGAGTCACTCAGTTGTGTCCAACTTTTCGCAACCCCATGGGCTGCAGCACACCAGCCTTCCCTGTCCTTCACCATCTCCTGGAGTCTGCTCAAACTCATGTCCATCTAGCCAGTGATGCCATCCAACCGTCTCATCCTCTGTCACCCCTTTTCTCCCCCTCCCCTCAATCTTTCCCAACATCAGGGTCTTTTCCAATGAGTCGGCTCTTTGCATCAGGTTGCCAAAGTATTGGAGTTTCAGCTTCAGCATCTGTCCTTCCAATGAATATTCAGGATTGATTTCCTTTAGGATTGAAAGAGCTAAAGACCAGTACCTGCAGCAGAGGCTGGGGGAGGTACATCAGTGGCTTGAACCTCAGAAGACGGATCAGAATGCTGAGCCCCTACAATGATGCCTCTGTCCTGGGTACACATGTGCCTCTACTTCCTTCTGGACTTCTCCCAGGACAGGGCGCCACAGCACATAGTAAGAGAAGCGGGCCAGTGCAGGCTCTGCTCAGCCATGGACCAGAAATCTCTGACTTTGGGCTGCACTGACTGAGAAGGGCTCACCACTGGTTTATCTCACTGGAGGCCAAGGAAGACACCAGACGCACATACAACCTTATTGTGCTGCTTTTAATTACGAAAGATGTAAAACAATGCATTATAAAACTTGGAAGCTATCTTATACAAATTTCCAATCTTTAAATATTGTTTGACGAGGGGCATGTGGACTAGGATACTGGTGGGAGGTCTGATTAGTTTTGCTGTGATGTTTCCATCACAAAGCAGTGGAAGAAACACGCTTGGGACCAGACCGTCCGTGCGTGAATCAGAAAAGACAACGAGGGTCAGAGTAGGAAGTGTCTTCAACTATGCAAATGGACTGGGATATACATTTCAGCTCAGGTAATATACAGTAGACTTAGGAGAAATGAGACAGGACAGTGGAGGATTCATGTTGATCTAGACATAACCAAGGTTCTCCTGACACCTTATGTCCTAAAAACCACAACCGTATAGAAGGGCGAGAAAAACAGAAACACAGATAGGTTTTTAGTTCTATGCTGTTTAACTGCTAGTAAATGAGAGGAGTACAACCATCGATTTCTTGTGAAAAACTAAATATTGAAAAATAGTTTACTCTGAAATCTGCAGCCATTTCAGATGCTGAGGACCAAAGGCAGCGGTGAGGAGGTCAGGGCGAGCCCTGTCCATGGGTGTCCTTGACACTGGGTAAGCAAGGTGGGTTGTATAATGTCCAAAACCTTTTCACAGGAAGAGAGGGGATGGATGGACCTAAGGACAAACTGGATTCAGTGCTAAACCTTACTGTCATCGTTACCCTCCCCCCAAATAAGTCACTTTTCCCAGGAGCCTCCATTTCTACAAGTCCTCGGTGAATGCCCAGGGGGAGCACACTTGGTCCTGCAGGTCTCGGGATCTCTGCCTGTACGGCTGGGCTGCTGTGCAGCCAGAGAGAGTTGGGACCCTGATACCAGTGATCACCACGGGTAAGGCACTGTGTAGAGAGCAGACTATCCTAGAATCTCCATTAAAAAAAAAAAAACAAAAACCCTCTCATGACATCAGCACTCCCCCTTGTCTGAGAGGCTAGTTCAGATCTCAGGGAGTCTCTGACACACGAGAGGCAGGCAGCATCTGGCTCTTTCAGCACGCTGGGGTGCTGTGTGCAATGAAAGGCCATTTTCTTTCACAAAAAGTCACTGAGATCTGGAAGTCTACCTGCGAATAAGGCTTTGAAGGGGAGGCCCACAGCCTCTTCCTGAGCCAGAGCTCAGGCAGGGAGGGCTCTGGTCTTTCTAATTCAAGAGCGGGGGTGTTCAGAGCGAATGTGACGCGGGAAGACCAAGACCTGGGCTCTGCAGTGGAGATGGATCAGTGCACCATTGGGGTTACTTGAAAGATTGGAGGGAGGGGAGCCCCCTGAAGACAGAAGGAAATAGGAGAAGGTCTGGAGAGGCCAACAGCCCAAGGACCCCATGACAGACCCTTCCTGCCACCAGGGACATGTGTCAGGTTCAGGCCCACACGATGCCGCCTTGCTTCTTTAGGTGGGAGCAATCTGGACCCTGCAGCAACGTGCCTGGTGTCCCCTGGAAAGAAGCTGTCTGTCTGGCTCTAGCATCTTTATCCCTCCTTCAGTGTGTCTGTCCACTCTAGGCTGCCTTCCCAGGCCCACGTGAGGCCCCTTTGCCCAGACTCCTCCCCTGATGGCTTTTAAGCCCACCCATTGGGGTTTCTGGTCAGGGGCTGGCACAGACTGAATTAGAGGAGGCAGGTGGAAATACAGTAATACCATTTTGTGCTAAACTACTGATGCCTAATGATAGTTCTGTAAATTAGGCCTTTGTTTTGCCATACACTATTTCTTCAGCCTCAGAGGGTGAATCTCTTAATGCAATCGAGAGCAAAACACGGGTCTGAGAGGGAAGATGTTTGTGATGGCCGGGACCCCTGAGGTCCCAGTATGGGGGAGGCCCCAGCTTGCTTAGCCACCCTAGGTGCACTCACAAGACAGTGTCCACCCACGTCCGTAGCCTTGAGGAGGACAGGGCATGTGGCCTAAGCATGGACTTGGTCACCTAGTGTTAAAAGCATCTTAAAGTGTACGCTTCACTTAACCACAGGCACAAGTGTTAGAAAAGCGGAAGCTCTGAGCTTTGGTGAGGAAGAGGGTCAGTGAAAGATTAGGCTGCCTCCTAGCGAGGCAGAGTCATTCATTCTTGCATCCATCTGCTCATTCACGCGTGAGTGCATTCGACGCACAGGTCGGCGGCACCTGTTCAGTGCCAGGCACTTGTTGGGTGCTAGGGGTTTGGTGATGGGTAAGGCACAGTCTCTGCCCTCAAGGAGCTTACGGTCTAGTGGGGTGACAGGAACACGCCCTTTCCACAGAGAACCAGCTTCCCTCTGCTGCTGCACAATTGCTGGGTTGGGGGGTGGTGCTGGTCCAGACCCCCAGCTGCTCCTCCTGGCCAGTCTGTAGACAGGGAGGCCTAGATGGTTTGTAGCTTGTCTAGAGGACATTGTGTGCCTGTAAGATACCTACACACAGCCCCCTCTCTGTCTTCCGCAGCCACGGAGTAGAAGCCCTGTTCTCTTCAGGCTCATCCATTACCAGGGGATTTTGATTTTTTTTTTCAGTGACAGAATAAAATAAAATAGTTTTCCTTTTCCTCTCATCCAAAGGAAAAGGGGTACTGCAGCAGCAGAGAAGAGATTACAAACTGGGAGAAAACCAATTAGAATTCAGTTTGCTCAACTCAAGTCTCTTCTTGGACGTGCGGCAGAAATCCTTGTGTTCGAATGGAGGCCTCTCAGGGAGTCCTGGCCCTCCACGCTGCCCTGGACATCCCACGGCTGCCTGGGGTGCCGAGGTGAGACAGCGGGACCATGGCAGGCCTTGTGGGGCTTGGTACCGTCGCTGGAGGTGAGTCAGCTCCCAGAGGCCTGCAGCCCCTGACTGGCCCTGGCTCTGGCTCTTTTCTTCAGTGTCGACTGAGATCAGTGGTTCTAAGCATTACACACGGCTGCTGAGGCCTCTCGGCACACATTTTCTCTTACTCATCGACCGGCTAGATGGTCAATAACAGATGTTATGGGTGCGAGGACGACCGAGTCACCAGAAGCGCCAAAGCAGCAGGCTTGCAGCGACAGGGCCTGTGCTGCCGGCCTGAGGGGTGGCGCCCAGCCCTGTGGTTGAGAGAAGGCCACGGCGACTGAGATGGGACCTTATCTGAGAGCTGGAAGCCGAGGAATTGGGCTCCTTCCAGGTTAGAAGCCCGAGATAAGTAACGCCCAGGGGTGGAGCTGGTTCTATTCCGTTCTGTTTTAGCTGTTTCAGAAATACGTCCTCCTGTCCCATTCTGATCACCTCACAGTCGGTCAGCTCGAAATGTCTCTTCTACAGAAGGGTCAAGCAGGCCCATGCTGGAATCGCTTAACATGTTGAGTCCGTCCAGGCTCAGCGGTTCGATCTGGAGCTCTTCCTCCAGTGGGAACGGAGTGTCCATGCTTAGGTTGACCTCGGGCATGCCTGCCAGTGCACTGCTGAGGTCTTTGAATAGGCTGGTGCTTGAGTCTTCTGGAAAGAGCAGTGAGAAGGGAGAACAGTGCAGATTAGAAGGTGTGGGGGTCAGGTCATTCAGGACACAACTGGTGACAACCCCCTGCCATCTCGCCCACCAGGACAGTCATCACCCATGTCCCACAGTCCTGCTCTGGAATCTGTGTTCTTTGCAGTCAGTTCCACAAGTCCCAGTTTTGCAGGTTTCCTCCCTCTGAATAGTTGTCAGTCACTGGAAACTAAGCAGGTCGGAAAAAGGCTTGGGTTGCCAGGCCCTTCCCTGCTGCCTCACAGTCTCTGGGGCTGGACTCCCACATCTCAACAAGGTAAAGCTGAGCTGCAGGGCTTTTATTTTTTGTCATGTTGTCTAAACTGTCTTACAGCAGTATCTGGAGAAACAGTGACGTGAAAGAAGCAGCTGGGAGGTGGCCCACACTCACCTGTCAGGACGGTGTTTGGGAAATTCCCGCAGTTGGAATACAGGTTTGGTCTCAAATGAAAGGAGTCTTGTGGTTCTCGGGGACCTTGTTGCACCAGGGGCACCTGGAGGCACCAGAGGTCACTGTGTGAGGGACGGTCTCTGCTTCCCTGGGAAGGACCGTGCTGTGTGCCCCCCAAGCAAAACCAGCCATTGGAGCTGCCATACGCCTTCTCTGCTATGACAGCCCACACAGAACATTCTGCTTGGGTAGAGGGTGGGCTGCAGTAAAGGAGGGGTCCAAGGGCCACGCTGTGGGTGATGTGTCCCTGTCTGCACACTGCCTGGCGCTCTACACCATCCTGGATAATGCCACTGGCTGCGGTTTCTGCGGGCCCACCGGTCACAGCCACCTCCCTCCTCAGCACACTGAGGGTTCTGGAAACTACCATTGGTGGGAACCCTTCAAAGGCTCTGTCTATAACCAAGGAAGCGATGGGCTCTTTTCCTCTTTGCTTTCTAAAGAAATGAGACAGTAGCCCCATCTCCTTCTCTCACTCAGAGGGAGGAATGCAAGCATGCCTCTCTCTGCAAAAAGCCTTGATAAGGACAGCTCAGAACTGGGGCTATTTTAGGTGCCATTCCTGAAGTTAATTTTTAAACCATTAAAAAATCTTTCAAAAGTAGGAGTTTCCATCACTTTTCAGAAAGACACTGACTCACCTAGACTCACATGGCTTCTCTAGAAAATCAGGCGGCAGAGACTATTGGTTCTCACCACTCCCCATGGCCTACACAGGAAACATCTGTCTTTATTTGTTTTACTGTTTTTGTTAAGTTCTGGAAAGTGCTCTTCCTTCTCTCTGTAATATATCCTGGAGCCCAAACCATAATTATTGAATACTATAAAATCTTAAAGGAGATAAACACCAAATATTCACTGGAAGGACTGATACTGAAGCCGAAGCTCCAATACTTTGGCCACCTCATGCGAAGAGCCAACTCATTGGAAAAGACCCTGATGCTGGGAGAGATTGAGGCAAAAGGAGAAGGGGGTGACAGAGGATGAGATGGTTGGATGGCATCACCTACTTGATGGACATGAGTTTGAGTAAACTCCGGGAGACAGTAAAGAATAGGGGAGGCCAGCATGCTGCAGTCCATGGGGTTGCAAAGAGTCGGACACAACCTAGTAGCTAAACAACAACATAAAATCTAGGGATATAAAAGATTGTCTGTGTTATTAAGTAAGTGAAGTTGCTCAGTTGTGTCCGACTCTTTGCAACCCCGTGGACTCTAGCCTACCAGGCTTCTCCGTCCGTGGGATTCTCCAGGCAAGAATACTGGAGTGGGTTACCATTTCCTTCTCCAGGGGACCTTCCCGACCCAGGGATTGAACCTGGGTCTCCCACATTGGAGGCAGACGCTTTAACCTCTGAGCCATCAGGGAAGATATTAGGGAGTCTGTGTTATTAGGGAGAAACTAAAAAGCAAAAGAAAATGGCTGCATGAAACAACCTTCAGGAAGGACCCCTGCCTGGCCAGGATGGGCTCCCAGGAAGCCACACACAGCAACTCGGGCCGAGGCAAAGCCCTTGCCTGCTCCTTGTCGCCTCATTATGATAGACCCGTGGATTGCTAGGTTCCCTCCAGCATGAGCGCGTCTATAATTCTATGGCTAGAATGTCATCACAAGTCTTCTACCACGTGTTCCAAAAGGTCCTCCGCTGACGCCTGACAATGAACTAAGGCAGCCGGCACCAGCAGCTAGGGCTCAGGGCAATGGCAGGCTGCCCGGCCATTGAGTGCATCTGAGGTCGGAGAGGTGCGGCACCGACCAAGCCTGCTAGTGTGGGTTTCCCGCGCAGAGCAGCCTGATGGTGACAGTTCCTGCTCTGGGGACGAGGCAGGCCCGGGGATCACTCACCTGCTGAGTAAAGGCTGGGCCTGGCCTCATGGACTGCTGGTCAAAGCTTACATCTGGGAAGAAGCTGGTCAAAGATGAGCCCTTCAGGGAACAAGGAAGGAACCATTTAGCTTGGAACTCGGGGTGGCATGAGTGTCCCCTCCTGCCTGGGGCTCCGGGTGGGACTCACCTGGGCTGTGAGGAGCGGGAAGTCCGACTGGGACAGCGATGAGGCCGCCTGGGGCTGCTGGGCAGGCGGCTCCTGGGCATGGGGCTGCTGCAGCAGAGGCTGGGGCAGGTCGTGGGCTGCGGGGTAAGGGGGCGGGGGGGACACTTGGGCTTGAGCTTCTGTGGGCAGGAAGGAGAGCGGGCTTCGCTCCGAGGACACCATCTGAAAAACAAAGCCACTAACTACTCAGCTTCTGAGCTGCTAGTGGTCACTCCTTCATGAATGCTGTTGCTGCTTAGTTATTACGTTGTGTCAGACTCTTTGTGACCCCCAGGGACTGTAGCCCACCAGGCTTCTCTGTCCAGGGGATTTCCCAGGCAAGAATACTGGAGGGGGTTGCCATCTCCTTCTCCAGGGGATCTTCCTGAGCCAGGGATTCAACCTGAGTCTCCTGCTCGGCAGGCAGATTCTTTAACTGCTGAGCTACCAGGGAAGCCCCCCTTTACAATTAGGAAATGTCAAAGTGAGGAAAAAGCCTGATATTCTCCTTGCCCTGGCAGTCTACACTGTGCTCTGAGAAAGCTACTCTGTTCCTGCAAAGTGTACTTCAAATGTCACTTCCCCACAAAGCATTTTCCATTCAGTGACAATTTCTATTGTCTTCAAAAACAAACAAAGCAAAATGCAGCCAATTTAACCAGTTTTGTCTCAGTTTTCTCAGTGAAAATCATGCTTGTTTGGTGTTTTTTTTTTTTAACAGCCATAACTTCTGGTTAAAAATAGAAGACTGAAAAAAAGCACTTAGCTCTGCTGTCTCCCCAAACCCCACTGAAACCCTAAAACAATGTTAAACAACAATAAACATTATAAACAAAATGAAAACCATCGTAAATAATGCTAAAATGAAGATAAACAACACGAGGATGAAGATAATGAAAAGGAAGAAAATGGCAATGAAGTTTGGAAAATGAAAAGCAGATGGACACGCAGTAGCTGGCTGAGCAGACCTGAGGGAACCAAATGCAGGGCTGGCAGCAGGGAGGCGGTCTGGTTCCATTGCAGAGTCCCTGCGGGTGGGGGTGGGGGGGAAGGGGGGACAGCAGGGGAGAAGACAAAGCTAAATCTGGAGAGGCTGGCAGGCAGCAGTGGGCTCCAGAGCCCATGCCTGGAGGGAGGCTGAAGGCGGCACTCTGGAGGGAGTATGGCCCCGGGGTCTCTGGACTGGCTGCACCAGACCCTAGAAGGTGAGGCACTGCTGAAAATTCAGGGCTTCTGAGAAAGCAAAAAAAAAAAAGCTCACTGTGGCCCCTTGAGCTTCCACTTCTCTCTCAGCTCAGTTCCCACAGTGCTGGGCCCAGGCACAGGCCAGGCACAAGATCAGGAGAGCATCCTTTGGGGATCTGACCAGCCTGGGAGACAATCCAACTTATAATACCAGAGGGTCCCCAGGGAAAGGGCTGAGCTGGATCTGTCTACAGTGAAGAGTGTACTCAACAAGCCCACCCACCTACACTGAGCTTCCAGTCAGTTTGTGTGCATGTGTCTGTGTCCTATTGCTAGATATGAGCAGGACGCCAAGGATCACCAGATCATGAGGAATGTGTCTGGATGTAAGTCAGAGACCCAGGCAGACAAACTGAGAAAACAAACCTGGGGAAATTTATGTAGGAAGAAGCTGTCATGAAAAAGAACTATCAATATAATATTTAGGGTGATTAAAAAATCCTTATCTTTTAGAAATACATACTTATTTATAATATGTACCTCTATACACACTTTTTTAGAGAGGGGATACAGATAAAACAAGAGTATGAAAATGTCGAGGACTTCCCTGGTGGTCCAGTGGCTAAGGCACTCCCAATGCCACGGGGAGCCCAGGTTCCTGCAACTAAGACCTGGCTACTTCTTTTAAAAAAAATGTTGATGACTGTTGAGGCTGGATGATGGGCATAGGAGGATTCATTATATCATGTTTGCTGCTTCTATGCAATTTGGAAAATATCTGTTCAAAGAAAATAAAAAGAAACTGGAACAAAAATTATCACTAAAAACCTCAGAGACATCAAAGATGATAAGGCATCCATGGAATAAATATGATGCTTTGAAAAAAGGAACATTCAGAGAACAAGAACAAAAAATGTCTTGGCAATTTAAAAGGATGAGAGCAGAAATGAAAACCTCAACAGAAGGGTGGAAGATAATGTTAAGAAACTCTTCCAGAAAGCAGAGGAAAAAGATAGAGAAAAGAAAGAGGAAAAAAATAAGGAATGCTAGAGGGAAAGTACAGGATGTCTAACATTCATACATTCAAGAGAGAACAGAGAAAACTGAAGGGAAGAAACTGTCAAAGAAATAATTCAGGAAAATTTCTCAGAAACGAAGGTGAGTTTCCAGATTGAAGAAACCAACCAGATAGTCAGACTCATATCAGGCCACATTATTTTGAAGTTTTAGAACACTAAGGGGGGAAAAAAGAAGATCCTGCAAACCTCGCAAGGAAAAAAGGGAGATTTAATTTCAAGTATTAAGTAACAGAGGGGGTACCCTGGTGGCTCAGATGGTAAAGAATCCGCCTGCCAATTCAGGAGACATAAGAGATGTGGGTTCAGTCCCTGGGTTGGGAAGATCCCCTGAAGGAGGGCATCGCAACCCACTCCAGTCTTCTTGCCTGGAGAATCCCCATGGACAGAGGAGCCTGGCGGGCTATACAGTCCATGGGGTCATAAAGAGTTGGACACAGCTAACACTTTCACTTCATTCACTTCAGGAATCAGAATGGCACTGGATTTCTCAGTAGCAACTCTAGAAACTAAAAGGTGACAGATTAATACCTTCAAAACTTCAAGAGAAAATTATTTCACATTTGAATTCTATACTTAGCCAATTATTAGTTAAACGGTGGGGAGAATGAGGACACAATGAAGTCAAGCCACGCCGCATGTACTCTTTCTTGGAAAGCTACTGGAGGGCTCGTGTTTAATATATCAGAAGGAGATCTACCCGATGCTGAGAGTTTGAGATTGAATAGAAATACAGAGAAAGACATACAGAGAAAACCACAGTGAGAAAAACACAAGACATTAACTCCCAGGAGAAAAAGATCCTCATTTTGTTATTTCATACCAAGCTATATGGTTCAACTCTGATTACACGGTTACAACCATGAAAACACTAAACACTGAGTACTGTTCTATGCAAAACTAAACGGAATAAACCACACTGTGAAGATGAGGGGAGTGAGCAGGAGAACGTGGGAAGCAGGGAGGGAGGGGCCTGGGAGGGTTGAAAGAGAGCTAAGCCCTGGGCTTCCACAGGAGGATGTCCTCAGAGAACACCTGAAGCTAAAAACCTAGAACAAAACCAGCACGAAGCAACACGGTTACACTGAAGAGCAGCTAGACGCCGGAAGTAGCCTCCTCCAGGCAGTGAGGAACGTGGCTGGCGGGGCCTGGAAGACAGCTGTTACTTCATAACAGGCCCTTCAGAACTATTTGACCTTTTAAATTAGGTGCACAAATAACATCGGGTTTTTTTTGTTTTAATTTTTAAATATTTAGCAGACAAAAATGAAAATATCTGAAAAAGAGTGCTGTTTATCTCTACGGTCTCCTTAAAATATAGCTAGACGGTGTTATTTTTTACGTCCTGTAAAATAAGCTTGTGGTGGTGGTTTAGTCGCTAAGTCGTGTCCGACTCTTTGTGACCCCATGGACTGTAGCCCTTCAGGGTCCTCTGTGCCTGGGATTCTCTAGGCAAGAACACTGGAGTGAGTTGCTATCCTTCTCCAGGGAATCTTCCTGACCCAGGGATTGAACTGTTGTCTCCTGCATTGCAGGCGGTCTTCTGCACCGCAGGCAGATTCTTTACCACTGAACCACCAGAGAAGCCTCTATAAAATAATCTTGAAAAATAAATTAAAGGCAATCCAATAACATGAAGGAACCATTAAAAAACAATTATGAAATACTCTCTTACTGCCTCCTGAAAGGGATTACTCATATAACAAAGATTCCATAGCTAATAATTGGTAAAGAGTGACTAATAACTGGATCTGCTAATTTCTGTTGTGTTCTGTCAACTTCTTGCTAAATCATTACTCACTTAGAGTGAAGTGGTGAGTAAGTGATGTGATAATATATCTAGGGAGTGACCAACAGGTTAAAAACATGTTCACTGATGACTTTGAAAAACTACTCTGAAACCTTAGAATAGAAACAAAGTCAACAAGTCAAAAAAGATGACGTTTCCACCCTAAATTTCTGTAACAGGCTTGTGACTTCAAAGTGTACCTCTTTCTAAACAGACTCATCCGGGTCCTTTTATAGAGATATGACCCTATTGTACCTAAGTATTTAATCAACAGGAGAAGGACTGTTCTTAAATCTGTCTGTGTAATTAGGGAAGAGGTCTAATTCAATATGGAAGCTTCAGGAGGGTATTTCAATGTCTTCCTCAGCTTTCTCTGTGGCTTACAGTGCTCAGAGAGTCAATTAATGATTTTCGACACCAAATTTAAAACCCCAACCTGGCTTCCCTTGTATTTCAGACATAACTGGGTTTCACGCTCCACACCTAACCCTTTCCTCCATTTCCAACTTCCTGAGAGTACTGCAAACTGTTCAGTGTCTGCTTAAGAGTAATCAACACATGAGCTTCCCTGATGGCTCAGAGGTAAAGAATCCACCTGCCAGCACAGGAGATATGGGTTTGATCGGTAGGTTGGGAAGATCCCCTGGAGTAGGAAATGGCAACCCACTGCAGTATCCTTGCCTGGAGAATCCCATGGACAGAGGAGCCTGGTGGGCTACAGTCCATGGTGTTACAAAAGGGTCGGACGGGACGGAGCGACTAAACAGCAACAACAGAGCGACACAACAGCTCTGCTCTTAGGAAACCCTTAGCGCAGGGGCGGGGGAGCCTGGGGGGCAGTCGGACACGACTGAAGCGACTCAGCAGCAGCAGTGCATTAGGAATGATGAGATTTTGCACAGAAGTGGGAACTGACTGCATCCGAGACCTTGTGACCCGCGCTTAGAGTGAGGACCGGGTTCAGTTCCCATCTGCTTCTGTCTGCTTCACTGTCAGTTCGCCTGCTTTTTACCTGTGAGGCAGGATACGGATTCAAGGGGCTGGTTGAAGAGAGCTGCCGGCTGAAACCTTGATGCGCTTCCGGGCCGGGCGACAGCGTGAGGGGGCTGACGGGCGGCTGCCTGCGCCGGGAGGGGCCGCTCAGGCTGGTGGTGGAGAGGGACGGGTTGCTGAGCGAGAAGAGGCGGAGAGAGGGGTGGAGGGCAGAGGGGCTGGGACCGGAGGCCTCCGGGCGGCTGTTCAGGGAGGAGGAGACGACTGTCTTGTTGAGCGTGGCCTGGATGGAGGGGTTGCTCCGAGAGCTCTGGAGACCTGGAAGACAGAACGTTTGCAATGTACACCCCATAGTCACCGACCAAATCGTCTGTTTCCCAAACAGTGAAGAAAAAACTCAACTTCCTATTTGTACTTGATGATGATTTCGTGTGAGAAGGAGCTCTGGGCAACTCTCCTGCTGGAAAAGGTACCAAGGTTGTACAGCAGAAACGAACAGAATGTTGTGAAGCACTTATGGTCCGACTAAAAATATATATATATAGGAACCTATGAACCAGGAAGGGCTCTGCACAGACACATTAATCTTGGATTGCCAAACTTCTGGAACTGTGAGAAATAAATGTTTGCTGTTTAAGCCAAAGGGGAAAAAAGTGGTATCAAGGGCAAGGAGAAGAGGCACTCACACTAAGAGGGACGACGCCATTCTGATGAGAATGGTTTCGACAAGGACCTACTGTACAGCACGGGGAACTCTGCTCAGCATTACGTGGTGGCCTTGATGGGAGGGGGGTTTGGGGGAGAGTGGATACATGTATATGTATGGCTGAGTATCTTTGCTGTTCACCTGAAACTATCACACAACATTGTTAATCAGCTCTACCCCAGTACAAAATAAAAAGCTTTTTAAAAAAGGATGAGAATAGATTTTTCTCGAGAATTAGATCATGTAAACCACCACTGGGAGAGCAAGAACTGGTGCAGGCGGCAGCAGAGGTGACTGTCCAGTTCCTCCGCTCCAGTCCAAGAACAGATCCCAAGGCCGCACAACCCATTATGTTTGGGGCCCCCAGTGCCTTGTCCCTGGCAACCAGCCAGGACCCTCGGTTGCCTTCACTGGGTGTCGTGGCTCTCGATGTGGAGGGCAGGCTGCCTCAGAGGGGCTCTTTAAACACCCTGAGCCCAGCACCAAGTCACAGGTAGGGACCCTCTACCAGGGTTTCCCTTCTCTTTGTTTTTCTGGCTGCTGAAAAGCGGTTCATCACTGTCTCCTCCAGTGTAGTGAAAAGGACACCTTGTTGGTGCTTTGTTTTAAGGGGAGGGGAGTGAATTTTAGCAAGAGCAAGAGAGTTTGGGAAAGGCATTTCCATAACACATGCTGCAAGGACACAAGCTCCAGGAGGCCAGGGAGCCTGTTCTCTGCCCCGCTGGATCTTTGGCACCTGGCCCAGGGCCTGGCAGAGTGCCTTCATTCCGTGAATGAATGCTAGCCCTGCAGTGCATCTCCGCGGGTGACCCCTGTGTTTCAGAGCCCAGCCCACCTTCTTGTGCCCACAGCTGGGGTGAGCAAAACTCTGTGTTGTTTCACATCGATAAAAAGTTAAGTATTAGATGAAAATTATGGAATGCATAAATGACCAAGGCTTTTTAGCCAGTAAGTGATCTGAGGACTTCCCTGGTGGCTCAGATGGTAAAGAATCTGCCTGCAATGCAGAACTCAGGTTCAATACCTGGGTTGGGAAGGTCACCTGGAGGAGGGCATAGCAACTCACTCCAGTATTCTTGCCTGCAGAATTCCATGGAGAGAGGAGCCTGATGGGCTACAGTCCATAGGGTAGCAAAGAGTCGGACATGATTGAGCACTAACACACACACACCCACACCCACACACAATTGATTTTGAAAAGGTAGGAAAGACGTCTCTGACAAAACTCTAAGTAGTTATCCCCCTACCTAACTCACCATGGAAAAGTCAGAGATGTGGCTGGCTCGAATAAGAATGAAAATTAGAGCTAAAGATATGAATTTAGACATTTTTTTAAAACTCAGTCATGCAGAAAGAAAGCACACACATCTTAAAAAGTATATGTGCAATCTTTCATACCATGCATTTTTAAGGAGTGCAGAGAAACTCTAAGAACTTAAGCACTGGTTGTGACATATCCTCGATAATACAATGCTTGTTTGAGGAAAGTAACAGCCAGCAATTAAACACAGGACTTTCAGCTGAAGCAACGTCCAAGGCTGTACTGGAGAATGCCAGCTTCCCCAAGACCCAAGGGGGCTAAGCGCCAGTGCTGCTGGATTCACGTGACCTCGGATAACCTTGTTCAGAGACGTCACCAAGGTCACATAAGTAAAGCAACAGGATAACTCAAAGACCCTAGAGATCCCAAAGACTCCCAGAGACCCCAAAATAGAGGTGGTCTCTTAAGTCAATTCTTCAAACCTAAAATTATATATTAAAGGCATAATGGTAGCGTCACTGTAATCAACAGAGAAACTTCCAGAGGACCATGATGAAGCAGCCTACCCTCATTTGAGTAGTGAGTTCAGATCTGCATAGACACGTCTTGTTGAACCCAGAGCGGAAAGAGCAAGCACTTTCCCCAGTGACAGACCATTGCTGGGGATCTTTCTAAAGGAGATGGGCTATGCCACCATTCTTGGGACCCTTGTGGCTGGAGGCTATACTACCTGCCCCAGACATTGACAAGAGCGTCTGTCAGGGTTCAAGCAAATGCAGTCATGTTTCAACATGTAGTCTGAGTGACAGGGACTCAAACTCCTATGGTAACAGCCAAGTCACCTCATGAGTAGCTTTTTAGTAAAGCTAAAGCACCTTTAAGCACTTCTGAAAATTTGATCCAGTAGTTTTGAACTATGGCAGATTTATACTTAATATACATAGCTATTAAGGATAGATATTTTCCTTGTACCCACAATTTTCTAAAATTCAAAATATTCTCTTTTGCAATCCATTGGGAAGTTGGAGGAATCTAAAGAGATATCTGCAATTATTAAATATCATCATGTTGATAAAGGACCACAGCTAACACAGAATAGAATGGACACTTATTTCTTGACTCTCAAATCTTATTCTCCAAGTCCCTGGGGCATGTGGGCTGGAGAAGACAATGAAGAATGAGGTTTTGGACTTTCCTGGTGGTCCAGTGGTTAAGACTCCATGCTCCTAATGCAGGGGGCTAAGACCCCATATGCCGTGTGGTACAGTCAACTCTGCCCCCGACCCAAAAGAAAACAGAATAACAAAAAAGAATGAGGTTTCACTGAGCTGCCCCAGAGCTCACCAAACTCAGCAGAAAGAGAACCACCTAAGTGAAATGCCAGCAGAGTTGAGAGGTACCTGAGCTAGTGGGCTGTGTGCATGCCTGCTCAGTCACTCAGTCGTGTCCGACTCTTTGTGACTCCATGGACTGTAGACCACCAGGATCCTCTACCCATGGTACTATCTATGGTATCCAGGCAAGAATACTGGAGTGGGTTGCCATTCCCTCCTCCAGGGGATCTTCCCGACCCAGAGACTGAACTCGCTTCTCTTGCATCTCCTGTATTGGCAGGTGGATTCTTTACCACCAGGGCCACCTGCAAAGCCCAGTGGGTTATTATCTCTAACTCAGACACAGTCATTCTCACTCTACGATTTACTAACATGCCACCCGGCCAGGGACCACCAATGGCTGAGCCACCAGGGGACACAGGCATGGTCCCGACGGAGCAGGGACCACTTACCAGAAGAGCCCCTGATGCCGAGGTGAGTCATGGCAGCGGGAAGGCTGCCCACGCTGTTCCCCACACTCATACTCCCAAAGAGGTGGTCACCGGTGTCCAGGGAGGCTGGCAGTGGTGCCGAGTAGTGCAGGTTGGTTAGATCTGGCAACGACCCCCCAGTGTTCAGGGTTCCCAGGAAGGGGGAGAGGCCCATGTTTTGACCATTGTGTGGGAAAGTGCTGAAAAAAAGAAGGGTTAAGTATTACTTTCTAAAATGCATTTGGCTGCTGGGGAATAGGACGTGTATGATACCTTTCCTTGTTCAATAAAAGCCGTGGGTACCAAAGATCCAAGTCCTCGTGGAGACTGCCTCTTCCTCGTTCTGAGAGTGTGATCTGCTTACCTGTAATGCTAGACTAAGGATGTCATCTATGCCCGCGTTACAGGAATCTTTTCTAAGACAAGATTAGTTGCATGTGTGTGCTTTTACTGTTTTCTTTTGTCAGCATTTCTTTCCCCCCTGGAATGCAGCTGCTTTACAATGTTGCGTTACTCTCCACTGTACAAGGATGTCCAGGAGGGAGGGGATACACATATAGCTGGTTTACTTCACTGTACAGAAGGTTAGATTATTGATGCAAAAGTACTTTGAAAATTGTCAAGCACTGTATAAGATATGAGACGCTGCTCTGCATTTATTCAATTCTTTTGGTTACATTTCTAAATTATCTTTCCCTCCCCCCCAAAAAGGATCTCCTGTATCAGCCAGATACCTTCCAAAGCATACATTTTCCATTAATAGTTTCCATAAACTTTCAAGTGAGAAAGAGATGTGACTGTTCCTTTGTCAGGATCGGTGGCGCGGCTGCTCTGAGCCCAGGCACTAGGCTGAGTGCTGGTGGGAGGATGATGAATGAGCAGGGCGTGTGCAGTGTGAGCAGGAGTACAGACGGGGGCCCCGCAGGCCAATTGTTTAAATTTTTTAAAGTTATAAATCAAATCAATAAATCTTTAAATGAACTATCTTCTATGTTTCCATCTTGACAGATTGTACCTTTATAATAGCCTGGAAGGCCAGATTCAAGTTTAGAATTCTCCCACTCCTTGGAGCTCTGTGCTAGAACATGCAGAGAGGCGGCCCCAGCCCACAGTCCACTCCCTACCTCCCCAGCCCTGTCCTGCACCGCAGACCAGGCCTGTGTCTTCCCCAGCCCAGGGACCCAGGTCTGGCCGCTCCCCACATCCTCTTAGCCCCTTGGACTCCTTACTCCACGGGAGTGGAACCCTCTGAAGTGTGGGCCCGGGGAGGGGCCACTGAGCCCAGGGCTGGGTGGGGGCACTGCTCTTAGCGTTCACTGACAGGCTGGAGACAGACAGGTAAGGCAAATGACTGCAGTATGGCAGGAAGCTTGCTGGTCCAGGACTGATACGAGTGTCACTGGGAACGCAGAAGCAGGAGTCGTGGTTGTGCGGACAGTTAGGGAGGGAGGGCCTGGAGAAGCGTGTGACCCTGTGCTCATGGAACAGCAGGCAGCATGGCACGGCCAGGGCGCTGGGCAGAGTGCGGAAGCGGGGGCAGATGAGCGGGCGAGGGAGGAAACAAGGGCGTGAGGACAGGCTGTTCTGGAGAGTGTGGATCAGTGCTGGCAGGAGACAGAGAGCCTAGGTGTGAGATGGAGAATCACAGTTTAGAGAGGCCCCTGTGGTTGTCGTGTGGAGAGCTCCTTACAGGGGCAGAGAGGGAGGTGGGGAGAACCGGTTAGAAGTGACTGTGCGGTCCATGTCTGATGTAGGAAAAGAACAGAGTGGGTGATGAGGAGGAGAGTGGCTGGAGGAGGGGCCCTCAGCCAGGATGGGAGGAAGGTGGTGAACGTGATTGAAGACCCTGACTCAGCACAGCACACACAGCGGAGCACCTTCCAGGTGCAGGCCACTGGCATCAGGGCCTCAAGAGACTTGGACAAAGCAAGGGAAGCAACCATAAACAAAATAACTTTCAGTATAATCCGATTCAGTTGTGCAGTGACGGAGCCTGATGGTACAAGGCCTGGAGGGTTGGGGGAGGGGAGATTCCTGACGGATGTCAGAGCTGAGTTGGAAGGCTCAAGAATTCAGATGCTCCAAACGGGAAGATCGTTGCAGGCAGAGTTCCCAGTACGGGCGAAGCAGAGACGCATGTGACTACACTGTGGGCACTAGGAACTTGGCCGCCACAGGAAGGTCAAGTTTGGAGGGGAGATGTGATGGGATATGGGCCTGGAGGAGGAGGCAGAAAGTACATGAGGCTTAAACTGATGACAAGAAGCCAGGGGAAGGTGGAGAGCACAGGAAAGACACACTCATCCTTAGGCCAGACTTGGGGGAGGGTGTAAGAAGCGGGGCCTGGAGGCAAAGAGGTGAGAAGTGCTGCCGCTGAGCAGTCAAGACATAATGAGAGCGTGGAGGCGGATAGATATGGAGAAATTCTGGAGGTGTTTAAGGAAGTGCTCAAGGGTGACTCCTGATTTTCTGGCACGGGGACGGGTGGAACCACCCCCACCAGGACAGGGAACAGGGAAGCACATGAGTAGACTGGGGACAAGGTAGGTGGTGTGGGTAAGAGAAGGACTTCTGCCGTAGATGCTGAGCTTCGGTAACACGGGAGGACGTGTCATGGGATGTCTCTCGAGGAACGTTCTGTCAGAACAGTGTGGGAGGGAGCCAGGCCACCGTAGGCCGAGCAACAGACAAGCAGTAAGGGAGCCTCGAGGGGAAAGCCTTTCAGAAAGTGTGGCTGAGAAGTCTGGAAGTGAGAAGAAGGAACTAGAAGGGAACGCAAGGTCAGATAGTACTTTTCGGTGCAGAATCCTTAAGTGTGATTAATGCAGAGAGAAGATCTAGTAGACAGGGAAAGGTAGAAAACACAGAAGCGGGAAGGATAAGCAGGAGAGAGGCTTCCGGAAAGGCCAAGGGCATGGGTAAAGCTATCGGGTGTGAACAGACGGCCAGTTGGGTCCCTGGGGACTAGAAACCAGGAAGGATGGCATGTGGGGCTGGGAGGCATGGAGTGCGGGGCAGGAGGGAGCTGGGCGTTCATTCCTGCCGCTTCTCTTTTCTTGGTGAAGTAGGACTGGGATCATTGTGGAGGCTTGAAGAGAGAAGGGGAAGTAGGAAAGGGGTCCTTTTGGGGTGAGGAAGGAGGATGATTTAGACTGTAGAAAAGCTGAACGGGACACCTTGTCTTCCAGACAGCTGGTTGCAGTGTTAGGGCCAAGGACTAGGAAATAAACTGGCAAATGCAGAGCTGCTCGCTATGAGGGCAACGGGCTCTCTGGCTGGGTGCTCAGAGGGAGGGAGGAAAGGCGAAGGCAGAAACCGCATCTGGTAGCACAGAGCAGGGACGGAGAAAGTAACCATGACAAACACAACCCAGGCTGTCACCGACATTCAAAGGCCCCTCCCTCTGCTGGAGAGGAATATACCCTGTAACTTTCCAAATTCAGCTGCTAGAGCCACCTCCTGGATCCGCTATAAGGCAGACGACGTACTCCCTGGTCCACAGCTCTCCAGCTCTCCAGCCTGACTCCGGGTCGGGCTGCACCTGCCTCCACGCTCTGCAGGCAAGCTCCTGCTGCTCCCTCTGCCCTTCCCTGCACTGCATCCTGGACTCTGGTCACAGCCATCGTGTCAGAGAGGCTCCTGCAGACACCCGCGGTCGCCTTTCTCCTTACTCGGCTTTCTTTTTCCTCACTGCGTTTACCAACACATGACGTGTATTCATTGGCTTGATTGTTTTCGCCTACTTCGCTCCACAGGAGCCTCAGCTCGTTGAGAGCAGGCACCTGTACTGTTTCGTTCACTGCTCTGCTCCAGTGCCTAGGAGTAGGGGGTCAATAAACACCAGATGAACAGAAGTCACGGGACAGAATCCTACACCTAGTGTAAGAGCAGGGAACCAAGTTTTGTCACCTAAGGAACCCTGGTTTCAAAGCTCTTGGGGGCGGGGATGAGGAGTTGAAAGTACACAGCCCCTTCTGTAATTTAGGCCTGTGGGGCCTCCATCACCCATCTGCCTGAGGATTGAGCCAAAATGAATTCTTGAGAAGAATCTTCAGCCCTAGCTGTGGGGACCACCTATACTCCAGGTGTGATGGTCTCACCAGGTGGGCATCCTAGAGGGCATTTTGACTTTCTCAAGAGGTCAACCCTGATCTCAGCTCAGTGGGCTGTTCATTGCATGAGTTTATATTTAACTAGCTGAAAAGAATGCCTGCGCTCCCATTGCTCAGGAGGGTGGGCCCTGAACTCAGTGCTGTTAGACAACAGTGAAGGCTTTACAGGGGAGATGAGAAAGAAGGACGGCCTGAGGTATGATAGCTGGAGTTCCTCTGCAGACTGTCAGACCATCTAGAAAGCGCACCTGCGCTCAGCTAGACCGTGCAAGAGGCCAGCCTTCAAACCACACGGTTTTGGCTTTGGAAGAGCTGCCGTTTCGAGGTTTTTGTTTCAACCCTGGGGGGCAGCCTTGAGGGTCACTGGGGCTCCCTCTGCCCCCGTGCTCTCAGGACCCCACCGTGCACCCCAGGGCTCAGCCCTCTCTGCGAAGACCGCGAGAGGGCCCTCCCCATGCCTGTGTCTCAGTGAGAGCGCCTTCACGGGCGTCAGTGTGCGGGCTTCATCAGCTCTGTTGTCTCCACGTCCCTCCTTGGTCCCGTCTCCTCAGGAACATTTTAATCTCTTAGTACTGCACATGTTTTTTTGTGAAAGCTGTCTCTCACATTTTTCAGGGAGTGAAGGTGTATACTTCTAAATACATTAATTAGCTGTTCCACAGAAACTCCTTTTAATACCACAAGCTTTCCTATTTATTCATTTTCCATCAGTTAAAAAAAATGTGGTAAAAATAAAATGTACATAACACAGAATCTATCCCTTTGAGGTTCATGGTTTTGTGGCATTCGGTACTCTCTTAGGTAACTTCTGGGTCACCAAGTTGCCAGGGGCCCACGGATTCCAAAGGCAAGAGGCTGGTGGGCCCCCTCCACGCCTGCAGGCCCCGGCTTCCTCCAGTGGGGTTGTTTGTTTACCCAGAGTCGGTGATATTATTCTCAAACATATTTATGGCAGTTTTACTTTTGCAGTTATGTCATATAATTACTTTGAACAAATGAAATATGAGCATACCAAAAGAGAGCTGTTGTTTTTGTGAAAATTCAGTTGACTTTCAACTTATATGTAATGTGTGAAATTTCTCAGTGTTCTCTGATGAAGCAGCAAGACGTTCCTTTCGGTAAAACCTTCAGGACGGCCCTGAAACAAGAACTGAAAGAACATCTCTTACCTGCCACCTCCCACATCACAGGATCGAGGGCGCCCAGACAGGGACTGGATCTGGGGAGAGACATAGGAAGCCGGGCTTACTCACCGTAAAGCCAAATTCAAGTTTTTAAAAACTGTCATTGCAGGTATCCTGGGGCTCCAGTCAGTGCGAGTGGAGAGCCAGCATAGAAACAGCATCCTCACAAAGCAGCAGTTTAAGTTTTGACTGGACTTTTCCAGGCATAAGGGAGGCATGATACTAATAAATTTTTCTTATTTGATCCTTCTAGATGATTCTATTCTAAATGAATTATTTTCTTGTAAAAGGCCAATATGCGTCCCATAGAGCTTTTAAATAAACATTCATTTTCTAACGAGCCTCAGAGGAACAGGAGAAAAAAGAGACATGAACTAGAGTGAAGAAACAGGAAATTAACATCTGAAGAAAAGAAATATTTCAAGTAAAATCTAACTTGGCGCGGGTGGGGGGGGGGGGAGGATTTCTCTTTTTTTCCCTTGTTTTTTAAAATCTACTTCATTTCTTTGGCAGTGCTGGGTCTTAGTTACGGCTCACGGCCTCTTCAATCCCAGCTGTGGCATGGGGGGCCTTTCAGTTGAGGCTTGCGAACTCTTAGCTGCGGCACGTGGGACCTAGTGCCCTGACCAGGGATGGAAGTCGGGGGTGCCCTGCATTGGGAGCGGGCAGTCTCAGCCACTGGACCACCAGGGATGTCCCTGAGGGTATTTTCATTTTGTTTATTGTCCCATCCCTGCACCTCAATGTCTGGCAACAGGTACTCAATATATACTGGGTTGGCCAAAAAGTTTGTTTAGGTTTTTTTTCCTAAGATGTTACAGGAAACCAAACGAACTTTTTGGTCAACCTAATACATGATTAAAAAAAAAAAAAAGAATGAAGCTATTGACTCATCTCTTCTCACAGCAGTGATTTATGGAGAACTGCAAATCTGTAACAGCTAGGGGAGATGAGGGGAGTTCCCTGGCAGTCCAATACTTAGGACTCAGTGCTTTCAATGCCTTGGTCCTGAGTTCAATCCCTGGTCAGGGAACTAAGATCCTGCAAGCCATGCAGCACAGCAGAGAAAAAAAGAACTGATAGAGATGAACACCGCTTTCCCTAGAGAGTACCTCTTCCCTGGTGCTCAGAGAAGACTGGCTGCCTCTGACCCCTCTGTGGGGAAGACACAGCTGTCCTCTGACAAAGGCCTCCAAGACCACTGGCGCCTCCCGTGGAAAAGGACAGTGGGCTTCTCCTGTGTCTAAGTATGTGAACTTTTACATCTCTTTGCCCCCAGAAGACTGAATATCAAAACACCTTGCTTTTACAAAAGGCCTTTCCAGTCCACCCTAATGTTAATGATGACTTTGGTAGACGTGGCAGAAGAAACTGGCCCACAGGACGCCTGCCCAGGCAGCAACGACCACAGCACTGAACCGCCAGGGAGTGCCCCTCATCCCACTCAGCTCTGACGCACTTGCAGTTCTCCATTAATCGTTTCTGGGAGAAGAGCTGAGTCAATAGGTTCATTCCTTTTTTTATTATTATTTTTTAGCATATATGTATGTATGTATGTGTGTGTGTATATATATATATACACACACACACACATATATATACGGTTGGCCAAAAAGTTCATTTGGTTTCCTTTGGCTCAGAGCTGGGCGGACACGTTGTTTTCTTTCAGAGGTGGCAGATTCTGTATGGAAGAAAGCCTGACTTGGTACCACGGGACCCCCCTCTCTTCCACAGCAGGTGGGTTAACAGAGAGGGAGCCGGGGTGGAGACAGGGACAAGTACTCAAAGGCTCTTAGAAACTGTTAAACAGAGGACTTCTTTCCGACTTCCAGGTGACGCAGGTCAAATGGGTTTCACTAAAGCAAGGAGTTATCTGGTGAACCAGCCATTATGGACAGAAGCTAGTGACTGGCAGCTGGTGTTGGCTATAAAACAGAAAAATCTGCCTCTGACTTGTAACTGGGTTTCAGCACTTCCTATAATATGAAAGAGATAGGAGGGACCAACCAGTCTTTCTGAAAGAGGGAATTCATATGGGAACTAGAAAGTTAAGAGATAGTTACGCTAACCCTTCGATACAATTATGCTTGTTTTATTTGAACCATCATCCCCTAGTATATTCTTCTATCTTTGTCGCCAGACTTCTGCTCTGCTTTTTTTCTCCCAAATCCCCTGTGGGATTTGACACTGACCTCTGAAGGGCAAACATTCAGTGACAATGAGGACAGCTGTCCACCTACCTCTTTGGTCTCCCACAGCTGCTTCGGGAGTGGCTTGGGGACGTTCAGCAGGTTCTCTTCCCTCAGCGGGCTGGGGAAAGACACCACTGAAGGGGAGAAGAAGCACAGTCGCCGTGTTAGAAGGCCCCCCACTGCAACCCCCACCTCTGGCCCAACAAATGACCTTTGTGAAAACAGCTGAGTTAGACATATATTGACTGTCTACTACAGATGGTGTTTTGAGTATTACTGTGGGGGATGCACGGGTGAGACGTGAATTCAGCCCCTGAGGATTTCGTACCCTACACATGGGAAAGGGTGGCATGTGGATACCCATGTCTGGAAAGAGGACTGGGGGAGGCCCAAAAGGTCAAAGGGCTCCAGCCTTTTAGGGACACAGGAAACGGCCATCCCCAGAGAGAGAGCAATATGAACGAAGGCTGAGAGTGGAGGTGATGGACAGCCACTGAGTATATAAAAGAGAAGGGTGGGAAGGTCAAGGTCAGGTCAGGGAGGGCCTTGCAAACCTGGCGAGGAGAGGATGGAAGAAAAGGAATGAGGAGGGACCCACAAAAATCCAGGAGAGAGGGAATGAGGAAGGTAACAAAGAGAGAAGAGGAATATTCCATGGAAGACAAGGTGGCAGTGAAGATGCCTGGTCCTGAGCTGGGTGTGGGGCAGAAAGAGGAGTTGAGAACCCAGAGGGATGAGGAAATCTTCTCCAGGGGATCTCCCTGCCCCAGGGATCTAACCCAGGTCTCCTGCATTTCAGCTGGATTCTTTACCATCTGAGTCACCAGGGAAGCCCCTGAAAGATAACATCAGATGACAGGAAAAGTTGCAAGGGATGCGTGAGATGGCTTAAGGCTACTTCTTATGACAGTCTGGTCACAAGAATATGGCTGGAATGGACTCCAGCACTGTAAAGGGGATTGTTTCCTTGGAGAAGTTCATTGCTTTTTGTCACTTCATATCCAAGACTGGTTGTAATTCTTCAAAGAACTCACTGGAAATGCAAACAACCTTGCAGCCATCTCTTTATTTCTGTCCTAGTGGGTTAGATATTTATTGCTGTTTCATCTTTTCATGATTTTACTCCTGGCCTGAAATGGCCTTCCCAGAAAGGAGCATATATGATGATGAAAGAGATTTGCTTCTGGCACAGGAAGCTCCTCATTTATCACAGTCCCTGTAAGTCCTGACCCCTGCAGTGTATAAACCTAATTTAGTTGTTCACTTTCAGATTATGAAAATTAAATTTCAGATTATAAAATTTTAGGGAAAAGAAAATAGTTCCTGGTACTGCATGAATAAATGAGCTGTGTCAGGCCTTCATCTGTCAATAGCTTCCAGAGTCATTTAGGAGATCCCCAACATTAATCAGCTTTATGAAACTCATTATCTTCTGTAAGGCTTGCAATTTCATTTTGCAATCACTTTGCATTTTCCTCACATTATTTATATCTGTCGATTACTGGCTCACAAAACTTTCTAAACAGGCTGAGAAAGACAGCTGAGGAAGGATGGATATTGGAACAACCAATGGCTTAAGTGTCTAATCACTATTCTCATGTGATCACAACTTGCTCCCCTGTACAGCCCTATGACTGTGGGACCATGGGGACCCAGATGACAAGGAGCCTTCGTAGTCTAACCACACACTTCCCTTCTCATGGCCTTGATCAGGGCTGGCCTTAATTTTGTAGAGCCTCTCAGAAAAGTAAACAAGTCAGCAGTTGTCAGCATTTTTTGGGAAGTCCAGAAAACTTGAGTATTAACTAGATCAGATGTTAAGAGGAGGTTATGTATACTACAGTCAGCATCCCACTCAGCACAGGTAGGTGAAATCAGTTCATTACCTTCCCCATGAACGTCATTCTCACCATCACAGAAACCTAGTGGGAAAGAAAAAAACACTATTATGCAGTGCTTTCACCTTTATTTATTAATGAATTAGTAAATCTTTCTGATTCAAATAGAATTTTGAAAATTCCAAGGCAATTTTGGTATAGTGATGTTCACTCAGAGGGCATCAGCATTTATAGTAAACTTAAAATAGATAGAGCTAACTTCCAACCAGTCCATTCTAAAGGAGATCAGTCCTGGGTGTTCTCTGGAAGGAATGATGCTAAAGCTGAAACTCCAGTACTTTGGCTACCTCATGCGAAGAGTTGACTCATTGGCAAAGACTCTGATGCTGGGAGGGATTGGGGGCAGGAGGAGAAGGGGACGACAGAGGATGAGATGGCTGGATGGCATCACCGACTCGATGGACCTGAGTTTGCGTGAACTCTGGGAGTTGGTGATGGACAGGGAGGCCTGGTGTGCTGCGATTCATGGGGTCACAGAGTCAGACATGACTGAGCGACGAACTGAACTGAACTGAAGTCTAAGGTTGGTGCCTATCTACTTTTCTTTAAAATTATCTCCGTCTTTAAAATCTTTTACTGCCTCTGTCCTGAAAGAAGAACAGTTTACAAAGTCTGAGAACCTCTAACCAAATCACAAAGAAAAGAAAGAAGTAATATAGAGAGTGAAGTAAAAAGGCACAAAGTGTGAGTCGCTCAGTTGGGTCCGACTCTTTGTAACCCCAAGGACTGTAGCCCACCAGGATCTCCTGTCCACGGGATTTCCCAGGCAAGAATACTGGAGTGGGTTGCCATTTCCTCCTCCAGGGGAGCTTCCCAATCCAGGGATTGAACCCACGTCTCCTGCAGCTCCTGCACTGGCAGGTGGGTTCTTTACCACTGAGCCAGCTGGGAAGTCTATACACATACGTGTATCCCCTCTGTTTTGGAGAGACTGTTGTTGCAGCAGAATGTGAGGTAGATTGAAAGGAGAAAGTCTGAAGGCAGGAAGACCAAGTGAAAAGCCTCCATAACAGTCCAGACAAGAAGGAAATAAGTGGGGTATTTATTGGCAGCGAGGACAGAAAAGAGGCGGCGGATTTGAGATACACAGCAGGCGTGGAATGAACAGGACTTGGCTACTCAATGGGTGTGAGGGGTGTGGGAATGAGAGTAATTAAAGACAATTAACTCCTGGCTCAGAGTTTCGGTAACTAGAGGGATGATGGTGGCAATAACCAATGTGTTAGCACCAAGTTAATATATAACCAAAATATGTGAGAAATGGAATGTTTCCTGCCGTATCAGTAAACAAAGGCTGTCACAGTCACCAGCGATTGCAGCCACCAGCGAACTCAGGAAGGAAAAAACACCTCCATCTACCAGCCATCAGACTACAGCCACTCCCCATGGTGAGCCCTGAGGAAATTCGGGATGTGAAGACACAGGGCACTGGCCCCAACAGCTGAGCTGCACGTGAAAGGAAGGATTTCAGGGAGCCTGGACACTTGCACCTTCCCATACACAGGTTGTCTGGTTTTCTTTAATTAACCACAATCTTTTGATGTTCAGACTACCTGCCCTTTGTTGCAAAACTCCTACAGATCCTGGCTCCTTCTGTCGCCTCCTCAGAAGAGTCTCTCAGAGCTATCTGAAATGCCATCTCCCGGCTGCAGTCCTCATTTTGCCCAAATAAAACTTAACTCACAGCTCTCACGTTGTATAGTTTTTTCCCAACATATCCAAGCCTGGATTTTTACTACTGGATGAAAAATATCAGATGATACAACTATAAATACAGGGATAAAAATAAAAGGGAGCGAGTTGTCAGTGGGTATCCAGAAGCAGGGGAAACATGGAGCAGCCCTGCAGGGGACAAGCAGCCACAACCAAGGCTCACGTGTGTTCCAAGAAACCTCGCGGACTAGGAGCCGCCAGGGGCTGACCTCCTGAACGTAACTGAGGCCGCCTTCCCTCTCCCCACCCTCACACCTGGCGAATCTAGAACACCTCCCAGCACAGCCTGGATCTGTGGAACAGAAGTAGAGGGCAGGGGGCAGAGTACTTAACCAGAGTGTCTCTCTCAGGAGACCTCCCCATTCTGAGCCCTCCTGCCACCTGTGTGACACTTCTGCCCCCTCTTTAGATCTCCGATGCCTTTGCCATCCCCCTCTCCCTCCCGTCTGTGCAACCAAGGCTCACCTCTCTCTCTCTCTCTCTCTCTCTCTCTCTCTCTCTCTCTCTCTCTCTCGTTTGTTTAGTCACTCAGTTGTGTCTGACTCTCTGTGACTCCATGGAATATATAGCCCACCAGGCTCCTCTGTCCATGGGATTTCCCAGGCGAGAATATACTGGAGTGGGGTGCCACTTCCTTCTCCAACAGGCTCATTTCTTTCAGGGCTATTTGCATTTTAAGCCTTCATGGTGCTGGTCAAAGGTATAGTATTACCTGCGGTAGGATCACTGGGGTTCAAGGCAGATCTCCTTCCCTGGGAAGGAGCTCAGGGCTGTGTTTCTTAAGGCTGGTGAGACTCAGCTCTGGGTGCTAAGAAGACAACATGCCTTGCTCTGCCCTTAGCTCTAGACTGCTACTTGAAAGGGCAAGGACCACCCTGGCCCCTTCCTCCACTTGCTAGTGATGAGCAGAGGTGGGTTAGGTACAGTCCTAGACTACAGGGCAATAGGCAAGTGTCACAGAGTGCCATCAGGCTTACCCATTCAGGGGGTATATGTGTGTGTGTGTGTGTGCGTGCCTGTGAGTATGAAATGATAATTAAACTGCACATGCTGCTAAGTTCTGGATAATTAAACAAGAGAGAAATTATAAAAATCTTGCTTGGTTGCATAAAAGTCTATTTCTCTCATTTCCATCAACTCCTCACCATGGATGCCTTGTCGCACAAATTGAATAACCATTATGAGAATTACTAACCATGTATCAGCCTAATGACTGTGTCTTCTTGGGACACAAACTTTTGCTCGTGAATGTATCACAGCTTTCTGCTCATGTAGTTAAGCTGTCAGCAGATGCTCCCTTATGATCTACTCAGAACCAAAAAAAATAGTGGGAACATTAATTGAAGCTACATCACTATCCTCAGGAAAGATTCCCAGGGAAAAGGCAGTTCTTGCTCTCTGCTTGTGGAGTCTAATTCCCAGCTTCAATTATAATTTTTCCCATCACTTTAAAAATCTTTACTTTATTTGGTAGCTCCTATAATAAGAAATACCTTTTTGCAAAGCTAGTCGATATTTTTAAAAGTCTGAAAGGAAAGCAAATGAGAAACTTTCATGAATGACAGGGGGAGAGGGGAAAGACAAGAAACTATTTAAAATAGCTCCCACCAACAGATAGAATTCTCCAGAAATAATTCCTATCCTTGGAGACTTGAATAATATTTTAAACACACTGGCTTTCCCATGTAAACACAGCCATATTTGGATGTGTTTCTGAGTTCTGCTGTACTTCCAAGGCAACTGAAGCAGGGACACGGTTCCGACGTCCAGGCTGGAGGTCGGCCTGCCTTCCTCAGCTGTCAGATACCGGGGTACAAACACGGCAGGCTCGAGCTGCTGATGTGAAAAGTAGGGACCCTGGGACTCTGCTCCAGGATTTCCTTCTTTCTTTCTGCCTGCCGTATGGCTCCGTTGTAGGATCAACACTGACACTCTGTTGCTTTTCTTATTTGTCCTCACTCACGCCTTCTGAGACTTCGCACCTCTTCCCTTGCAGGCAACATCACTCTTAGGGTAAATACTTCACTTGATTAATCACTTGCTTTAGCTATTTCTCTTCCTCTCTGCATGTAGGCCTCAAAGTCCTGTTACTTAGGATTTCCTTGTCCTCTCTAGGCCTTTAGCCCTTTCTAGAGAAGCGCACACTTTGAACAGAGGGCAACAGGAACGCAGGAGTGGCAGAGGCAGAAAGGCAGCTCTTTCTCGGGAGTTCCAGATTGAAGTCTATCAGTCTGGTTCCCTCCCAATCCACGGAGACTAAGACCTTGCTGCACCTTTTTTAGGCTTATATATTCTCCCCCTCTTTTTCATTTTTATTTTTTTGACCATGCCATGTGGCAGACATGTAGCCTGCCAGGCTCCTCCATCCATGGGATTCTCCAGGCAAGAATACTGGAGTGGGTTGCCATTTCCTCCTCCAGGGGATCTTCCCGACCCAGGGATCAAGCCCACGCCTCCTGTATCTCTGTATCACAGATGGATTCTTTACTGCTGAGCCACTGGGCAAGCCCTAAGCACACATTCTGCTTTTTTTGACCATGCCATGCAGCGGGCGTGTGGGATCTTCTCCAACCAGGGATTGAACCTATACCCCCTGCACTGGAAGTGTGGAGTCTTAACCGCTGGACCACCAGGGAAGTCCATAGGCTTATATATCCCTACGCACTACCTGTAACTACTGATGCGGAAGCTAAACTACTCCAGCTTCCCATAGGTCCTACTCCTCTAAGTGGTGAGTGGTGGAACCACATCCAGCTTCAACACAGCTGCCAGCTTTACCCTCACAGCCCCCTGTGTGCACACAAAGCTCGACGGCCCCATCCTGTCCTCAAGCAGCTCATACTTGACAAACTGCTTGGGTAAATGGAGCATCTCTGAATCGCATCAAGGGAACAAATACAGCATTATCACAACACATAACGGGATGATTAAACCCCATCCCTACTGTATGCAAGGAAATAAGACCCAGAATGGATTCCTCAAAAGGAATAGGGACTACTCAGGCTTTAAACTATCTAAAAAGTAAAAGAAACTAAAGGCTAGTAGTATCTTGGCCAAAGATGTATTTATTCTCGTTTTCAGACCAAACACATAGCTCTGTTTGTGGACAACGGTCAGTGTGCACATGGAATGGCTATTTCGGGACCCTTGTTCGTGCTAGATAATAAACCCCAGAAAGGCAGGCTTGGACGGCATCTTACTGAACCAAATGTGATTCAGGTGCAGCTTAGTCAGTGACTAGAGTGTGCTCTGTATGCATAAGCCACCAAGTAATTCCTCCTCACTCTCCATCACTGAGGGCTCCTCCATGCCTGACTCTGTGTGGAAGATAAGACCATTAACACGCTGACTGCAGGAACTCTACTGGGAGCAGCCCCTCACACAGCTGCTTCACGTGGGGTTCCTGTAAGAGCTTCCCCTGCAAGACCCTTCGTGGGGGTTGCTCTGCTGCCCTCAAGAATAAAAACCTCTATGATCCAGAGTTGCTATGCACCAAATTTTGATGCCTTTTAAATACCTTGATGTCTGTCGCACTAGAAATGCTTTCCTATTTAAAATAAAAGTTAATTTTTTTTTTTTTTAAAAGAGCAATCTACTTGGAGCGGAAGAGAAGCACACCCATGGGAGAGGCAGTCAGTGGCACGATAGCCGTCTACAGGGAGGGGCTCCAGGATTTTGGGAGGACAAGGCGGGTTCTGGGCTGGCAAAGGGAGGAAGGGTAAGGATGGCTCTGCAGACATGAGGACAAAGCTGAGGGTGCTGGCCAGCTGAGTCAGGAGTGAGTTAAGAGAGGACCAGATGGCAGCAGGATGAAGCAGTTCTGGAACCCAAAGCAGTTCACAGACTTGGGGGGGAAGGGTTGGTGAGTAAGGAGAAAGGGGAGTGAGGTGGGCACAGGCTGCCTGATCCTGGGGTCCCTATGGTTCCAAAATGGGAGATGTGGATTCTCTCCTAGAGGTGGGGGAGTGGTACTGTGACTGGAATCTGATCAGATTTGGGTCATTCTGGAAGCAGATGGCATGACTCTTTCCCCCACTCCTGGTCACCCTGGGGAGGCGGGACAACGACCTGCAGCAAAGTGGGCAACAGGTGAGCTCCCGCTCCTCTGGCCCCGGGCTGCTGGCCACTGGGGGAGTCAGCATCCCTCTGGGGTTTGGTCTGAATAGACATGACCCCCCAGAGAGAAGCCACTTCCTCTTATCAGGGGGAAAGGCGGCATCCACCTCCCTGTGTCACTTCTGCTTTTATTTCTCAGTTTGTCCAGATCCTGGGTGGAAAAAGGGCTTTCAGAGAACCCGACATAAGACTGGATCAGGAAGACAGGAGATTGCAAATAAGGGGACCAGTTAGAAAGCTGCTACGAGTCCCCATAAAACCGATGAGGACCTTACAATGCGAGAGCGTGCAGGAAAGTCTGAGGGCCGAGACACGCCACGGAGAACCTGAGGAGGAAGAGGCGGGAGGGAAGGTCCACTCTCATCTCATCACGAGCACACACACACCTCCCCGGCCAGGAGTTGCTCCCCGGGGAAGACGAGCCAAGGAAAGGCACACGGTATAAGCTTTTCTCTCCCCCTCACTCCCCGAGGACAGAACAAGACGGTACAGAAGTGGCTGGCCTCCGGCCTACGTGTCTTACCCACATATGAGGCAGGCCAGGCCGACTGGCCCCCTCCTCCATAGGGGTCCTGGGGCTTGGTACTCAGAGCGCTGGTGTGAAGAGCAGAGTCAGAATTGGTCCTAAGAGGGAGGGGTGGGAGAGAGAGTCTGGCTGAAAAATCCATTTTTCCTTACTGAAAATGCAATATTCTTTCCTGAAAATTACCAATGGGAGAGAAAGCAAGAATAACAGATTTACAATCATCCATAAAATGAGGGGTTTGGACCTACCTGCAGTCCCTTACAACAACATCAGCCTCTGAGGATGACCCACACCCAGAAGACAGCAATTTGTACTTGTGAGATCTCACACTTTGAAGCTAGTGGCGTAACGATATGGTTCAACAAGGAAGATACTGGATTCACGGCTTTCTTTAAGAAACGTTCCATCTTTCCTCACAACTCAGAAGATGGCTGCGGCCAATATAGTCTCTGCAGCTGGGCTAGATCTTCTCCATCCGGGACTAATTCCTCCCCCAGGAAGGACCACCAAAGCAGCGGCTTTCCAGCCCTTCCAGGGAGAATGCAAGGTCAGGACGATTTTCAGACTAACTCTAACGTGTTCTCTGCCCTTTCACTCTTGCCCTCATGAGTACGGTAGCTTTCCAGAGCCTCGTGACGCGCAATGTCAATGCAGACTGAACGCACAAGCAGAGGATCGAGCTGTCTTCAAGAGATACATAAAAGGGACAACGCCTCTCTTCTCAGTGATTTAGTTTGTTTCAGAAAATATAACTTGGCTTACAAAAATACGATTTATGTTGACATAAATGAGTTTATTTATGAGTAATGAGTTTATTATTGCTATTTCTAAGTGTATTAATAAGTATCTTCTATAAATCTCTCAATTTAATTTCCAATATCAATAGCTAAACACAAACAAATGTACCCACATGAATAAATACTGTTTGAGGGCCTCAATGGTTTTTAAGATTGTGACAGAACTGTATGACAAAAATTGGGGGGAGTGTGGAACTATAGCAAATTTCTGAGATTCTCCCAGACAGTTGCAGTTTACATGCAGCTTTGACTCCAAGAGATATTATTTACTTGTCCCATCAAGGGTCAAACTGCCAAAAAAGAACTTGTGTGAGGCTTCAAATTAGCCTAAAATGCTTCTCTGTGGGCTATTTCGGGTGATGGCCTTCTGCAGCCACTAAGCCCTGTGGCTGGACTGTGCACCATGGCTGGGCTGGGTTTACACAAAGGACAGGCAGTTCAGAACCAGGATGAAGCAGCAGCAAAAGCAAGGACTCTGGGACCGGGGAGCCTTGGGTTCAGATTCAAAGAGACTCAAGAGAATATCAATCAAATGCAGAGAGACAACTGGGGAGATGTGAATACAGACTGAGTATTAGATAATATTAGGAATTATTGTTAATTTTGTTAAGTGAAATAATGGCATTGCGGTTATGTTGTTGTTGTTGTTGTTGTTTAAAGGTTCCTATCAGCCTTATAGTGTTAGAGATATTTGCAGGTGAAATACTCTATCTGGCTGGTGGTGGGATAAGGGTGGGAAGGGCAGGGGATAGGCTAGACACAGAAGCACATGGAATCCTTGTAACGCTTTTCCCTTTTGTGTATGTTAAAATTCTGCACTAAAAAAAATTTTTTTTTAATCCCAGTTCCATCACATATTAGCTAAGAGACCTTGGACAAGTCATTTGTAACTTCTTAGAACAGAAAGTCATACTCATTCTTGTAGAATGTGATCAGGATTGAACAAAATGACCTAAACACTGGGGTCAAGCTTGAAGTTCAAAACGGTTATTGAATGCTTATGCTTCCTTGTGTTTCTTATGTATCTTATTTAATCCTTGCAACCATCCCTTGATGTAGGTACTGTTATCTTCCTTTTCCCAGATGAGTAAAGTGAGACAGAGAAGCTATGCACCTTGCTCAAGGACACAGAGTAGGAGGCGAACTCTGTCATTCACTCAGACGTCATGTTCTCACGGCTACGTTGTCCTGAGCAGGTGTTTGCTACATGGTGGGAGATTCAGGTTGCTTTTTTTTTTTTTTTTTAACACTTTGTAAAAACACAACCCATCGATATAAGAGTACTCTGGCAAACAAATGATAGACTAAAAAGCAGCAGGACCATCAAGGTGATTTGCCTTCTTTAAAGTTTATTTCTACTAGAAAACAAGCTATGTACCTGTTTAGTGCAGATGTTAGCCTGAACCCAGGGTGCTTCTCTTCCTTCCAAGGAGGCTGCTGCCTTTAAAAACCAGAATAACATAAAAAGAAAAGAAGTTCAGTCCACAAGGAGCAAGGGAAACCTCAGGCCTGGGTTTGAGAACCGGCCCTTCTACTCACCCAGCTGCACAGCTGATCTCTCCAGGTCCTGTGATTTCTGACTTCTATGATAAAAACTATCAGAAACTCGTGCAAATAGGGCGAGCAAATGAGCCAGCTGGGCATGCAAGGAGGTTTTTGGTCTTTTTTTTTTAAACGACAAACAAGCACTTTTGAATGCCTTTCAAAATATTTCAGATCCATGACCAACTCCTCTCTGGGGATGTGAGGTCTTATTCCAGATGTGTGAAAAACTACCCCTCATCACATACCCCGAGTGTGTGCACAGGGGATGCCTGGCAAACCCTGATACAGAAATGCTGCACTCCTCTACAGAGTTCCATAAAGAGGAACATAACTGCTACAGTAATCCAATGTTTGAAAATATTAATCTAACTAATCCTCATGCTCTAGAAAGCATAGGGCATTTTTCTCTTAAATACAAATTTTTTACAATCTCAAATTGGAAATATCTTTTTATGATTTAATTAAAGAATCTGCCTGCAATGAAGGAGACCCAGGTTTGATCCCTGGGTCAGGAAGATCCCCTGGAGAAGGGAATGGCTACCCACTCCAGTATCCTTGCGTGGGGAATCCCCATGGACAGAGGCACCATGGACTGCCTAATGCTTTTATGATTTAAAATAAGATACTATGTTCATTCTACAATCATGGATCCCAAGATTCTTAAGGGTTGCTGAAACTCTACTTGCAGTAGGGGCCCGCTGTTACCCTCTTCATACCTGCCTTTCCCAGGTCCTGACTACATTATCCACAGCAAGTGCTGTCAGTATTTGCCCCAAGAATAGATGGAGAATGGACTTCAATCCAAGGAGCTAGAAGTTTTCAACATGTCCATTTCAAACGCCTCTTAAATCTGAACAGGCGATCTGAAAATGGTATCTTGCATCCACTGGATGTAAGAATGTGTTCAGTTAGCTCTATATCCTGTCCCCTTCAGTACTATTCCAAAAAATACTCAATTTGGGGGTACATATTCTCTACATATAAAAATACTCAAAGAGACCCTAAATCAAATCCACTATGCAAATTACAGTTTTAGAGGCTTACTATCGCCTCTATTTCTTCCAGTAGCTTACCATGACACCTTTATATATTTAAATATAATAATACCAAATCAGACTATCATATTGATCAATGTATTCTGAATGTGTTTCTATTTGGTCTTTAAAATGAAGACTCAGATTGATTTAAATAACTTTTAATTTTAGACTTTCATATAAGCCTATGATTATTATGTGGAGAGATTTAAGTTTTATAAGTGAAAACAAGAGTCTGTCTGTGCTTTAGATTAGAAATTTCTAAAATGACATCTGAGGTGGGTAAAATAAAGTGAGACTGTCCAAGCACAGCACATGCCCATCATATCTTTGAAAATATGACTTGCTTACCTGGGCCAACTTTCATCCAGGGGCTGTGAGGCGTAATTTGCTCCAAGCGTGCTACCATCGAAGTAGAAATTTCAATCAAGGAAAACTCAGACGAAGGGGAAGCTGAGGCAGAACTGAGCGGCTGGAGTTGTGCGGAGTTCAGCTGCTGAGTTTTCAGTTTGTATCTTTATCTCTATACCCGACAGCTCTTCCTCCTACTTTGGCTTATCAACTTCCCCTGGAAAAGTTTATTCCCCTATTTCCTAACCAGCACCATCTTTGCGTGATTCATGTGGGGTGTTTCTTTCTTTCTTTTTTACGTGCCCAACCTCTTTTACTTTCAAGACCTGCCTGCACCCCGACCCGAAACCTGGTTTGGCTGTCACTCTGTGTAGGCCTCCCTGTCCCACAGAATGTACCCACACCCAGCATTTCCATTCAACGTCACTTAACCCCTGTGACTAGCTCAGGGATGGGCTCATGGGGAAGAAAGGACTGCCCCCAGCTGCGGTGGTGAGCTCAGGGACCTTGTGGGCCTGGGTCTCTCTCCCTGGAAGTCAAGGTACAGGTGGCACGCCCCCAGATCCTGAGTCTCAGTGCTATTGTATGGACCCCTGGATCTAGCCCTCTGGGCTTCTAGTAACCATAAGCCAATACATTTCCTTTTTCTTCAAGTTGAGGGTTCCTGTTTCTTATAACCCTAAGAGAGCTACATTAGGTTTGTGGAGAAATGTGAACTTCCTTAGATGGTCAGGGGCCCCGTTTTATGGATTCTGTATTCTTCACTGGGTCTAGCCTGCCTTAGAACACATTCCAGATGAAATGGAAACAGGGAAAAACAGATGGGATGCTACACTATATGTGCTGAGTACAATAGAGCCATTTGGTTAATTTAATTATACACATAGAATACCTTCTAAACACATTCTAAGTCATATTATTCTCCTGTGATCTTCGGTGATTCTGTATCAAAGAAGCCACTACCATCTAAGGCTCAGGAGGAAACGGAGGCCTTGATGGAGAAGGAACTATGATGTAGGCAGAACCTGGCATGAGTGAAACAGGGACACTGATGAACTCTTAACGAAATGTTTCTCTGCCAGAAGCACTATGATCACAAGTTTCACTTCCTGTACACAAGTATGGTCAGCTCTAGTTACCTTCTTTCTTAATCTGAATCTTAGTCAATGCAATAAAACAGAGGTGCTTTCAGAAGAGAGACCAGACGCTTCTTCAACATTAACTATTAGGCTGTGCAGGAGACAGAAGAGGCGTGAGTTGGATCCCTGGGTCCAGAAGATCCCCTGGAGGAGGGCATGGGAACCCACTCCAGTATTCTTGCCTGAAAAATCCCATGGACAGAGAAGCCCAATGGGCTACAGTCCACGGGGTTGCAAAGAGTTAGACGCAACTGAAGCAACTTAGTACATATGTATGCACGCAAAGTACAGGTCGGAATGGACCACAGTAGGAGACAGAGAGGAAAAGGTGAAGAGACAAGAATGCCTCTGAAGGAAAAACGGCAGTGTCTTAGTTGGCAGAACCACTAGGGAGAAGGCACTGGGCCCTTCTCTTTTCAGCAGATTTTAATGAACCTCTGTCCAGAAATACTTAATTCTGAAGTAGAAATTTACCACTTCTCTCAGGACACTGCCACCTTTAAAGTCATTAAGTCCACTTATCTAGAACCAGTAAACAAACAGAACATAGTGGAGTAATAGTCGTACAATGATCAAACATCGATCTTTTCAATGTTGAGGAGTACGTGGTGAATTTCTGAAATTTTAACGTGACGGGGCTGAGGCATCAAAAGTTAAAAGATGTGACCTCTGAGCTCTCCCAGTTCTCACCATTCACGTCTCACTTAATGGATATTCAAAACCCAACACCTATCGGCATCAAGAGATGCCCTAACGTTAGCCATCACTCACGTCAATTTTTGCTGTTGTTCAGTCACTAAGTCGTATCCAGCGCTGCGACCCCGTGGACTGTGGCCCACCAGGCTCCTCTGTCCATGGGATTTTCCAGGCAAGAATGCTAGAGTGGAATGCCATTTCCTTCTCCAGGGGATCTTCCTGGACCAGGGATTGGTACATGTCTTCTGCAACGGCGGGCAGATTCTTTGCCACTAAGCCCCCAGGGAAGCCTACTCATCTGTGTGTGTGTGTGTGTGTGTGTGTGACTCGGTAATGTCTGACACTAAGCCCCCAGGGAAGCCTACTCATCTCAGTGTGTGTGTGTGCGTGCGTGCGTGCGTGCGTGCGTGCGTGCGTATGTGTGTATGTGTGACTCCATGGACTGTAGCCCACCAGGCTGTTCTGTGCATGGGATTCTCCAGGCAAGAATACCGGAGTGGGTTGTCATTTCTTTCTCAGAGTGTCTTCCCAACCCAGGGATCGAACCCGGGCCTCCTGCACTGCAGGCGGGTACTATACCGTCTGCTTTACTGCCCCTCGTGTCAGTGGCTTACAGCTAAACTCAACAGAAGCAGCTTTTAGAAAACGTTTATTTGCTCTTCTGAAGATCTGAGAAAACTTTGTTCAGGTGGCTTTAATCACTCCACGGTACTGATACGCCTCGAAGAACATCCTAAACAGACAGAAAAAATACCCTTATTTGTAAACTAGAATTTACCATTCAATTCAATGAACATTTCTAGAGTGCCTGCGAGTTTCCAGGAAACAAACAGAAGAACAGCCTAGGCGACAGGGAAAACAAGCCAGGTCAGCCCCTCACCCATTATCACCTTGAAAGAAAGTGAAAGTGATAGTCGCTCAGCTGTGTCCCACTCTTTGTGACCCCATGGACTATAGCTCGCCAGGCTCCTCTGTCCATGAGATTCTCCAGGTAAGAATACTGGAGTAGGTTACCATTTCCTTCCCCAGGGGATCTTTCTGACCAGGGATTGAAACTGGGTCTCCTGCATTACAGGCAGATTCTTTACCATCTGAGCCACCAGGAAAGCCTCCATCACCTCAGTTAAACCTAAGTCAAAAAACAACCCACATTATAATGGATCTTTTGATTTATCCCCCTGTGCACTGCTTTTCAGCTCCTTTTCTGGGTCTTCCTCTTCTACCTTCAACCCTAATGGTCCCAGAGTTTCTATGGCTTCATGGTCTCTCAGCCCACATCCGCCTGCATTGCTCTCAAAAGCACGTGATGGGGAGAACAGCCTCGGTATCGTGGGTACCAAGTAGAGTGGGAGTAGGGTGGGAGGCTGGAGAGAGATTCCGGGTGCAGCCACTTTGGGAAGATCACCTGAGGAGATTCTGAGAGGCAGCCCCCCTCCTCTGCCCGCCATGCTTGCCTTGCTCAGTCCCATCCATGCCTTTGGCTCCATCCATCACCCACAGTCCAGTAACTCATGAATCCAAACTTCCAGCTTGCCACAGTTCTCATGAACTCCAAGCCCGCCCTTCCCACTGCCTTACTTGGCTTCTCCACCCAAAGCATCCCAAACTCTACCTCCACCCCGACTCGTCATGCTGCCTCTCCTCTCTCCATCGTATTCCAGTCCATCCTAAATAATGGGGGGCGCCCTCCACCCAGGCACTCAGGTGGAGGTGTCAGTCACCCTGGGCTGTTCTCTCTCCCCAAGGCCCTGTGGCTCTGCGGAGGAGAATCCTTCCTCCCTGTTCCTGCCCCAGTCCACCCACAAGGGACTCCTGTTCCTTCTCAGCTCAGATAATGTTAGAGGGGAAGGCCTCAGTCACTGAGAACGTTCTGCCCTTCTGTTGATGAGACAGGACATCTGTGGCCCATTTCCCTGCACATGGGTGGGGTCAGTGAGCGTCAGAAACCCCACACAAAACCCACCCTGTCTCTTCCCTGGGCTCCCCAGTAATGGCTGCATGGCCCGGTTCTTCTTTTGGCTTCCTGTTCCCATGCGGGAAGGGCACCTGGGGCAGGGCTCAGGAGCAGCCTGAGGCGCCAGGCTCTCTCTTCCCCTCTGGAACCCTGTTTTCTGCTGGAGCTGTGGGGCTGGCCCGTGGTCATCCATGCAGCTGGCAGGGTTCCTGAACTCTAGGTCTGCTTAGTAGAACCCACACTCACTGAGACAGGTGTCAGGGCCGGATTTAATATATAAAACCAGTCAGCATTTGGTTCCTTCCTAGTTTCTTAACCATGTCTTCACCATCGCTCAACTTCCTCTGGTCCTTTGGCTTCCAGTGACGTCCTGCTGGAATACATCTGCACGTCACACGTGAAGGGAGGCACAGGAACGAGACCTTTTTTGGTCCTTGAATGTACGAGGATATCTTCCTGTTTCCCTCAGCACACGAGTGACAAATGGGAGATGGGTAGAATTCTGAAGTCTGACTCTTTCCCCCTTAAAACTCTAAAAACTTGCATTCCCTTTGAGATGGAAATCTTTAAAGGGTGTTAGGTAAAAACTGGGTTTAGTGATCAAGCAAGATTTGAAAACTCTGGGTTAAAGTTTCTTAACTGCCAGGCTTCTCACAGCCCTAATATAAAACTGTGAACCTTCCAGAAGAGACAGAGTCCAACATTTCTCAAATACAACGGTGATGCCCTTCAAAGAAACAGTTTGGTCCTATAAACCAATGTTCTAACATTTTCATCTCCTTGTATGAACAGAACCAAAGCAAGGCCTGCTCCAAAGAGGAAAGCCACTCCTAGCTTTAGTGGATCTCAAGGCGTCTCATCATGACCATTCATTCTAGTTTTCCAGATGCAACACACGCTCCAACCTTGCTGGCAAATATAAATCAGAAAATTTCTAGACGTTTGCTTTTCTCTCTTCCTAAAAACACATCTCTTTGAGAGGAAGGCACTTCTATGAGTCATTAGTGTGTCCTCCTCCTCTTCTATGTACGACCCCCAGGTCTGAGATCATATGACAAATACGTAAATTTATGTTAATAGTTTGGAAACTCAGCAGGATGGTGTCTGGGGTACACATTTGCTCCTTTGAGGAGTGAGAAGGGCTGCTTAGGACACAAGCAGCTGCAGGAAGGCGGGAGGGCCTCTCCTCTGAGTTCTCAAGCCCAGACCCCCAGTCGGGCACCAGTCAGCGCCTCACCTCTGTCCTGAGTATGGCCTGGACCAGAGCTCGGCTGGGCAGTGCCCTGTCTCTGCCTGTGGTGGCCCCATGCCCATGGCAGAGCTCAGAGCCCACTGCGCCAGCCTTCTCTGTGGCCATGGCCACCCACCGGAGGAGGAACGCCCTGGTGCCGGCGCTCTGCTGCTTGTGTCTGGCCACACTGTTAGCGGAGTTCATTGTATTTGCAATCACTGTATCATGAGACCGACCCCTTCCTAAGCCAGTGTACCCGCTATCTAAAATAACACCTGAGCCAAGAAACAGCTAGAATAAGAAAATTCTGGGTACACGTCTTCTCTTTGTTCTAACAAAGATTCAAACCAGTGTTAATCCTTTCAAATGATAAAACTTCGTTCAGGAGGTAATAGACTGGTGAGAAAGGCAACCATTTTAAGCAAATTATCACAAAATAAAATGAATGTAGGCCATGAAAGAAAAGATGGCACTGCAGCCCTCTTCCCCATCCTTTCTACATATTTTAGTATCTTCAACATAAAATCATTCTACTTCTACATTTTACCAGGAGCTCAAAACTTTGGCCACCAGATATGAAGGTCCGACTTACCGGAAAAGACCCTGATGCTGGGAAAGACTGAGGGCACGAGGAGAAGCGGGTGACAGAGGATGAGATGGTTGGATGGCTTCATCAACACAATGGACATGAGTCTGAGTAAACTCCAGGAGAGAGTGAAGGACAGGGAAGCCTGGCGTGCTGTAGAGTCAGACATGACTTACGGACTCAACACAGGAGCTCAAGGTCCCTTGATTCCTCAAAGGAGACTCACTGTTCATTCATGGGCAGACCTACACGAAACAACTCTTTTGAGTCAGCAGATGTCCAGTCCTGGGACCCCCATTAGGTGCTTAAGAGAGAGACGTCTCATGGTCTGTGAATCAGATGTATACTGTCTGATGAGAAACTCTAATTCATCTATGTATTTACTTGGTTCCTGCTTCTCCTCCCTTTAGGAGGTGATCTGCTTTGCAGCTGCTCTCATGAGTTGACCCGGATACATGGTCAAGTTATACAGCCTACAGCTTACTACCTGGAAGGAGACAGAGTCGCCTGCACACACAGTGGAGGCTCCCTCTCTGGCACTCTGCACAGGCTATTCCCTCTGCCTGAAACACGCCCTCCAGGGGTGTCTTCCTCTCTGTCTATCACTTACAACCACCTGAAATTATTTTGTTTTGATAATTTTTTTTAACCTGTTTGCTGTCTGACATCGCCCACTCAGGAAGGCAGGGACACCGCTGTCTCTCTCACCACTGAGTCCCCAGTGCTTAGAACAGTACCTGTGCGGAGAAGGGGTTCTGTGAAAATACCTGTTCAATAAATAAAAACACTGTCCTCTCGCATGTTACCTATCCTTCAAGCCTCAGGTTTTCCTCTAGGATGCCTTCTCCATCCCCCCAGGACTGGTTCAGGCTGTGCGCCTCTGAGTCTGCACAGCCTCCGGGCGGTGGCGCCTGCAGTCGCCACACAGCCTCTCCCGCTAGATTGTGAGTGACTGGAGGGCAGAAGTGCGTGATTGTTTGCCATGACATCCACAGAATGTAAATGGCGCCCAACACCAGCTGTTTTTAAGTGAATGAACATTTTTCTCTGTTGCCTTTCCTCGATCTCCTCCTTCTCTAGATAGTCTCCTAGTTTAAAAAGCTATGAGAACTTCCCTGGTGGTCCAGTGGTTAAGAATCCACCTTGTAATGCAGAGGACACTGGTTCGATCCCTGGTTTGGGAAGATCCCACATGCTGCAGGGCAACTAAGTCCATGTGCCACAACTACTGGGTCCTGTGTGCCTAGAGCCTGTGCTTTGCAACAAGAAAAGCCACCGCAAGGAGAAGGCTGCGTTCTGCAACTAGAGAGGAGCACCTACTTGCTGCAACTAAAGAAAGCCCTCACAACAACCAAGACCGAGCACAGCCAAAAAAAAAAAAAAAAAGGCTATGAGATAGCTGTATTTAAAATGAATAACCAAGGACCTACTGTACAACACAGGGAACTCCGCTTAGTGTTATGTGGCAGCCTGGATGGAAGTGGGGGTTGGGGGTAGAATGGATACATGTATATGTATGGCTGAGTCCCTGCACTGTCCACCTGAAGCTATCACAACACTGTTTGCTCACTCGCTATAGCTCAATACAAAATAAAAAGTAAAAAAAAAAAACAATAGCTGTGAGGAAGACTTTCCTGGTAGCCCAGGTTAAGATTGCATACTTCCACTGCAGGGGGAGCAGGTTCAATCCCTGGTGGGGGAATTTAAGATCTTGCAAGCAACAAGGTGCAGCCAAAATAAAATAAAATTTTTTTAAATTAAAAAGCTGTGAGTATATGCATATATTTAGACTATACTTGCTGTAAAAAAGATCTGAGGTAGCCATAAATATATCTGTATGTATTAAAATATTTAGAGAGAACATCTCTGAGAGAAAGAGGGAGCTGAGAAATTAGGAAAAGATATAATGTTAGTCACATCAAGCAAAGAAATACACTAAGTCTTTTACTGGAAAATTCCAAGCAATTTAGAAAATGGTTCGATGGACAACCACCTACACATGTGTGAATTTGCTGAAGAACTGCCTCTATTCTCATTTCCCTTTTGCATTTCTATGTAAAAGTTATGATCCATTCCAGAAAGGAATTTGAGGGATGTGTTGGTGGTTAAATGGTAGAATTCCCACCTCCCAGAAGGGAAAGGGAAAGAATCAGTCATCATTCTCGCCTGCTCTGATAATGGCTGCATGATGTCAGGAGTCAAGGCATCTTGGTGGACTTGGGTGGGAAGCCCCTGGGTGGGGAGAGGCGAGAAGCAAACATCCATTGGGGTCCTTATCCTCGCCTCAGATTGATAAAAAACTGTGAGAAGCCTGAGGGCTAGACAAGCAGTGGGAGCTCCTCTGTGTCCCCACACCTCCTCCACGGGGGTCTCTCTTGAGTGTGGTCCTGGGGGCAACTGAGCACTGGAGCAAGAAGGCGGCCCAGGCTGGGGGTCAGTCAGCTTGACTTGGGGCTGAATCTGGGCCCTTCTAGCCTCAGCTGTGGAATTTGGGGCAAGTCACTTTGACACTCAAGTTTCCTCACTGGGAAGTGGGGGTTAAAAAAGCAAACTGCCCAGTAAATTTTGAGTTCATCTAAATGATTATGAATTGCCTAGCACAGTGCCTGGCATGAGTAGGTGCTCGGTAAACACGAGAGCCCTCCCCCCACTTCCTGCTTTCTAGGCTGCTGAAGCCAACCCTACCATCACTGCCAGGAACCCAGCTCTGCAGCAAGACTCACCCCGCCTCTCCTGCCTGCCTCCGGCCCTGCGGGTGAGAAGAACGAGGGCAGAGTGCAGACTCTCCTGGAATACTTACCTGTCTCCTCTCCCGCAAATCCCAGCTCAGGCCTGTTTCCCAAAGCCCTGTACACACCGCTAGACCACGTCCTGCTCTGACCTGATAAATAAAATTGTCCGATGAGTTCACAGCCTCCTTTTCTGTCTTCCTACTTCACAGCACAGGATTTGGTGTGAATAAATATCACTATGCAAGATTCTCCTAAATACCAGCTTTGTATTTTAGATGTCATTGGTTGAGTTTGAAATTCCCTAAATAGAAAATTATATAAAAATTTCTTCCATAAGTTCTAGCAGCAGGCCAGTGCGTGAACAGAAATAAACATAAATCACCTATCTCTATGTCTGTTTTAGTGTGACCGACTAAATCTAACCTGGTTTAAAGTCAGGGTTAATTCTGATTTTGTCAATGTCTGAAGAAAATGCTGAGAAGGCCTTGCAATGGGGCTGAATGACAGGCTGCTTATGACAGTTACTTCATTAGACGGAACTTTATTGACACTTTCATAAAGTAAACACCTACAAGGATCCTTCCAATTTTTAGTTGCAGAAATGTTTCTAGTTTCCAAGTCACTTAGGTTTATTGCCTCCATTCGTCAGATGAAACGAAGATTTGGAGGCCAAAAGGAAATTACTGGGAAAATAAACTCTGAAAAGTTTTCAAACATTTCAAAACTTATCCTCCCCTCAGACAATGAGAAAGGATATCTGTCGTCCCGGCTTGTCCCCGGATCGTCGGTGAAGCGGGTGGAAGCGAGTCCGGGACGGCCGCTCCACCAGCCCGTGGTGGCGGGTCCCTCGCACGCTGTCAGCTGGGTGGAACGCCGGCTGCAGAGAGAATGGAGAAGAGTCGGTTGGCCTGTGACTGTGACATTGCCACTTGCCATCAAGAACAACAACTCTTAGCAACAACAGATGACAAGACTGGCTTTATAGTTTTACTGGTATCTGTGACTCTGCCTTGAGTCAAGGCGAATCAAATGCAGCATGGAGCTGTGTCAGCATAATTATAGAATAATTTAAAATAGTATCGGGACTCCCTAGTAGTCCAGTGGTTAAGACTGAGTTCCCAATGCAGGGGGCTGGGGTTCGATCCCTGCTCAAGGAACTAGATCCCGCAAAGACCCAGCTGTCTTAAAGACAGCTAAGACCCAGCACAGCCAAATAAAAAAATAAATGAGTCTTTAGTGTGTGAAGATGGAAGTTGAAAGAATGACTTTTTAAACACTGTCACAATTTGGAGACTATGAATTTATACACAGAATCCCAGTAACAAGGAGGTATGTGTGAAATGAAAAAGAGGTTTGCTTAAGACAGAAACGAAGTGGGTACCTATGGCATCCGGCATGCAGAAACACAGACACAGCATCCAGAGATAAAATGGGGTACCTCTGGACCGGGGACTACTGGCTTACACAGTCTTTTTTAAACTCACTGTCTTTTTTTAACTCAACAATGTTTAAAAACTTTTGGGGCTTCTAGTGAAAAGTCTGAACATTTTAGCCACACTGGTCCCAACTTCCCACATGGCAATGAGGACTGAAATTGAGAGTAGCTCTTCTCTGCAAATGGGACACCAGACCACTTTGAGGACGTCTTATGTTAGACGTCTGAGTTTGTGAACCCCGAGTCAAGGAGAAAAAAAAGAATAGTACCTGAATACTAGTGGGAAACACGCAACTCGCCACAGCCCAAATGGCACAAATGAAAATACAAACAGATTCAAGATAAAGTCATGGTCAATAAATCCAAAGTCCTTTGTTAAGGCAGGCTTGGAGTACATTCTCTACATTTTTGAGTCTGGCATCATAAAAGGCAAAGCTTTTTGGTTGACAAAAACCAAATTCTAGGCTGCGCCATTATATCATACATAATGGGGCAATGTGTATACAATATTATGCCAGAGATGTTCGAGAAACACATGGAAACAGACCTTCTTGCACGTAAGCTGAATCGTAGGTCAAAGAGCTAGCTCATTATGAAAAGAACCCTATGATGGAGTATGTCTTTCTAGGGGAGCTCCTTTTAGTTAAGAACTAGCCACTCATTTTGCTGTTAAACATACGGATTTTCATATCTTGGATTTGGGGATGACTCCTATTTCTCCCAAGGGGGCTGATGAAATGCTGGGGCTGGTTTAGTTGAACAGTTCTTTTACAATCCAAATCTATCAACACCTAAAATAAAAAGATCTTCCTGAGGAACACCTGTGGTACTGGAAGAAAAATATCCATTGCGATAGGCAAGACGGATGCTGAGCTCAGAAGAGAGAGTGCACTACTGCAGGGAATAATAAACGGAAACACCTTTGTTCATCAAGAGGCTGAACACCCACTGTGTACTTTATCAGAACCTGTTCACACAACAGACATAATTTTAAGAGACGGATGACTCTGTTCCAGGACTAAAGAAAACAGAGGTCTCTCTGGTGATAAAAAATCACACGAATGGGAAATGTACTTGAAAACAACATTTTCATCTAGGAGTCTTAGAGCACAGCTACTGCCAGACTGGACTACCAGAGGCCAGCGAATAGAGGGGGCATGGAGGGTCTTTCAAAAGGGGTCCAAGGGGATTTCTCTGACAGTCCAGTGGTTAAGACTTTGCACTTCCACCGCAGTGGGTGCAGGTTTGATCCCTGACTGGGGAACTAAGACCCTGAGCCACAGATGTCAGGCAGCACGGCCAGAACATTAAATTTAAAAGAAGAAGACGACGATCCAAAACACAGAAACCTCTTGGAATGTCTTCCAGGTTTCCTATTACATATATATTTTCTATTTACACTTGCCTCTTTTGACTTAACCCCTGTTGGCCCAGATCCTGTATTATTACTTGGATTCAGTGTGTGTTTGGTGGGATAATCTCTGCCTACATTGGATAATTTCTTCTCTTCCTCCTTGTGGCACAAGTTCAAGTCTCTGCCTGGGCCAGCACAGGTCTCGCCGCAGGCCCCCAGGCACTAGAAAACAGATGGGAATGGACCCTGATGGCAGCAGTGTCCTTGCTGGCAGCTGAGGGAACTGAACTCAGGGGTGCCAGCATCAACAGCCTGACAGTGAAGTTTAGCACTAGGAGGCTCAACAGGAACCCAAACAGCCCAGTGGTGGCCAGACAATTCTGCTTTGCATTGTGACTGAATTGCCAAGGGCTGCGCACGGAGAGGAAGGACTGAGTGGTAACCCAAGGCAGGGCAAAGGTAGTTTCTGGGCTTACGGCCCCAAACCTGAGAGAGGGCAGACGCATGGAGTGCAGCCTGAACACCAAGGTTCCACAAACCTTAATAGTAGAGGGCAATGAAGCTGCGGTGCAAGGGTCAGGGTGGTTCCTGAGCTGGCAAGCAGGAAGTCGTAGGCGACCCTTACTTAGTTGCTGTGGTTGGACTTTAGGCGTGCATGCCTGCTCAGTCACGTCCGACTCTTTTGCAACTATATGGACTGTGGCCCGCCATGGGGTCCTCTGTCCGTGGGGTTTTGTAGGCAAGGATACTGGAACGGGTTGCCCTTCCCTCCTCCAGGGGACCTTTCAGGCCCAGGGACTGGATCAGCGTCGCTTGCACTGCAGGCGGATTCTTCACCTGCTGAGCCATCGGGGAAGCCTTGAACTTTGCGAGGAGGAAACAAATCTAAAGGAGTTCAAGGTACTACCGGGAACTGAGTGTCCACGCGCAGAGTCCTGGCCTCGACTCTCCCCACTCCGTAGGACTGCGTGCTCCTGACTGTCTCTGAAAATATCTCTACGTGGACAGCAAACTGGCTCAGGTTTGTAGGCATTAGGGTGGTTGATGCGGTGGGGGTGGCAGGGTTAATGCTGATGCCAGAACTCTTTCTGGGATGAAATAGGATATGTGGGTTTGCCAAAAGCAGCAGCACTGTGGACTTGCAGGCCAGTGTCAGACAGCACCATACTCCCTGGGTTCTCCCCACAAGGACCGAGACCTCAGGCAGGCACCACCTGCGGCCACCCACCGCACATCACCTGCGCCTGGGGTGAATGGCTGAGCCTGGCAGCCTTTTCCTAGGGGAAGATCACTTCCTCTAGTTAGGCACTGCTGATCTGTCAACGTGACCCACATTTGCATTGGTTCTTTCAGCAGATGCTCAACACTGCCAGCGTACCATTAAGTTTGTGGTTAATTAGAAACCCCAGATCTTTCTCATGTGACTAAGAAACTGCAAGCAGATTCCTACGAAGCCCATGTTTAGTCGTGAAGTGAGCTGAAGTCTGAGAACTGGAGAGCTGCTTATTGCCAACTCAAGGAGATGGTCATTATTAAAGGTATATGTGCTATAGTATACTATATGTATGTCAATGACCAAGACATTTTTCCTTGCAACGAAGTCAATTTAGCGTACAGCTATATTTCTATACAGTGTTCTTAAAAGCGGGAGACATGTAATTTGCAAATTTTCTTGAGTGAAATACAGATTTCTAAATGCTAGTAGGATGACCAAGTACCTTCTTGCATTGTCAGAAGTTCTACTGAGGTTTTGCTTTAATGGATTTAAAACATTTTAGGGGTACTTCTCTAGTAGTCCAGTGGCTATGGCTCCACACTGTCAATAGAGGGGGCCTGAGTCTGATCCCTGGTCAAGGAACTAGATCCCACATGCAGCAACTAAGACTCAGTGAAGACAAATAAATATTTTTTCAAAAAACAGTTAAGAAAATTTTAGAAGACTGAGATTAAGCAGATAAATGGTTCCTTTGAAACATCCTGATCCAGAATACCATAACCTCAGTATCCTTACAAGGGGATGCCCAGTCAGTGTTCTCAAACAGGAACAAGTCGACAGAGGACAATTCTCAATAGTTTCATTTGTAGATGTTATGACTATAGAGCAAGACAAAAAATAATAAAATTCCTGTAAGAGCAAGAAACGTTTTTCTGGAATACCAGTCAGTACTGGAAATACATGCTGACAGGATGCAATGCCATTGTTGTTTCACAGTATAAGGACCACGTGTGAGCCTGAAGCAGGGGTCATTTATGCGACCATCTCACCCCTCTCACCAGGAAGCAAAGAGAGGCTCTCAGGAGCAAAACAGAGCCCCCTGGGAGAGCACTCGGGAGGGAGCCCCTCAGGTTCTCCACTGCACCTTACTTGAGCCTCATGAACTGGCCACCTGGCTTCTCAGCACAGAGCACGTGAAGACCAGGTGGGGATGAGCACCACAAGGGCACAGGAGCTGCTGGCTACCCGAGCGGCGAGCAAAGGGCCGCTGGCCACCATGGCGCCCAGCTCTCTGCTCTCCTACAGCCGGGCAACCGGGATCCAAGGAGACAAAGTGATTTTCCTCACAGCCATATAGCCCAGCAATCTGAACGTGGGGCTCTGAGACTCCTTCGGGGCTCTCATCACCTCGCTGTTTTGCCTCCTTTGCTCAGCTGCCCACATATAAGCAGATTATAAGCGGATTTTTGCTGATATATACAGAAAACAATATGTATTTTCTAGAAACGTCCCAAATAAACTTTTAACTACGTTCTTATAAATTTATTGAACGCCCAAGATCTAACTGCAGAGTAACAGCCTAGCTGAAATATCTGGCTACTTGTAGTATAAACAGCATGCTTACATCTTTACACTGGATCCAACAGTTTCATTTGGGGTAGGGGTCTGACTTAATATTTTATAAAAGATAAGCCATGAGTTCCAAGACTATGTATTGACCATCCCATGCTCCCTCCTATAGAATTAAAATGCTACCTCAATTATCCCGAACTCCTCTATGTATCTGAGCTCCCATCTGTTTCATCTGTCCTAGTAGACTTATAGGTGGGGCAGGAGACTGGCTGGCAGTTCAATAGATCAAAAAGGTACTACTGGACACGGTGTGTTACTGCTTGGCCCCGAGGTCACACTCGCTAGTTTGCTCAGCAGGCACTCTAGCCTTTCCACAATGCTGGGCAGCTCGTCTTTACTTCTTGGTAAGTGCAGGAAAGACTGGCCCCTGGTACTGAATAACTTTCTCTATGGGGAAGAGTGGAGACTTTACAAGGGTAGGGAGTAAGGCAGGTTTCTTGAGCTTGCAAGGCCTCTTATTTACATGCAGGTTAAGTCAGTGGAAGATGTTATAGGTTCCCTTTTTCTAAAAGGGTCAGTCGAATCAAGGGACAACTGTCGTCTCTTGGGAACACAGCTGGAGCTCATTCCAGCCACAGCAAGTGCCTCCTTTGGTTCTCATGATGAAGGGAAGGAGGGAGGAAGACCAGCCCACAGCAAAGCAGCAGCTTGAAATCCACTGCCTCGGGGCTAAATGGAGCAGTTAACTTCTAGCTTAAAATATGAGCAGAATAAAAAGGATTTCATAGCTTGCTTAGAGACTCTATTATATCACCATTAAAAAAAAAAAAACTTAAAGGAAAATTCAAAATACTTTACAAATCTCCAGGATCAGACCCACCAGTGCCCTGCCAGCCCCAGCGGACCACAGTTCCCCAACCTCTTCCTCCGCCCTCTGCAGTGTCAGAATTGGGCAGGAGCTGGTGCTCAGCCACACCAGAGGGAGATATTTTGATTCACAAAACTGTAAGGCTCCTAGGTTTGGGCAATAAGGTCGGGCTTTTCTCCCAGAGGTTGGCCAGGGCTACACTATCTTCAAGCTGGCCTTAGTCCAGCCTTACAGAGTACTCTCTCAGAGCCCCTGAATCACCTGAGGGAGCAGTTTTTATTTTGTTAGATGTTAACTAGGCTTATTGTGGCAACCATTTTGCAGTGTGTGCACACAGTAAATCATTATGCTGTATACCTTAAACCAATACAACGTCACATGCCAATTACACCTCAGTAAAGCTGGGACACACCAAGAAGGCTGGTGATGAGTATAAAGGGGCTCACTATTCTACTCTCTACTTTGGGGGATACCTTAAATGTTCAAATTAAAAGCTTAATTTTTTAATTAAAATTTTTTTAATTTTTAAAAATTAAATTCTGACACTAGAATAAATTAAGGATACCTTTATTAGCTTTAGCCCAATAACTTCTAAGTGCGCTAAGTCGCTTCAGTCGTGTCTGACTCTTTGGAACCCCATGGACTGTATAGCCTGCCAAGCTCCTCTGTCCATGGGGATTCTCCAGGCAGGAATATTGGAGTGGGTTGCCATACCCTTCTCCAGGGACCTTCTATAACTTTTACAGACATGCAAAAAAAGGGATGAAAGCTCAGTGTTTTACCACATGGCCTGCCAAAGTTAGTACTAAAGTACTTTTTTTCACATGACTTTAAAGGACAAAATAAGTGTATAATAAAGGAACTAAAAAGGTATCCTAAAAGAAAATGTTTCTAGAGGGAATAAAATAATCTGAAATATTTAGTTAGACCAGCACGTGGCAATTCTAAATAAAGCATGTTGAGTTAAAAAAAAAAAGTACATCCTGTTTTTGACTTAAAAGAGCCTTGGGTACTTTTCCTCATCTGACCACTTGCTCAGAAGAGGCACATAGAGCGTCCTGCTCCTCCGGGCCTCAACACCCTTACAGGCCATCAATCCCACTAAGCAGCACCCTGGCTGTGGGCATCCAGCCCCTGCTGAGAGGGGACCCGACAGCCTTCCCAGGCAGGCCACTCCCTTTTCATACAGCCCTGCTTCTGCTACATCTTCCCTTAGGCTGAGCTGTAAACTATCCTTGGGGGAATCTGCCCACTGAGAGGTTTCTAAAAATTCACCATTATAAGGTCACTCTTCTCCATGAGGAACCAAACTAGCAAAAGTAGAGGGGCTGAGCTGTGGGACCAGGTTCTCCGTTTAATTTGAGTTAAACCTGCAAATACGTCCGGTTTGCTCGTTTGGAGACCCCGGGTTATGTTGGTTTGGCGTTCCTTTCCTCACTCATATAAACACTGGCAGGACTCACAAGGCGGAAACCATTTCATCTCACCTACAAGGGCCCCGCTCTGCCTACAGACAGGAGAGAGATAACCGACCACTCAGATGTGAGCTGATGAGGGCTGCCATCCTGAGTGGGGCCTCTCCTTTGGTGGGAGACCATGTACTGACAGCTTCTTGGTTTCCAAGAGTAGGGCAGAGTCTCCCCTCACTTGTGAGGAAGGTGGGCTTTTCCCTAGCTCTGTGACTGGGGAGGTCAGCATGGTCAGCCCTGACAATGCCAGGTCAGGCAACCTCACCTCCAGGAGGAGGGAGGAAGGTGGAGGGAAGTCCCATTTGGATCCCAGTGTATGGGTGTACTCAGTTGTGTCCGACTCTTCTGTGACCCCGTGGAGTGTTGCCTGGCAGGCTCCTCTGTCCATAGGATTCTCCAGGCAAGCATACTGGAGTGGGTTGCCATGCCTTCCTCCAGGGGATCTTCTCAACCCAGGGATCGAAACTGCAGATTCTTTACGGTAATAGAGAGACTGAAAAGTCACAGGATTAACTGTCAGGGGGTGTGCCTCAGCTGGGAAGCGGACAACCAGGGGGCAACTTTGCCCCTGTCAGGATTATGACTGCCCCCTTTCTCCTTTCTCTTCCCTATAAGCCAGCTTTGCATCTCATTTCTGGCACACAGCTCCTAGAGCCTTTGGAATTTCCTAAGGGCTGACAGCGGCACAGGTGTCTTTTGCTGTTAATCGGGTGACTTTTGGAGCATACCTAAGGGTAGGTGCTGGCTGTCAAGAGAACCCACTCTGTGATCAGGGGGTTGCAACTTTCAGTGTCCCCACCCCACCACCAGGAAGGGGAAAGGGACTGAGAACTGAATCAATCACTAACAGTCAGTGATGTCATCAATCAGTCTTCTGCAATGAAATCTCCATAGAAACCCAAGAGGATGGGGTTTGGAGGACTTCCTGGTTGCTGAACACTGGAGATTTGAGTGGTATGCTCTGAAGAGGGCCTGGAAGCTCTGTGCCCTTTCCCACCTTCCTGGCCCTACGCCTCTCTTACATCTGGATGTTCATCTGTATCCTTTATCATATTATTTTATAATAAACTGGTAAGTGTAAGTAAATGTTTTCCTGAGTTCTATGAGATGCCCTATCAGATTCATTGAATCCAAAGGAGGGGGAGATCATGGAAACCTCTGATTTGCAGCCAAGTTGGACAGAAGTTGTAGGTAACTCCAAGACTGAGATTTGCAACTGGTGTCTAAAGTGTAGAGGGCAGCAGTCCTTTATCTCTGGGAAGATGGTGTCATAACCGGGTTGAATGGTAGGAGATGAGCCTATGGATGCCAGGAACCCCCTGCTGTCCATGGTGGAATTGGGTGCAGAAACCTTAATTGCCCACTCAGTCAAACTGTGGATAGTACGGCCAGGACACACCAGTCCAGGGCAAAGTCCTTTTCCCTGAACCATAATAGAGGACTCTCCAATTCCTCAGAACTGCTGGTCTCCAGTGGGGAAAAGCAGAGAAAAAGCAAACACCTACAGCTCACAGACATAAAGCTTGCTTCTTGGAGGTTCTCAGACATGGCAGGACAGAGAGATCACACTTAGAGCCATAAATAGCTAAGAAAGCTCAGGCTCTGGCGGAACCATTACTTTTTAGAACAACCAACCAGCTTAGATCATATCATTTGGATAAATAACACATTTAAATTCTTAAAAGCTTGACAGTGAAGAGACAACCTCCAACTCTTACTCACCTGTTTCCATCTCCCACCTCCCAGTGGGTGACCAGATTTATTAGTTTCTGTAACTCCGTCCAAATACTGATTATACACGTACAGTTAATATAAATATATATTATTTCTACTACATTTTTTACACAAATGGTAGCATACTAATACACTATTCTATACTTTGCTTTTTAACTTAATCGTCAATTAAACTTCTAAACCTGATTCCAATTTTTAGAAGTTCTTTCTCTAAATTCTCAAGATATAAAAATAGCCAAACTGGGACTTTCCTGGTGGTCCAGTGGTTTAGAATTTGCCTACCAATGCAAGAGACATGGGTTCAATCCCGGATCCGGGAAGATCCCACATGCCTTGGAGCAACTAAGCCCATGTGCCACAAACTGCTAAGCCAGCGCTCTAGAGTCCGGGCTCCACAACAAGAGACGTCACTACAATGAGAAGCCCGTCACCACAACTAGAGAGGAGCCCCTGCTCTCCACAACTCGAGAAAACCCATGTGCGGCAACAAAGAAGGACCCAGTGCACCATAAATAAATAGAGTTTTAAAAAATAGCCAAACAAAAATATCAGAAAACTCAACAACAAAAAAACCCCTGAGAGAACATATATCAACACTGTAACCTAAGTCCTTCTGTCCATCTCAGGATTACGGGTCCTCCAAGCCTTCAGTCACTACCCTCTTACCTTTAACTGCCTCCCTCTCACCTGCATTTCATCACAGCCAAGCCTCTCCCATGGGCGGTGGGTGGGGCTTGAAACAGAACTTGCTACTCTGTTCTCCTCTCATCCCTGTCTCTTCCCTTCTCCACAGCCAAGCTTCTTGACGGAGTTGCCTCGACCACCACCGCAACTCCGACTCCCCCACCTCAGCCCCCGACCCCCTACCTCAGCCCCCGACCCCTCCCCACTGACCCTTCTCTCCCCAAGATAACCACAGACTGTCCTTGTTATTAAATCCAGTCGGACTGTTTTAGCTGTTGAGTTACTTGACCTCTTAGAGGCATCTGAGATGACTGACAATTCACTCTCTTTTGAAGACGTTCTTCCCTGGTTTCTACGACTTTATGTTCTCCTCCCACCGCTGTGGGAGCTTCTGTCCAGTCTTCTACGCTGACTGCCCTGATGCTGGGAAAGACTAAGGGCAGGAGGAGAAGGGGGCGACAGAGGATGAGATGGTTGGATGGCACCACCGACTCAATGGACAGGAGTTTGGGAAAATTCAGGCAAACAGTGAAGGATGGGGAAACCTTACAAGCTGCAGTCCACGGGTTCGCCAAGAGTCGGACACAACTTAGCGACCAAACAACAACACGCCAGCTCCTGAACTCCCTGATCATCCTGTAAGTGCTGGCCTTCCTCAGGGCTCTGTCATATAATCCTGTATCTCCAACACAGACTTCTCACCAAAGCTTCAGACTTGTAGTCTGACAGCTCACTGGACAACTCTTCTAGGACTACCTGGCTGTACTTCAAACTCAGCATGTGCGGAGGCAAATCTGTCCTTTTCCTCTCATACCGGCTCTATCTCGTGTGTTTCAAATGTCTGGGGATGGCACTGCCCCAGGGCTGAGCCCTGGAAGTCTGGGGTCCTCTTTGAACACTTCCTCCCAGCCTCTCCCGATCCCAGGCGTCACTAAGTCTGGTCACTCTGACCTTGCAGACACTTCCCAAGCCTACTCCTCACTTTCTCACCCACCCACTCCCCAGTCACTGCAGCAGCTTGTCATTGGTCTTTTCGTCTCCGATCTTGTTTCCTCCAACCTAGCTTCCACAATGCAGTCAGAGTAATTTTTCTAAAACACAAATCTGATCACATCATTCAACTACATAAAACTCATTAATGACAGGATTTTTTTAGATAGGTACTAATGAGTCGATTTTAAAGTTCACCTGGAAAAATACCCATGCAAGGACAGCCTGGAAAAATCCCTGAAAAGAAACATGAGAGTGAATTAACCCAACTAGAATTTTACAATGTAATATAAAGCTATGGTAATCAGTTAGTGTGATTCTGGTGTATGAATAGACACACAAATCAATAAAAGAGGACAGGAAGTCTCAAAATATCATCAGACACTTGTGGGAATTTAGTATCTGATAAAAGTGGTATTTTAAATCAGTGAAGAAAAGATGATTATTCAATAAACAGTGTTGGGACAACTGGCTAGGAAACTGAACAAAATTAAGTCAGATCCACACTGCACACCATATATCAGCATAAGCTCCTAATGGATCAAAGATTTTACAGCTAAAGAGGAAGGAACAAAGTACTACAAGAAACAAGGAGAAAAAGACTTTTTACAAAACCCTAGAAGTCATTGAAAAACATTAAATTTTGATACATAAAAAATGTAAATGTCTGCATGGTAAAAAAAAAAAAAATCACAGAAAAAGTCAAAAGACAAATGGCAGGCTGGGAAAATGTCTACTTTCCTTTTTAATATATAAAGAGCTCCTTAAAAAGCAATAAGAAAAAGATCAACCACTCTAAAGAATTTAGGGCAAAAGATATGAACAGTTTGTTCACAGTAAAGATAATACATAATTCATAAACATAGGGGAAAATATATGGCACTCATAATAAGAGAAATGTAACTTAAAGGTACACAGAGACATGACTGTTCATCTGTAAGACTGACAAAGATCAGTTTGATAAAACACTGAGCTGGGGAGGATGTGGGCAAACAGGCACTTTCATATGTGGCAGGTAGGGATGTAAACTGGTGCAGTTTCTATGGAGGGTGAACTGATACTACCCATCAAAGCTATAAATGCATATACTCCTTGTCCTACCAACTCCACTCCTATAAAATTTTTCTTGCAGCTGTATTTGCAGGTGTGCAAAATTATATATGTATAAGGTTATTTGTTGCAACTTAGTCTGTAAATTTTCAAAAAGTCTGTAAATAATTTAAATGTTCATCCATGGAGAATTAGCTGAAGACATTTTGGTAAATCCATACAATAGAATACTGTGCACTCAAACAAAACAAAAGAAGAGTAAGGATGCTCCTGGTGAGGTGCGATGGAAAGATCTCCAATATATTAGTGAAAAATGTAAGGTACATAAATGGGTATGGTTAGCTACCTTGGGGTGAAGTGGATTCAATACTAAATAAAATACCTCTGGAGCATTCAAAAACTAAAAAAAAAAAAAAAAAAATACCTCTGGAAGAATATCAAGTTACAAAAATGTGTATGGTTATTGCCCGTAGGGAGTGAACTGAGTGATTAGGACAGAGATGGAAGGGGTATTTTCATTGCATACTCTTTTGATTATCTTTAATTTTAAACCTCATGAATACTAAATACAGGGTTGGCCAAAAAACTCCTTTGGGTTTTCCTACTACGTCACATGAAAAAACCCAAGTGAACTTTTTGGCCAACCCAATACATATGTATTAAAAAACAAACAATTAAAATAAAAAACAAAGAGTATATTATAAATTTAGCTACAGTAACTACACTGATATGGAAATGGACAGAGGAAATGGGCAGCCACATCAATGTAACAAAACAGAAAGAATCATATAAAAAATAAATTATTCAAGAACTGAGACAATAAGTTGGACATAGAAGGAAAAGGCTGTCTCAAGGCTCAAGTCAAAATAAATCCCAAAGTAACAACAGTATTAGAATATGGTATGGGTTTTAAAAAAATTGGGTGAATGCTTGAGAAATCTTGACATGATAAAGGTCATTCTAAACATACAAATTATAATACAGAAGCGACAAAAATCAATACATTTGTTCCATAAAAATTAGAGGAGAAAACTACCAAACAAATAAAAGCTACTAAATGAAGAAACTATTTGGAATATATATGGCAGATCGTGGTGCACAGACTCTGTGGTGTCTCCTGATGATCAACACAGCCTGGGGTTCATGCCTTTGTGAAATTCTCTGCCCTGAAATGTGGGCAGAACTTGTGACTTTTTTTTTAACCACCAGGATATGGCAATGGAGTGAATCTGTTTTGATATTTTAAAGACTCTGTCTTGCAAGCAGAGGTGCTGGAGAGACTCTTCACTGGCCTGGAAGAAATAAGCTGCTGTGAAGTTATTGGCCAAACTAGAGAAGCCCACAGGGCAAGGAAGTGTAGGCAGCTGGTAGGAACCAAGGGGACTCCCCGTCAAGAAACTGGTGCCTCAGTCCGGCAACCACAAGAAAATAAACTGCCAACAGCCCATGGGCGCTGAGAAGTGCCTTCTCGGTTCAGCCTCTGATGAGTCCACAGCCTCCGCCACTCTCTGGACTGCAGACTGGTGAGACCCTGAAGCAGGGAACCTAGGTAAGCTGTAACCAGACTTCTGACCCACAGACACTGTTAGATAATAAAATTCCTGTTGTTTTAAGCCACTAAGCTTGTGGTAATTTGTTACACAGCAATAGAAATCTAATACACAAAAAGTCAATTTCCTTAATATGTAATAAATAAGTCTCAAAAACCAATAAAAAGAGTACTCAATAGAAAAACAGGCAAAAGACTTAAAAACAAAGCATGCAGAACAGGAAATACAAATGGTCAAAGAAGCATAAAGAGACATTCAACCTGCCTTTTGTGTTATGTCCTTAATAGTTTAGCACAGTGCCAGACAACTAGAGGCTGCTCAATATTTATTTGCTGAAGGAATGAATAAATTTCACTCATAATTAAAGGAATGCCAGTTGAAACAACAAGATGCATTTTTACCCATTAGATTGGCAAAGAGTAAAAAAATGGATATTATCTGAATAGACTTTCCTCCAGAGATAACATACAAGTGGCCAATAAGCACATGAAAAGATGCTCAACATCAGTTTTCATTAGAGAAATGCAAATCAACTACAATGAGAAATCCTCTCACACATATTTGAATGGCTATTATCAAAACCACAGAAAATAACAAATGTTGGAAAGGATATGGAGAAATAAGAACTCTGTACACTGCTGGTGGGAATGTAACATGGTATAGACAGTATGGAAAACAGTATGGCTGTTCCCTCAAATATAAAGCAGAATTACCATAGGATCCAGAAATCTCACTTTTAAGAGTGTATCAGAAAGAAATGAAAGTAGGATTCCGAAGTGATATTTGCATACCCATGATCATAGCAGCATTATTCACAATCGCCAAGATGTAGAAGCAACCCAAAGATCCTTCCCTGGATGAATGGGTAAACAGAACATAGTTTATACATACAATGGAAAACTATTCAGCCTGTAAAAAGAAGGAAATCTTGGCACATCATACAACATGGATGAACATGGAAGACACTATGCTAAATAAAATAAACCAATTACAAAAGAACAAACACTGTAAGATTTCACTACTATAAGGGACACAGAGTAGCCAAAATCACAGAGAGAGAAAGCAGAATGGTGGTTACCAGGGGCAGAGGGAGGGGCAAACAGGGAGTTGTTATTTAATGGAAATAGTTTCTATTTCGCAAGATGAAAACGTTTTGGCAACTGATTGCACAACAGTGCATATTCGACATTACTGAACTGTATGGCTAAAAATGGTAAAGGTGGTGAAGTATATATCATGTATTTTTATTTTTTAACCACAATTTTTAAAAGCATATATAGCCTATGGTGCAGACAATACAAAGAAACAGACATTCAGATAATGCTGGTGGGAATAGAAAGTATAACTGTCTCTACAGGGATTAAATCAGTAATATCTTCCTTAATTGTAAATGTATACATCCTCTTACCCAGCTATTGTACATGGATATACAGGTATATATTGGGTATATATTATACATGTATAGGAACATAACCTATAGGTATCAACCTTACATAAATACCCAAAGATACACATAACAAGACTTTCCACTGCAGTTTGCTTTGTAATAGTGAAAAACTTATTTTCTTGGGCTCCAAAATCACTTCAGATGATGACTGCAGCTATTAAATTAAAAGATGCTTGTTCTTCGCAAGAAAAGCTATGACAAGCCTAGACAACATATTAAAAAGCAGAGACATTACTTTCCCAACAGAAGTCTATATAGTCAAAGCTATGGTTTTTCCAGTAGTCATGTACAGATGTGAGAGTTGGACCATAAAAAAGTCTGAGTGCCAAAGAATTGATGCTTTTGAATTGTGGTGCTGGAGAAGACTCTTGAGAGTCCCTGGAACAGGAAGGAGTTCAAACCAGTTAATCCTAAAGGAGATCAACCCTGAATATTCACTGGAAGGACTGATGTTGGAGCTAAAGCTCCAATATTCTGGCCACCCGATGCAAAGAGCCAACTCATTGGAAAAGACCCTGATGTTGGGAAAGACTGAGGGCAGGAGGAGAAGGGGGTAATAGAGGATGAGATGGTTGGATGGCTTCATCAACACAATGGACATGAATTTGAGCAAACTCCAGGAGATAGTGAGGGACAGGGAAGCCTGGTGTGCCGCAGTTCATGGGGTCACAAAGAACTGAACATGACTTAGCGACTAAACAACAACAACACAGTCTTAAGTGCTAGACCTCAATAAGAAACTGGTTGAGTATTATAAATGATGAGACAGCTATGTAATAGTGTACAATGCTGTCTTTGAAAAGAATACATATCTTTATGTTCTGATATAGAAAGATGTCCAAGATGTTCAAGTTTTGTTTTTAAGGTGGAAGTTATTTAGAATGGCATGGTTCCATTTGTGTAAAGAGAAAGTATACATACACACAATATATACTTGCTTATACAGAGAAAACTCCTGGAAGGGTGCAAAAGAAACCCTTGGCAACAAGTCCCTCCAGGGATTAGACTGAGGAGTTTGTCAAGAAAAGAAAGGGAGGGACTTCCCTGGTGGTCCAGAGTGCAGGTTAAGGCTCTGCGCTCCTAATGCAGGGGACCTGGGTTCGATCCCTGGTCAGGGAACTGGATCCCTCATGCATGCTGCAACTAGGCACCTAAGGAGTCTGCATGCCACAACTAAGAACCAAGGCAGCCTAAATAAATAAATAAATATGTTTATTTAAAAGAAAGAGAGAGAAAGGGAGCTTACTTTTCATTTTCTATACTTCTGTATTGAGTCTTTGCAACAAACATGTATTACTTTTACATAAGCATTAATCTGGGAGAATATATAACTGAGTGAGCAGGCAAGCAAATAAAGAAGTATTTCCCCAACAGCTTTACATTGCCCTTAGGAGGAAATTTAAATCCCTTCCAAAGAAAGAACAATCCTCTGTGATCTTGTTCCTGTTCCATCCTCCCGTCTCAGCTCTTACCACCCCCATCTCACGCTCGATCTGTGTTCCAGTCTCACCAAACCTCCAGTTCCTCAAACAGGACACGCATTCTCTTGCCTCCAAGCTTTGCCAAATGCTGTTTCTTCTGCTTGGAACACGCCCCATGCCAACCTTTAGTCCTATAGTCCTAGAGCCCTCAGGTCCTGGCTCAGACACCTCTCCCCCCAGGAAAATCTTCCCTGGTGCCCCCCCCGACCCCTGGTCTGGGGTAGGCACCGCTCAGATGAGTCCCAGCCGCTTTCTGAACCCCTCCACCCTGGGTTTATCACATCACTTCACAATGACAGAACACTTTCATAGACAAATCTGGGACACAGAAGGACAGGTGGTTATTATAATAACCTATATATTTATATATAATATATTAATATATTATTAATAATATATTATAATATATACACATTATAACTATATAATAATTCTAATCCTGCTGCACAAAAAGAAGCACTGTTTCACTCAGTGTCTTTGCTCCCTGTATGTGTTTTTTCCTAGCTGTAGTACCAAGCTGGACATTTTGACAAGACCCCTCTGACACAGGCATTTTGTTCGGGGAACATTTTGCTGAACCCTGTCAAAACATGAGACTTATCAGCCAAAGTAAAGACTGCTGTTTTTATAATCAAGTCATGTGCAAGAGACTACAGACATTCCAGGCTCTTTCTCATCATGAACCTACCTCTCATTACTGAGGACTCTGTATCCTACTAATTCCTGGATTGTTTGAAGTCTTACGAGGATGAATTACTATTAAAATTTTTGTAAAGAACAATGATTAATTTACAACCTACTTGGTTAACTTTTTTTTTTGGTTAACTTTTAAAACTTATCACTCTTTCTCCCAAATAATCACTAGGAAGAAGAGTTAAAGCATCAATAGGATGGATGTGTGGCTGAAGAAACTGTTAGGAATTTCACTGAGTAGGTCCCCAACAGTGGCGAGGTCAAGAGTGAGAAACCACACGGATGCCCACATCCGCCTCTCCCCACCCCGGATCTACAAAGAGAAGTTCGAGAAATTGAGAAGACACCCACGTAAGACACGAGTGACTTCTCAGAGCATCTCTGAGCTCCTGCTTCACCCCTCACTGCCCTTCACCCTTTACCCTCGGCCTGAGATTAGAGGCTGGCAACGGATGGTAAGACTCAGGCATGAGTTAGGTCCTATGTTTCGTTCATTACTTCACTCCCCCCCCCCATATTTAAAAACAAACAAACAAACTAGTGTCACAGTGGGCGTGTCAAAAAGTCCCTGGAGATAAAGCAGCCGTGTCCTGGCAGCTGTGTGGGAATTTCACATTCTCCTCTAATCGCTGGTGCCTGTAATGCTGGGCCTCCTTTTCAACTGTTTCCTTAATACAGTATTAACAGCAGAAACATTTTTCCATCTATCTGCAGAGTCTTTACACCTGTCATTTTTAACTGCACTGAGTAGATGTACCATCTTTTACTCGAGTCAGTTATTCACTATGATAAATAATACTGCAGCATTATCACACCTGAAATTTTCTTTCGCTACCTTGGATTACTTTCTTAGGCTGGAGCCCCAAAAGTAGATTTCATCACAGAATATGAATATCTTAACACTTCATACATATTCTTGAACTGCTCTCAAAAAGATGTACACTGCTTTACACTGTCTATAGTAACACAGACAAGAACAAATCTTATTAGCCCCTCACCAACACTGAGTATGAACTCAAAATTTTTCCTTATTTGATGGGCAAAAAGGCTAAATTATTAACCTGTATTGGCACTGACAACATTCCAGGCACATATGCTTCCTATACATCATCTCATTTAACTTTACAACAAACTTGTGAGATGTTACTAACATCTCCATCTCACAGATGAAGAAACTGAAGCTTAGAAAGCTTATGTTCTTCAGCACGAAGTTCAGCAAGGGTGGAGGCAGGCTTTGAACCCACGCTGTCTACAGTCTGAGCCCATCTACCAATCACTCTGGCTCATGGCATCTAACTGTAGTTCTACTTGGCGTATCATTGCTTCGACAGAGTAACAGACACACTCCCAGAGGTCTCTTTGCTGGTGAATTCCATATTTCCTGACTTTTCTATCTGTGGCAAATACAAACAAGTCCAAAGGATCAGAGGCAGCTGAAAAGCCAGAGCTTCAGCGCCAAGGTTTGGACAATGGACACGCCAGAAGTCTGCAGTAAAAGCCAATCAGAATCTAGAGAGGAATGTCTAGAGTAACCGCAGGGACTAGACCTGGGGCCTCTGCCGTCTGCCTCTCCTTGACGGCCGGCTGGGACAGTGAGACTTTAAGGGCCAGATGTCAGGCCAAAGGAATCAAAGAGGCGGGGCATCGAGCTTCGGACCCTCCCAACAGCCTCAGAAGTCCCTGAAGAACTATCGCAGAACTCCATCCTGGTGTGTGAAGGCAGGGGGCAGCTAGTAACAGCCCTAAAGATGTCACCGGGTGGACAGATGAAGAAATCAGGAAATGGTTTCTTTTTTCTTCAAGAAATACTCCGGTTGAATTTCCTCAACAGGTTTCAACTTCTGCATTTGGAGAAAATGGTTCTGTTTTAGTCATCTGACAAAAGAACAAACACCACAAAACTGCCAGAAGGGCTGCCAGGCGTCACAGGCATGATCTCCGTAAGAGAGGAGCCAGGACTTGAGATCCGGTGCTACCACGTACGGCTGCGAGATCTGGGGAGCCTGCTTGGTACTCATCCTGCTTAGTCTCCACTGTCCCCCGGTTTAAATCGAGACAGTAACTGGGGCTACTGGGAAGAGTAAACAGTATATGCAGAGTATTGAGCAATAGTGCCCCACGTCTGGTACAAATTCGCTACATTTTCACCATGCAAGGCAGTGGTACAAGTGGTAGCACTGAAATGAGGGACTTGCCTGGTGACCCAGTGGTTAAAACTTCACCTTCCGAGGCAGCAGGTGTGGGTTCAATCCCCCGTCAGTGAGCTAAGATCCCACATGCTTCGTGACCAGAAAACCAAAACATAAGACAGAAGCAATATTGCAACAAATTCAGTAAAGACTTGAAAATGGTCCACATCAAAAAAAAAAATCTTAAAAAACAAAAATTAATGGTATTAACCCTATTTGGAAGGAAGGAAGGGAGCGAGGGAAGGAGGGAGGGAGGGAGGGAGGGAGGAAGGGGTAAATTTCCTTTTCCACTGCATGCAGAAACAAAAGGCAAATGTACTGGTCAAATGGTACAGGGTGGCTGGAAAACTCTATAGACATAGGAAGTAGAATTTGATCCTGGGATCAGCTACTTACTAGATGAGAAACACTAAGCTAATCATCTACTTTTTCCTGCTTTCAATTTTCTCACCCATAACTGTAAGCGTGTTGCAACAAAAGACTTACAGGGTCTGTTCTGGTTCTAAAAGCTCAGCGTTGTCTTGGCCAGGGCCAGCAGTCAATACAGAAAGACCTCTGTTCCAAGCGAGAGTTTATCGGCAGAAGCCCAGCCAAGGCTGTGCTTTGCTTCCCATAAATGTTTCCCTTTGAGTGTCCTCCTCTTGGTTTCATTTCGAGTTACACTTTATAAGCTGCTTCAAACCTTTTGAGTGATGGTCCTAAATCAGTTAATTCTAAATTAGGCCTGTAAATTACTTAGAGATCAACAGGCACAGACTAGTAGAAGGCATGTCTTGAGCAATTTCGTGAATGACAAGATGGTGGGTGAGAGATACTGAGAAGAGATAGCGTGCCTCTGATTCAACAGCAAGTCCCTGAGCTCTTCAGGTCCCAGGCACCCAGCAGGCTGGGCAGGCATGGCGCCTGGAGAGTCACGACCTGTGGGGCCGTGTCTGCTCGAATTGACCACTGCCCACCCCCCACCATCCTCACTGGCTCCTTGACCTTTTGGACCCTGCATGCATTTGGTCTTGCTCCTGCCTTTGTTATCTGAGCCCCATCTTCAGTGCAAGAGACTGCGGGTTCCATCCCTGGCTCAGGAAGATCCCCTGGAGAAGGAAATGGCAACCCACTCCAGTATTCTTGCCTAGAGAATCCCATGGACAGAGGAGCCTGGCAGGTTACATCCCATGGGGTCGCAAAGAGTTGGACATGACTGAGTGACTTAACACTAGCCATCCAGTTCTAGCTTTTCCCGACCAAGTTCCAGCAGGGAGATCTCATTTCAGGGGCAACTTCAGACTAACCCCAGGACAGGGTTCCTAGAGGGTCAAGGAAAGCCCTGAAAGTAGGATTCAACCAGCAAAAAGACTTTCCAGGGGGCAGACAAGTGAACAGACAGAATCTCAGAGGAGGAACCCAAGCACAAGTCACCCTGAACTGGGCAACTGATGGCCCCAGGGGATGAGAAAAAGGCATCTACCTACCCAAACTGAGAAAAAGAAAATACAAACACTTTCCTAACTGAAAATGAATTGATTTTGTGTGTCCATACTTGTTTGATTTGCAAAATAAAAGCAAAAGCCTGGGCAAGAGAAACATGGATATGAAGCCAGACTCCAGCATTTAACCCTCGGGTGACCCTGGGCACGTTACTACTTAAGCCCCAGTAAATGGCGATAATGCTTATCTCAGAGGGTTGATGCAAGGATTAAAGGATATGGGGTACACAAAGCACAGGCAGGCACTCAGGCACAGTCTGCACTCTTCTCCTTGCCACTGTTAAACTTCTACCTAATTAATGGCTGTGGGGAAATGTTTTCTCTTGCACTCAAGCAAACTAACATAAAAGGAGGTGGTTTCCAAGGCAACTGCCTCTGCCGAGGTTTCAGGAGAAAATTAGAGGAGAGCTTTCTGAACTCATGTCCCCAAGAGGGTGGGGGTAAAGACGGAGGAGGGCTAAGATGTTAGTTAGTAAGCTGTCACCAAGGCAGCCAATTTCTGTACCTGGGGAATTCCTTGAAGCACCAACTCTTGCTTTGGAATTGGGAAAACTGCTTTGGTACCTGGTATCAAGGTCAGTGTAGAATCTTCTGTAGATGCTACCCTGACTCTTGGAAAACATCAAAAGTAGTCATACACAACTAAAGATTCATTTTTAAAGTCTAAAGTATAAAAAGTGGCAGTTTCATAACACAGGGACCAATTCTGACTCCTGACTATTGTGAAACTTTGCAGGGAATTAGAACAAAACTTTGGCTGTTTCTACTGCCAAAAAGTGTGAGAAATGAAAAGTTTAGTTGCAGACAATCACTGCTTTAAAGGTAGTGCTCTTTCTCCCTCTCTTCATGATTCAGCAGTCACACGCTGGGCTCAGGAGGAAAGCATTCGTATCAATACAAGATGAATTTAACATGAAATTGAAATGCAAGGAAATCCAGAGGCTTGGGCTCTGTCCTGGGCTGTGCACCACCAAGGCCCGTCTTCTCTGTCTGGGTATTTATTCCCTCTACCTTTCCTGGAAGCTGCGCTGGGTCAAGGGATCAACACACAGCCTTGCTGACCCCACGAGAGGCTGATGAAGACTTTCCGCAAAAGTATTTTCAGCTAGTCACTGAAGTCTGAGTAGGAGGTAACTAGCCTGTCTGGAATTTAAGCAGCTTTATAAAAAAACAGCCAAAGCTTAACTTTCTAGCCCTAGAAAGAGTACTTGCAACGAAAGACAGAAAAATGATACTGACAATTTACTGAAATCAAATTGGAAGGCTGGTACACTTAGCTTCTAGAATTTCACTCAACAGGAGAGTATGTATGAGGAACTTCACAGCATTTCTCAAGCAATAGCTAAGTGTTGTTGCTATTGTTCAGCTGGTAAGTCGTATCCGACTCTTTGTGACCCCACGGACTGCAAGCATGCCAGGCTTCCCTGTCCCTCACTATCTCCCAGAATTTGCTCAAATTCATGTTCATTGAGTCAGTGATGCCATCCAACCATCTCATCCTCTGTCCCTCCCTTCTCCTCCCGCCCTCAACTTTCCCAGCATCAGGGTCTTTTCCAAAGAGTCAGCTCTTCACATCAGGTGACCAAAGTATTGGAGCTTCAGTTTCAGCATCAGTCCTTCTAATGAATATTCAGGACTGATTTCCTTTAGGATTGACTGGTTTGATCTCCTTGCTCTCCAAGGGACTCTCAAGTCTTCTCTAGCACCACAGTTCGAAAGCATCAATTCTTTGGCACTTAGCCTTCTTTATGGGCCAACTCTCACATCTGTACATGACTATTGGAAAAACCATTTCTTTGACTATACAGACCTCTGTGGGCAAAGTTGATGTCTCTGTTTTTTAATACGCTGCCTAGGTTTGTCATAGCTTTTCTTTCAAGGAGCAAGCATCCTTGTAGCTACATGTTAGGCATTGTTCTAAAGACACATGTTGTAATTACATTCTCACCACAATGTTGTATTAAGTACTCTCAGTAGCACCCCTCAGCAAGTGAGCTGAGGCACAGAGAGTTTAGAGAGTTTGTCTAAAGTCCCAGTGCTAGCTGGTGGGGAAGCTGGTCACCAGTTCCCCAGTCTGCCTCCGAGGACTGCATACCTGACCAGGTGCTAAGATACGAAAGTGGAGCATGAACACTGTATTTATTTTGATGCACTGGCTGGCAGGTTGTAGAGTCTCATGGGAGAAATTTGCTGAAGATGCTTCTTTCAAAACAAGGACTTTTGTGTTATTAAAGGTTTCTGAGAGACCCATTTTGTTTGACCCCCAAGAGGCTTACAAGACAATTCCTGTGTGAGATGTCTCCACAAACTAAACCTGGCCCGGAGGGTGAAACCAGGAGGATTGGTGACTCATTCCCAGGACATTTACTTTCCAGGGGCACAGACCTGCAGCTTGGGCTCGGGCGGGGAGCACTTGGATGCTGCTCTTGGTCCACACTGCTGCACCCACCCTAACCTTCGAGCATCCACAGAGCTGGTGACCTGGTAATACATCACATGATTTCTGAAGAGCCTCCCAGGCTGGGAGTAAGAACTATGCCTCCAGTAGCTGCCTTTGGTGCTCACCTCACAGGGCAAGTCTGAAGTCCTCGTTCTCTGCTCTATCCATGCCGCAGAGCTGCCGGGGAAAGGAGAGGATGATGCAGGCCTGATCTCTTGGAGCTACGCCCACAAATTCCAAGCCTCTGGAAATTTCTGGTTATGTGGCCAAAGTCTGGGAGCTGTCCGGGTCTACTTGACTCTGAGAAAACACGTTCTTTTTCAAGAATCTGCTACAATCAAAGCTGCTAGCCGCCGTCGGTGACGCAAGCTCAAAGTCAGAGATACAGCACTGCCCTTACTGAGCGACCGTCCTGTGAGGTCCTAACACTCAAGAAGTACTGCTGAACGAGTAAATCTGTATTCTCCCGGGCCTGAGCGGCCACTAACACTCGATCGCTAACTACAGGTATATAATGCTTTCTCTGTGCCTCACAGATACTGCGTTCTGTTTTGTTTTTTTATAAATTGAGGTTTGGGTTAACTCTGTATCGAGCAAGTCTACTGGTGTCATTTTTCCAACAGCATTTGCTTACTTTGTGCGTTTGTGACATTTGGTAATTCTTGCGATTTCAAACGTTCTCATTATCACTGTATTCGTTGCAGTGATAAGTGATTGGTGATCTCTGATGTCATTATTTTGGGGTACCCTGGACCTGGGTCCAGATAAGCCAGTAAACTTAAGCAGTAAATGAGCACATTCTAACTTCACCGACCAGCCGTCCCCCATCCCTCTTCCTCTCCTCAGCCTCCCCATTCCCTGAGACACAACAGTCCTGAAATTAGGCCAATTAATACCCCACAGTGGCCTCTAAGTGTTCACAGTGAAAGGAGGGGCTGCACATCTCTTACTTTAAATCAAAAGCTAGAAATGATTGAGCTGAAGTGAGGAGGGCATGTCGAAAGCCAGAAAAGGCAGAAAGCTAGGCTTCTTGCACCAGTTAACCAAGCTGTGAAGGCAAAAGAGAAGTTCTTGATGGAAAGTAAAGGTGCCACTCCTGTGCACACATGAATGATAAGAAAGGGAAACAGTCTTATTGCTGATATGGAGAAAGTTTCAGCGGTCTAGACAGATGGTCAAACTAGCCACAAGATTCCCTTAAAGCCAGAGTCTAGTCCACAGCAAGGCCTGACTCTCTTCAATTCTGTGAAGGCTGAGAGAGGTGAGGAGGCTGCAGAAGAAACTTCTGAAGCCAGCAAAGGTCATTTATGAGGTTTAAGGAAAGAAGCCACCTCCATGGCATAAAAGTACAAGGTGAAGCAACAAGTGCTGAAGTAGAAGCTGCAGCAAGTTATCCAGAAGACCTGGCGCCGATAATTCATGAAGGTGACTACACTACACAGCAGATCTTCAGTGGATCAGGGTCCCCCACCTCCAGGATCTATGCCTGATGATCTGAGATGGAGCTGATGTAATCACAATAGAAATAAAGTACACAATAAAAGCAGTGCACTCGAATCATCCTGAAACCATCCTCCCCGCCAACCTCAGTCCACGGAAAAACTGTCTTCCACAAAACCTGTCCCTGGTGCCAAAAAGGCTGGGGACTGCTAGTGCAGATGAACAGTCTGCTATTGGGAGAAGAAGCCATCCAGGACTTCAATAGCTAGAGAGGAGAAGTCAGTGCCCTTCAAAGTGGGCAGACTGACTCTCCTGTAGGGACTAATGCTGCTGGTAACTGGAAGTTGAAGCTCACGCTCATTTACCATTCTGGAAATCCTAGGGTCCTTAAGAATTATGCTACATTTACCCTGCCTGTGGTCTATAAATGGAACAACAAAGCCTAGATGATATCACGTCTGTTGGCAACATATTCGTTGAATATTTTAAGCCCATGCTTGAGACCTACTGCGCAGGAAAAAAAAAAGAAAAAAACAGATCCCATTCAAAATATTACTGCTTGATGACAAGTTACACGGTTACCCAAGAACTTTGATGGAGATGTGCAAGGAGATTAATGTTGTGTTAGCAGGTGTGAACCATCCATTCTGCAGCCCATAGATCAAGGAGTAATTTCAAGTCTTATTATTTAAGAAATACACTTCAGGACTTCCCTGGTGCTCCACTGGTTAAGACTTGGTGCTTCCATTGCAGGGGGCATTGGTTTGATCCTTAGGGAACTAAGATCCCTCATGCCATGCACGGTGTGGCCAAAAGAAAAAAAAAATACACTTCATTAGGCTCTAGCTGCCATAGATAGTGGTTCCTCTAATGAGTCTGTACAAAAGTCAATTGAAAACCTTCTGGAAAAGATTCAATAGGCCATTAAGAACATGCATGGCTCAAGGGAAGAGGTCAAAATATCAACATTAAAAGAAGTGGGTTCCAACTCTCCTGCATGACTTTGAGAGATTCAAGACTTCAAGGGAGGAAGGCACTGCAGATGTGGTGGAAACAGTGAGAGAACCAGAATTAGAAATGGAGCCTGAAGATGTGACTGAATTGCTGCAACCTTATGATAAAACTTAAACATAAGTTGCTTCTTATGGATGAGCAAGGAAAGTAATTTCTTGAGATGGAATCTACTCCTGGAAAAGATGCTGTTAAGATTGTTGAAATGACAACAAAGTATTTAGAATATTACTTAAATTTAGTTGATAAAACAGCAGCAGAGTTTGAGAGGATGGACTCCAATTTTGAAAGCTCTACTGTGGGTAAAATGTCATGAAACAGAACTGACTACTGCACAGAAACTGTCTGTGGAAGGAACAGTCAATCAATGCAGCAGACTTGAGTTGTCTTATTTTAAGCCCTCAACCTACAGCGACCACCACCCTGATCAGCAGCCGTCAACACACAGGTAAGACCCTCCACCAGTAAAAAAGATTACCACTTGCTAAAGAATTTTTTTTAGCAATATAATATTTTTAATGAAGGGATGTATGTTGTTTTTTTAGACATAATGCTATTATACTTAATAGACTACAATATAGTATAAACACAACTTGTATATGCACTGGAAAACAAAAAAAAAATTCCTATGACTTGCTTTATTGTGGTATTTCCTTTATTGCAGTGGTCTGGAACTGAACTTGCAGTATCTCTGAGGTCTGCCTATACATGAATCAAAGAAGATTCCAAAAACATTACCAAAAGACAAATGACAGTGGGAGGAAAATTATTTGTAACACATAGGACAATGTGTATATCTAATACTCAAAAAACTCTTGCAACTTGATAAGGAAAAAAGAAAGGAAAAGAAAGCAAGGTAAAGGTTATAAACAGGAAATTCCCAGAGGAAAGCTGAATGGCCAATATATTTATGAAAAAATGTCAACCCTACCAGTCATCAGGAAAAAATACATGAAAATCACATACCCATGATCTCATGCAGTCCTGCTACCTGAGAGGTAGAATCATTGTCCATATTTTGTATCTGAGAAAACTGAAGCTCAAAAGAGGTTTTAACTCAGCCAATAACTGACAGAGCTGGACTTGAATGCAGATTTGTTTAGTAAAAAGAAACATTCATTCTAACATACTGTCCTAACCAATGTTTTGTGTGTGGTCAGATCCTCTTGGTCAAGTCACTTAACCTCTCATTAGATTCAGTTTTCTCATCAGCAAAATGGGATTCACAAAAGTACCATCTCGTAGGTAGTCACGAGAATTAAATGAGATAATGTTCATATAAAATGCCTGAACAGTGCTGACACATGGCAAACATTCAACTACCTGATTCATTCTTTCAACTACCTGATTTATTCGTTCAACAGATAATCTAATGAATTCATACCCTGACCAGACACTGTTCCAGACTTTGGAGATATAACAGTGAACCAAAGTGCCCTTGACTTCATGGAGCTTACATTCCAATGGAGGAAACAGAAAAAAAAATTAGATGAATAAACAGAAATACATAGCACGTGGGATAGTAATTAGAAAAAAAATAATGAAACAAGACACTAGGGTGGGGTTACGATTATAAGGAGGGAAGGCCTCACCGAAGAGAGATATCTGAATAAAGAGCCAAGACCAGGGGGAAGGAAGCCATTCAGGTATCTGGGAGGGGAAGGGCACACTTTCCTGATGGTCAGTGGTTAAGAATTCACCTTCCATTTGAGTCAGTTCCAATAAGGTGGATGAACCTAGAGCCTACTATACACAGTGAAGTAAGTCAGAAAGAGAAAGACAAATAGCATACAGCATATACAAGGAATCGAGAAAGATGGTACTGATGCACCTATTTGCAGGGCAGCAATGGAGACGTAGCCACAGAGAGCAGACTTGTGGACACAGCTGGGGAAGGAGGGGGGGATGAATTGAGAGAGTAACAGTGAAACGCAGACAGTACCATATGTAACACAGATAGCCAGTGGGAGTTAGCTGTATGATGCAGGGAGCTCAAACTCTGTGCTCTGTGACAATCAAAAGAGGGGTGGGTTTGGGGGGAAGGTTCAAGAGGGAGGGAATGTGCATACACTTATGGCTGATTGTTGTTGTTGTATGGCAGAAACCAACCCAATATTGTAAAGTGATTATCCTTTAATATTACAGATAAATAAATTTTTTTAAAAAATCTGCCTTCCAGTGCGGGGGATGCAAGTTCGATCCCTGGTAGGAGAGCTAAGATCTCATGTGCCTCGGAGCAACTAAGCCCACACGCTGCACCTAGAGAAGCCCGAGCACGGCAACAGAGACCCAGCGCGGCCAAAAAAAGGCATCTGGGGAAGAGTACTCCTGGCAGTGAGGCCCACGGGGGCTTGGGGAGCAGAGAGAGGGGCCAGAGTGGAGAGAGTGCTGAGAAGGGTGCTGGACAGACACGCAGCAGGCGAGAGCAGAGAGGGGAAGGGCCTCATGGGGCAGGGACTGTGCTTCGCACCTTGGTTTTGCGCTGTGAGACCGGAAGCCACGGAGGATTCTGAAAACAGAAGTGACAGAATCTGGCTCATTTTTTCACAGGATCATTCGAATGGCAGGGCTGAGAGTAACTGAAAAGCGATAAGGAAGAAGCTGGGATACCGGTCTTTGTAAGAATCCAGGGCAGGAATGATACAAGTGCAGATCACAGGAGGCAGAGGCGGGATACATGTTTCATGTAGGACCAAGAATTTGCTGAAGGCTCAGACGTGGGAGGAGAGAGAACGGGAGGAGTTCAGGATGAGCCCAAGGTTTCGGCCTGAGTAACTGGGACGGCAGAGTTGCCGTTGCTGAGATAAGAGTCCAGAACAGAGGCTTCCTGACTGCAGGCCCTTTGGAACAATGAGAAATCTAGGGCACGGGGATCCAGGGAGAGGGGTGGCTGACATCAGCCAAGAGCCACGGTCACTGACTCAGGGCAGGACTTCAGTCCCCGGGAGGGAGGCCCAGGGATACGAAGCAGGTTACCATGGGATCCTGGCAATCACAACCAGACAGGAGTCCAGTTATCAGAGCTGAGGCAGGAGGCCAACGATGGTGACTTGCAGCCAAATTACAGGGTGAGAGGCAGCCCCAGTCCCTCTGCTTCTCTCTCTGGGCCTCAGGGATGGCGCGAAGGCTGGCTGATCAGGGGTCACGTGGCCTCCGGAGCCTGGGGAAGAAGCCCACACCGGGAGCCAGAAACCAGATAGACCTGACTCCATATCTGCGCTCAGCTGCATCATCAGGGCGATGCTGGCCCATCACAGACTGACTCCAGGCCTTTAGCACACTGGGCAGGGCCACGGGGCCAGGTCACTATGTGAAAGGTCCGGGCATGCAGAAACACGACTCTCTCCTTTCATACATGTCTGAGACCTTGCAGAGGGGAGCGAAGAAAAGGCAGCTCCTGGGATGGGAAGAGCTGGGGGTGACAGTTTGCCAAGGGACTGGGAAATCAAAGCAAGAAACATGCTGGGGGCGAGATAGGAAGTAACTGCCATCCCCTCGTCTCCAAGAGGACAGAAAGCAACTTGAAGGGGAACAGTTCAGACAAAGGGAGCAGGGGGAAGCTGCTCTAGATGGTGATGCTGGGGCCTGGCAGGTGGGTGGTTTCACTCAGAGGTATTAGGTTTAGCAGAGCTTAACCTGTGGTTGGTCTAAGCAGTGTCTCTTTTACTAACAGTGCTCTCTGACTTCTTCCTAGACACTGATTAAATTGTTTTCCACATACTGTCTCTCCTAGCTAGAGTATAAGGCATTCCCACCAAAATACAAAGATCTTTTAGAATTAATGCAAGGGGGATAATGTCTGTTGAGCTGTTGCAGCTTACTGTCTGATGATTTCATGAATGTATTTTCTTATTTTGACATAAAGATACATATAACCATTTCATGACTTATTATACAGAGAAAAATTTCTTCAGTAGGCACTAAAAATGAAATCATATTTGTTTTCTATAACTGACAGATTAATAAACACCGTTAAACAATCAGAAAGAAAATCTTCATTTTTCTAATATGGAAAAAACTGTACAAACTTGTTTTTTTCTTGAGGCACATTTCTCTGATGATCACAGATTTTCTTTGCATACTTGTATACTATAAATTAATGGCTTTTTCAGTTTTCACAGAAGTTCTCTACACTTAAAAAAGTTAATTTTTAAAGCAACATACCAGAGGTGTTGCAGAAAGAACCATGAAGCCCCAGTGAAACATGTGCTAAGCAGCCCTGGTCCCTCACTAGACAAGGGGCTCAACTCATGGCCCCTCAAGGTCCATGTGATTAAGTTTCGTGCTTCAGTATATATGCAGACTTCTTATGTCATGAACTCTGGAGTCATTCCATTTTTTTTTTTAGTTTTTTTAAAATTGAAATATAGGTGATTTACAATGTTGTATTAGTTTCTGGTGTGTATATATATATATGTATCTATATAGTTTCATTTCCCCCATTTGGAGTCATTCTTAAACAGTCAACACTTGGAACATAAGATCTGCAAAGGCTAAGGACCTAAGGTAATGAACATTTTGGCTAAGCCAATAAATATTCAAATCAGAGTCAAAATTTTTGTTAGGTTAAATATCTTTGATATTTACAAAACAGCAACAAAGCCACATGTATTAATAACCTTACAAATATTTCTACTCCTTGAATATTCTTCCTATGGGAATCTATGTTTCAGAAACAGATGACTCATACACAAAGATGTTTATTACTGTATGATGTATAATAAAGAAAACTCAGAATCAGTCAGAATATCCAAAATATACTGAAAGTGGTTATAAATTATATCATTTGTGATGAAATATTATTTAGCTACTAAAATTATAAAGTATCTTAATAACTTAGGGAAATAATGATTACATAATGGTTGAAATTTTCTTAAAAGGTTATAAATACAGAAAATGATACCACCTATAAAAGATGCATGAAAAATAACTAAAATAAAACATTCAAAAGGAGATTCTAGTTGATGAGATACAGATAACTTTTTCTGTTCCTTTTCATTTTTTACACAGTTTCTATATTTTATACAATTGGTATATATCACTTTTCAAGGAATAACAAAGAATTAGGGAACAAGCTATAAAAAAAACACAATGTTTTACTTTTTTTGAATATAAAAGTTTAAAATGGAAGCTAAAAAAGAAAAAGAAACTAGAGTCAATGCTTTTCTGTTAAAGTTCTTGTGTACACAACCTGTCTCTCAAACTTGATTATAAGCTTCCTAAGTGGATGATTATCTTTATAAGCTCAATAATCATTGACTCTTAACAGGCACTCAGTCAATATTTATTAATGGGTAAAGTCAGAACAAGTCATAGTAGCTGTTTAATGTATATGGAAAGCGATTTTCAGAGTCCAAGCAAGTATTTCCTCAGTATCTACATATGTTTGCTGGAGAAGAAACGGGCTACCCACTCCAGTATTCTTGCTGGGATAATCCCACGGACAGAGGAGCCAGGCCGGCTACAGTCCACAGGGTCACAAAGAGTCAGACCCTGCTGAGCGACTGAGCACACTCGTATGTTTGGACGAATAACAATGGTGACCCGTTCCAGTATTCTTGCTGGAATAATACCGTGGAGAGAAGGAGACCAGTGGGCTGCAGTCCACGGGGGCCACAGGGTCGGACATGGCAGAGCGGCTGAGCACACCTGCACATGTCTGGACAGGATAAAAATGGCTGGATGTGGGGAGGACGGCACTTCGGTCTGACAAGCAGCAGGAACAGGGATTTGCCCTGTGGAGGAGCACGAATGTGGAAGACCGTGGACAGGACTCTGTGACAGAGGGGCCAGCACCCCTAGACCCGTGGCTCCCGCACCTGCTTTTCGCTTCACACAAAGCTCTCAACTTTCAAATGCAGGACCCATAGTCCAGCAGGTGCACCCCGGGTGTCCCCACCTCCAAGCACCTGCCCATTTCTCAATATGGAAGCAAACAGCAATGCTACATGAGGATAACCTGACTTAGTTCCAATTACCTTTTAAAAATAATTCTCAAGCTGCTGTTGCTGCTGCTAAGTCGCTTCAGTCGTGTCAATTCTCAAGCACTGGCAGCTTATTAATAAGAACAAAGTACTTGGAACTCACCACAGAGCCCAGCACTCTGTGGGTGACACCTTGGCTTCGAGCTGTCGCAGTAAAATAAGACAGCAACAAGCCTCACATGCACGACCCTGAGGTCATCTTCACCAGGACCCTGGGAAGGACACTCGTAACACCCCTATCTTGCAAATGCAGACACAGAGGCTTTTGGACTTAAACAGTGGCAGAGCTGGAACTCAAGCCCGGCAGAGGCCAAAGCCCTAGAGGCAGCAGTGCCCACTGAGGTGGCCACAGACGAGGTGGTAGAAGTAATTACATTGGTAGGAAGAGCAGGGTGGGAGTAGCGGGTAGGAACAAAGCCATCAACAAGAGGAAAGACCTCCAGAGGCTCATCCTGTGCCAAGCACTGTTCTGACAGTGTCCTAGATATTAACTCATCCATTCCTCACGACAAAACTCTGACATGGGCCCTGCCACCACCCTCACTTTACAGATGATGAAGCTGAGGCGGACATGTTAGTGATCTGTCCCATGTCACCTGGCTGGAAAGTGGCAGAGGCAGGATTTGAACTCAGAGTCTGACCTTTTGGCCATCATGCTGGGCAGCCTATGTGTGGCACTAAAGCTTTTATTCTAAAGCAAAATGCTTCTGAACTGTGGTGCTGGAGAAGACTTGCGAGTCCCTTGCACTGCAAGGAGATCAAACCAGTCACTCCTAAAGGAAATCAACCCTGAATATTCATTGCAAAGACTGATCCTAAAGCTGAAGCTCCAATACTTTGGCCACCTAATGTGAAGGGCTGACTCACTGGAAAAGACCCTGATGCTGGGAAAGACTGAAGGCAGGAGGAGAAGGGGACGACAGAGGATGAGATGGTTGGGCGGCATCACCAACTCGATAGACATGGATCTGAGCAAACTCTAGGAGTTAGTGAGGGACAGGGAAGCCTGGTGTGCTGCAGTTCATAGGGTCGCAAAGAGTCAGACACAACTTAGCATCTGAAAACAGTAACAACAAAATGTCTGGCACTCTAGTCCTCAAAGAATTTCTTTTCAAGCAGACCCCTGATTTTATCTAACAGGTGGACTTCTCAGGAGAAGTTCCCATCTCTTCCAGTATTATCTGGCATAAAAAAATTTAAATTAATGGAATACAGCTCAGTCTTGGAAGCACTGTCTGGAGTATCCATGCTCTTCCTTACCCTCCATCACATGAGCAGCTGGGAGCACGTGAACAGCAGAATGAATGTGGCCGTATTCCAGGTTTCTTGTTCAAGTTCTCATGGAGGCAGATGTTCCCGATTCAGGGTGCGGGGCCAGTGTTTCCTTGCCCCTAGCATAATATCAAAGACCTCTATTCCGAGTGACTAGAGATTCATGAGTTGCCTACTTTTCTCCTTCATGCTGTAAGTTTTCTACTCAACATGTATGGTTAGACAAAAAGGGGGGAAAGCACTACCCGACTCTGTATTAAAAATATGACAACCGTATTCTTGGTCACAGTTCCTATTTTGGGACAGAGGCACATTCCAAAGCTATTAAGTAAGGCCCTAGCTTTCTGGGCTTCTCACTGTTTCCTTGGGCAGAAGAGAAGAACTCATTGAAGTCAAAAGCAAAGGCAAGCCAGGCAGCAAATCAAGCACAGAGATAGGCAGTGGGGAAAAAATTACAGTTGCAAAGTGCATGTAGTTTGGGGAGGTACAGACTCCTAAACAAAGTTTAGTGACAAATTCAGAAAACTGTCATTTAGACATAAGAGATACTAGCAATCGGTGAAAATCTTTCTTGGAAATAACGCATGATAAAATAATCTATAAATGTGGTCTTCTAAATCTCACGCAGAAGACCAAGGCCACTGCCCTCTCTATTATTAACTAATAGTATTTGGATAAAAGGGTATTGTTTCAGGGCTGGCAGAGAGCATGCTGTGCCCAAGTGCTGCACTAGCTAAGGTTTATGACCTTGGGAACAAAATTCCCTCTCACTTTCAAGTTCTGAGAGATGACTGCCACAGAAGCCACAAACTATGACGAACGAGCATACATAAACAGAATTTAGCTAGCGGCTTGGGAAGGAATCAGTTATCTTTACACCCTAGTTCCCTTAACTCAGTCCAGCTCCCAAATCCCTCGGTCCATGCTCCCATGCCTCCCACGATCTCAGATTACCTTATGGATAATTATGATTATATTTTATACGCAAAAAAAAAAAAAGCTTAGAGAGGCTGAGGGAAAGCCAAGGATCACAGATCAAAAGAGCAGTAGAGCCAGAGCTTGGACACCCAAGCCACACTCTTCGGCATACCACAGCTTACCCCTGCCCAGGACCTAACGGAGGCAGGGGCTCAGGGCAAGTTCACCTTGCAAGCTGCTGCCATGACTCCAGGAGACGGGAGAATGAGGTGGGAGAGGGTCAGCAGATGCTGTCAGCTCTGGGAGAGAGCTGAAGGTGGAGATAGATGGAATTTCTGAAGACCATCTGAAGGCACAAGAGAGGCTGTTCTGAGGTCTCTGTGGAGACTCTAATCCATGACTCAAGCCCTGACTATTTTGGGATCGTCTCTGAGAGTCCATGATCATGGAACTAAAGCACAGCAGCCCTCCTTCAGTGAGGGGCAGTGGCCGCGTGCAGGCTGCCCAGACCTCAGGGCCAAAGCTGAGGGGGTTCCACCATTACCAACTGGGCCACAGTCTTCTTCTGCGGAGAGGCCAACTCACCCATTTCCACTCTTTGTAAGCTTCATACAGAAATACGTTTCTGCCACCACAGTGGTTGCAAGAAATTTATGAATGTATTTATTATCTATCAATTAGTGAGAGGAGAAAAAGAAGAGTAGTTAATCCTCTCTTAGAGGAGGGAAGGAACAGGAGAACACAAAGGCCTCACAGGTCAGTTTGTTCGTTCAGATGCCCACCGGCATATGCGTGTGTGCGTGCGTTCCATAATTTAAGGATAAGCCCTTCTGCACAGCCTTTCAGGTTAACCACCAACATTTACTGTGTGGAATTCTGCCAACTGGAGATGTGTGATTTTTTCAGGCACCCTCTTTCAAAATGCATGTGCCTCAGAGTAGTGAAGTGGAAGTTAACATTTTTTATTTTTTTAAATTGAAATACAGTTGATTTACAATGTTGTGTTAAGTTTCTGGTGGGTAGTAAAATGATTCAGTTATACATATGTGCATTTTTTCATATTCTTCTCCTTTATGGTTTATTAGGGGATACGGAATACAAGTTCCCTGTGCTATACAGTAGGACTTTGTTGTTTATCTATTTTATATACAGTAGTTTGTATCTGTTAATCCCACTCTCCTAATTTCTCTCTCCCCCACTCCTTCTCCCCATTAGTAACCATAAGTTTGTTTTCTAAGTCTGGGAGTCTGTTTCTGTTTTCTAAATAAGTTCATTTGTATCATATTTTAGATTCCACATTTAAGTGATATCATATGGTATTTTTCTTTCTCTGACTTGCTTCTACTTAGTATAATAATATCTAGGTCCATTCAAAAATTTTTAATATAAATTTAATCAGAATATATCTATATATTTATTTATTTGGCCACACGACTGGCTTGCAGGATCTTAGTTTCCCAACCAGGAATGGAATTGGGCCCTTGGGAGTGAAAGCGTGGGGTCCTAACCACTGAGAATTCCCCCAGAACACTTTTCTTATAATCCAAACAAGCACCTTAGCCAAGACACAGTGACCTGACTGGCTGATGAAGGAAAGCAGGGAGCACAGATCATCCGAAAGCACTGGGTGTTCAGGGGCACGTGCAGCCTTAATCTAGGGAGTGCCTACTGAGACTTGAAGGATGTGTGACTGCGAAAGTGAATCTTCCGTTGTGTTTTATTTTATTTCATCTTAATTAAAGATTTAAATATGGCTAGTGACTACCATGGGCTTCCCTGGTAGCTCAGCTGGTAAAGAATCCGCCTGCAATGCAGGAGTCCCTGGTTCAATTGCTGGGTCAGGAAGATCCCCTGGAGAAGGGATAGACTATCCATTCCCGTATTCTTGGGCTTCCCTCGTGGCTCAGATGGTAAAGAATCCGCCTGCAATGCAGGAGACGTGGGTTCGATCCCTGGGTTGGGAAGATCCCCTGGAGAAGGACATGGTAACCCACTTCAGTATTCTTGCCTGGAGACTCCCCATGGACAGAGGAGCCTGGTGGGTTATAGTCCACGGGGTAGCAAAGAGTTGGACATGACTGAGCGACTAAGCACAGACAGCACAGCAGTGACTACCACGCTGGACAGCACAGGTCTTGGCAGGGTGGGGAGAACGTGAAGAGCACAGGGGGAAAGAAAAAGAAGTCAAAAGTGATAAATACAAGTTCTTCCTGTCTCAGAACTGTAATTTGTTGCTATGTTATTTTATCACATACAACTCAAAGAATGCTTTGACAACTACCAAAGACATATACCAACTCCAATCAGTTTTTGTGAAAATTAAATAATCTTTGTAGTGAGCTTAATGTGGTGTCTGGCACACAGCCTACACTCAACAAGTGTTGGCTATTATTAGTAGCATTTTAAGGTTCATGTTGCTACTTAAGTCTTCCATTTGTTTGAATTCAACCAATAAATCTTCTGTCAATCATTTTTGAAAGAATCTTATAAAAATTTTAAAGGAAATGCATCAATGGAAAGCCATTAAAATCGAACCAGGATTTGCAATTTCGGCTTCTCCTACATACTTGCTACAGGAACTGTTGGTTTCACTATACCCCTGTGTATTGGGAGTGGGTCTCAGAAAAATCAGCTTCCACATCTGGCCCACATCTTGCTACCTGCAACAGGGTTTTCTCCCATCAGACTGTTTCCTAAATTAGTTAGATCTTATAAACTCTCAGTTACAAACAAGATGACCCAACTTTTTAAAAATGAAGTCAGAAATGTCAAACGTGTGATTAGTTTTTAGTGATACAGTTTGAAAGAACTAGATGAGTTACGTGAAGGTTAGGAAAGGACAGAGTTGCGCCCAGAGAGTGCTGTACAAATAGATGCCCTCTGTCTCTCTCAGTAGCTGCCTGACAATCAGGCTGCACAGTGAACAGGAGCCCTGGCTGTCATGCAGGCTGAAACACGCCAGAGACCAGCTGGCCCTCCCCGGACCCTCCGAGAGAGGGTATCACTCAGTTCCTCTCTCTGCCTTCCATGCACACAAGCCAGGCCCGGCCCAGAAACAGGAGGGCTGTGACCCTAGCCATTCCTGACTGATGACCTGCCTCTTGCTAAGGACTATCAGAACATAGCCTGAAAAAGCTTACTTTGGTTTACTCATCAGGTAAGTTTGTGTTCTCCGAACAAGAGCCCAATGGGTTAGATGAAGAGTATACTTTCAGATCCTCCATTAGAATAGAAAATTAGTCTTTAACCAATACTAACACAGTACTATGCTTACCAACTGGAGAAGGCAATAGCAACCCACTCTAGTGCTCTTGCCTGGAAAATCCCATGGGCGGAAGAGCCTAGTAGGCTGCAGTCCATGGGGTCACTAGGAGTTGAACACGACTGAGCGACTTCCCTTTAACTTTTCATTTTCATGCATTGGAGAAGGAAATGTCAACCCACTCCAGTGTTCTTGCCTGGAGAATCCCGGGGACAGAGGAGCCTGGTGGGCTGCCGTCTATGGGGTCGCACAGAGTCGGACACAACTGAAGCGACTTAGCAGCAGCAGTAGCAGCATGCTTACCAATTAATGTATTAAAGATCAAGTAGAACAGCAGAAGTGAAAACATTCTGTAAACTCCAAAGGATCTATAAACAAACAGGAAGTGGGCTGTGTTTAAATGATACTTGACTCAAGAACCTCCGCTTCTGCACCATGTTCATGGATTGGAAGACTCAGTATTAAAACATCAGTTTTAGATTCACCATCATTATAGAGTCAATGAAATCCCGTCTGAAATCCCAGCAGACCTTTCTGTAGAAGTCAATAAGCTAAATCTAAAATTCTACGGATAAGCAAAGGAACTAAAATAAGCAAAAAAAACTTTGAAAAAGACCAAAGCTAAAGGACTCCTGTTACCTGATTTCAAGTCTTCTTGTAAAGGTACAGCAATCAAGACAGTGTGATATTAGTGAAATGATGGGCATAGAGACCAGTGGAACAGAAGAGAGAGTCCAAAAACAGACCCACACATATACGGTCAACTGATTTTCAACAAAGGAGCCAAAGTGGGACTTCCCTGGTGGTCCAGTGGCTCAGACTCTGCACTCCCAATGCAGGGCCCCAAGTTTGATCCCCGGTCAGGGAACTAGATCCCACATGCCACAACTAAGATCCTACATGTAGCAAGGAAGACAGAAGATCTCGAGTGGTGCAACTAAGATCCAGTACAATCAAATAAATAAGTAAATAAAAATATTAAAAGGTGCCAAGGCAATTTAGTAGGGAAAGGAAAGTCTTCTCAACAAATGATGCTCAATAATTCAACATCCATATGCAAAAAAGCCTTCCAACCCACTCTTTGCATCACATTAAAAAAATTAACTTGAAATTACTGAAGTATAAAACCTAAAACAATAAAACTTCTGAAGAACACATTGGAAAAAAAATCTTTCTGACCTTGAATTAAACAAAGAAGTCTTAGAGACAATATAAAAGATAAATCATAAAAGAGCAAATTTTGATAAATTGGACCTCATCAAAATGTAAAACTTATGCTCTTCAAAACTTTAAGAAATTAAAAGATAACCCACAGATCAGAACAAACTATTTGTCAAATACATATCTATTGAAGAAAAGGTATTCAAAATAAATAAAGAACTCTAACTATTTAACAATAAGAAGAAGAACTCCTTTTTAAAACTGGGCAAAAAATTTAAACAGACACTTCTTCAAAGAAGAGATAAGAACGGCAATAAGTGTACAAAAAGATGCTCAATATCGTAAGTCATCGCGTACTGTGCATGCTAAGTCACTTCAGCCGTGTCTGACTCTTTGCAATCCCCTGGACTATAGCCTGCCAGGCTTCTTTGTCTATGGGATTTCCCAGGCAAGAATACTGGAGTAGGTTGCCATGCCCTCCTAAGTCATTAGAAAAATGCAAATTAAAACCACAATGAGATACCACTACACATCCACCAGAATGACCAACTTTTTAAAACTGATACACTGCCACCACACACCCACTAGGATGACTACTATCCAAAAAAAAAAAGAATTCAAACAAAACCAGCAAATAGTAACAACAATGTGGAGAAACTGGAACCTTTGCACACTGTTGGCAGGAATGCAAAATGCTATAGCCACTGTGGAAGACAGTATGGGGGTTCCTCAAACCATTAAAGATGGGATTACCATGTGACTCAGCAATCCCACTTCTGGCAATGCATCAGAAAGAATTCAGAGCAGGATCTCACAGAGGTGTCTGCATACCCATGTTCATAGTAGCATTATTCATAATAGCCAAGATGTAGAAGCAACCCAAGTGTCCATCAGTAGATGAATGGATAAACAAAATGTGGCATATATATACAATGAAGTATTATTCAACCTTCAACAGGAAGGAAATCCTGTCACATGCTACAATATGAATGAGCCTCAAGGGCATTATGCTAAATGAGCCAGTCACAAAAAGACAAGTATTATATGACTTCACTTATATAATGTACCTAGAGTGGTCAGAGTCAGAGAGACAGAAGCAGAACAGTGGTTGCCAGAGGCTGGAGAATGAAGGAATCGAGTTGCTGTTTAATGGGCATGGAGTTTCAGTTTTATAAGATGAAAATGTTCAGGAGACTGGCTGCACAGCAACGTGTATATGTTCAACACTACTCAACTGCACACTTAACAATGGTGGCGATGATAAACTTCATGTTGTGCTTTTTTAATCATAATTTAAAAAAAAATAAACTGAAATACCAAGGGCTGGAGAGAGTACAGAGTCTCTGGAACTTTGCTGGCAGGAATGTGAAATGGTATAGCCACTTTGTACGGTAGTTTGGCAGTCTTTCACAGAGGTAAATATACACTTACGTTTGATCCAAAAGTTCCGCTACCAGGTGTTTACACAAAAACTGAATGTGAATATTTTCACTCACAACCGCCTCAAGGTGGAAACCATCCAAGTGCTCACCAAGTGATGAATGGATAAACAAATTATAGTCCCTCCCTCCAGTGGAATACTACTCAGCAACAGGGCTCCCCTGGTGGCTCAGTGGCAAAGAATCCGCCTGCCAATGCAGGGTGCTTGGCCTCGGTCCCTGAGTTGGGACCATCCCCTGGAGGAGGAAATGGCAATGCACTCCAGTATTCTTGCTTGAGAAATCCCATGGATAGAGGAGCCTGGTGGGCTACAGTCCATGGGGTCACAAAAGACACATGGACACAACTCAGCGACTAAACAACAACTGATAACTGCAATGCAGTGGGTTGAATCATGTTCCTCCAAGATTTGTTCAAGTCATAACCCCAAGTACCTGTGAATGTGACTTTATTTGGGAAGAGAGTCTTTGCAGATGTAAACATGTTAGGATGGGGTTATACTGGATTAGGGTGGTGTCTTTATAAGAGAAGGAAGCGGGTATCCGAACACAGGCAAACAGGGCGGTCATATGGAATAGAGATCAACAGGGCAGTGACAGCACGCAAGGCAAGGGACCCCAAGGACTGGTGGCAGCCAAGAGAAGCTCGGAAGAGACGAGGAGATAGATTCTTCCCTGGAGTCCCCAGAGAGTATAGCCTTATGGACTTGATTTCAGACTTCCAGCCTCAGAACTGTGACAGAATCCATTTCTGTTGTTTAAAATGTAAGCCACCCAGTTGGTGGTATTTTGTTATGGCAGCTCTAAGAAACACATACATGCTACAATAGAGGTGAGTGAGTCTCAAATGCAATTTCTATGTCAACAAATTCTGCATCTGACTGCATTTGGAGGACACTCTGGAAGAGGCAAAACTGCAGATCAGTGGTTCCAGAGGCAGGAGGTGGGGATGGAAATAGATTACAAAGGGATGTTAAGGGAACTTTTGCAGGATGATGAAACTGTTCTTAACTTGGGCTGTGGTCGTAATTATACAATGTAAAACTATAAATCTTAGAGAGGTCAGGGCTTTCCTGGTGACTCAGTGGTAAAGAATCTGCCTGCCAACTCGGGAGACACAGGTTCAATCCCTGATCTGAGAAGATCCCATGTGCCTCAGAGCAACTAAGCCCATATGCCACCACTACTGAGCTCATCCTCTAGAGCCAGATAGACAGCGTAAGCCCATCCACTCTAGACGCCGTGCGCCACAAGAGAAGCCACTGGACTACTGAGCCCACATACAGCGTAAGCCCATCAGCTCTAGACGCCGCGCACCACAAGAGAGGCCACTGCAATGAGAAGTCCACACACTGCAGCCAGAGATTAGGCCCCCGTATATACAAGTAGGTACTGTACATAAGTTAAACTCTAGCGCTGTTTGCTTAAAAAATAGTTTATGGTTCTGGGATTCCCTTTTTTTCTCACTTTGACAAGACTCTTGGGAAGGGGCTCCTATCAGCCTAATCAGGGAAAATGTGAGGACCAAAATACTAATAATAGTTAGAGATTACAACCCATCAGATAATATAAGAAATCACTACACCCTATATATATGTAGAAATAAATAAATGTATAAGTTGAAAGTTTGATGAGAATCCTGATAAATTACCTCCTCACAAACTGCTACTGCTAAGTCACTTCAGTTGTGTCCAACTCTGTGTGACCCCATAGACAGCAGCCCACCAGGCTCCCCCGTCCCTGGGATTCTCCAGGCAAGAACACTGGAGTGGGTTGCCATTTCCTTCTCCAATGCATGAAAGTGAAAAGTGAAAGTAAAGTCGCTCAGTTGTATCCGACTCTTAGCGACCCCATGGACGGCAGCCTATCAAGCTCCTCCATCCATGGGATTTTCCAGGCAAGAGTACTGGAGTAGGGTGCCAAAATACGTATTTAATTACAAAGAAGAGTAACTTTAGAGTGGAGAAGACTGACAAACGCCACCTGAATCAAGTGATAAAAGTGAACATCATGTAAATGAAACATCACTCACTTCACTGGATACAAAATTAAAATCAATTTTGGCTATTTCTGCCAAAGACACATAATCTAAATCTAATCTTGAAGAAGCATCAGACAAACCCCAATCGAGGGATATTCTGCAAAAGAACTGGCTTGCAACCTTCAGAAGTGGCAAGGTCACACAATTTGAAAATGATTTTTTTACTGTCAAAAATAAAAAACGGAAGAATTGTCCAGAAGGGGCTAAAGACAATGTATGTGCTCTGAACTCGATCCTTTTGCTGTCAGGGACAGTAACGGGACCTCTAGGGGAAACCTGAATGGGGTCTCAGGATCAAATACTAATAATGTGTCCTCAGCCATACCACCCTGAAGGTGCCCAAGCTTGTCAAATGGTAGTAACACATCACTGTTAATTTCCTGATTTCACGGCTCTACTCAGCTCATGTAGAACAATAGCCTTGATGGTGGGAAATACACACAGTCAAGTATTTGGGGCTGACAGGGCATGAGATCAGCAACTTATTCTCAAGGGGAAAAATATAGCTATTTTTACTGTGCTCCCAACTTTTCTCTAAGTTTGCAATTGCTTCAAAGTTTAGAAATTACTCAAAGAATCCTGGGGAGCCCAGGGCCTGTCACTTTGTCCCATCCAACATACCAGGGGAGGGACAGTACAGTTTGCTCTGTATTCCTCCAAGGCTGATAGGAAAGTACCACAAAACTGGAATCTCAAACCCAGTACCCCTTGGCGATGCCCTATTTTCTGAAGCACGAACTCCAGCGTAAGGTAGAGATCTACTTTATTTGGATACTGAATGACCCAACGGGCCAAGATGTAAGATAGTCTGACTGCTAGAAGTGGATTTCTAATGCAGGCAGTGTTGCGGTGAGATCCCAAAGTCATTATGCTAAAGACAAGACTCCAGTGTACTAAGGCACAAACCGGTTCACAGAGTACTTTTTCTACCCGCCTTATACCTAAGAGTTTCTATCAGCACTCTCAAATGCAAGTCTCCATTTAAATAATATTACTTCTGCTTTATGGGACATCATCAAACAAGTGAACCAGATTTCGCCACAGAGAAAGAAGACAGTACTTTTAAAATGGAGAGGCATCCAAATGAATACAGTTATACCTCATTTTAAAGTTTATATACCAGATTTAACACTTAATCTTAAATTGCGTTAACGAAAATGTCAGGCTCCTAAGTTTTCAGAGACTAGGATACCTAAATCTAATTCAGATTTCAACAACAATATCATATACCATTGTCCAAATCACTGATTCCACATTGTTTCGAATAAGGCTTTTCAATAACATGAATGATTAAAGCGCTCTATGACACTACTCCTCTAAACAAAGTACTGACCACTTATCTGTGCCATAGATTTGTCCTGTCCAATATGGTGGAAGCCAGTCACATGAAGGTGGTGAAACATAACTGGTACAAATTAAGATGTGTTTTAAGTGCAAAATACACATGAGATTTCAAAGACTTCATTCAAAAAAAGAAGAGGATGAAATATCTCATCAATTTTTTAATACTGATTATATGTTGAAATAATATTATTCTGGATACACTGGGTCAAATAATTATTGAAATTACTTAAGCAATGTTAAAATTAAGTACATTGATTTCTTTCTCTTTAACATGGTTTAAATGAAGGAATGTTTAAATGACATATGTAGCTCACAGTGTATTTCCACTGGACAGTGCTACATTGGACCATTTGTGAAACGAATAATAATGGATTGCCCAGAACACTATTGAACTTTATCCTTTGATATCTAATCTTTTCAAGGAAAATTTTTGCCTCTTTTACACTCCACTCAGTTCAAAGAAAGTATAGTAAGTATTGGGAATTCCCTAGTGGCCCAGTAGTTGAGACTCTGCTTTTACTGCTGAGGGCCTGGGGTCGATCCCTGGCCATGGAGCTGAGATCTCACAAGGTGTGAAGGAAGCAAGTGTCTCCAGTACCTGGAACTCTGGGGCACTGCTCCGCAGCTGGCTCACGTTGGGCAAGGATCCTCCGTGGTACTGTGTAAGGCGCAGCTGCTGAAGCTTCTGAAACTGAACCTGGGGACAGAGAGATTTCAAAGCTGTTGAGACATGACAGCAAAGATCTGAAAGAAGCATCAAAGTACAGTGTTATGCAGCGACATGGTTCAAGAGTGAAAGTCTTGGTTTCAATTTCTTCTCTACTTAAAACCTTCCAGTTTCCGGGGCTTTCTGGGTTTTGATTCGTCTATTTTGGGGAAGGAATTTATCCATGTCATGTCCCAGGCATGACTCAAAGACCTTCTTGCACAGACAGTCTTTGAGTGCATGTGTGTGTGTGTTGAGGGGGGGTGGGGGAGGTGGCGCATGCAGGCACAATCTTTAACAGCAATAAAAGAAATTTAAAAAAAGTAAGCCACTGCCCATGATCCTAACATACTATCCTCCCTTCTCCATGCTCTTTTCCAGTCTCCATTTACTTTCAGGTGTAATAGCTGCACTGGGACTTCCTGGTGGTCCAGCGGTTAAGGATCCTCCTTCCAGAGCAGGGGACAGGGGTTCGATCCCTGGTTAGGAAACTAAGATCCCACATACTGCAGGGCAACTGAGCCCACACTATAACTAGAAAAAGCCTGCATGCCCCAACAAAGACCCAGCACAGCCAAAATTAAAAAACAAAACAAAACTGCACAGTGGTGATCACAACATAGGCACAAGTCTACAAGCTTGCATCACAACTCTTTTTCTATGATATTATATAAGCATTTTAAATGGCTACATAACATTTCTTCTTCTGCATTCCTGACTTAGAATACATTTCAAAGAGTGATTACTAAGTCTTGGGTTTGGGCTCTTAGATGGCTCTCGACACACATTGCCAAAATGCTTTCCCAGAGGGTATAGCAATGTATATGTGAGAAAACTGTTTGGCCAAAAACTCACTAACATGGGATATTATCCTTAATTAGAGGAAAGAAGGAGACCAATTCAACAGGTATAACATAGTGTCCCACTGTTTTAATATGCTTTTATTCTATAAGTTCTTTCTTGCTTCATTTTCCAAAAGGCAGTAAACTGGTTACGGTCCTTAATCCCAGAGTGGTCCAATTTGATCTTTGAGAGTTCTGTTTCTAAAACAATAAATTACCTCGGTGGTTATATAACCCTTGGCACTTGTAATTCATGTAGGGAAGAAGGGGGTAGCTGGGAACCCTGAGGCAGAGTTTTACCCTTTCGTTACTTTCTCTGTCTTTGCCTAATAATCATAAAAACTACCAGATATGAGCCCCTAAGATGAGCCAGAGGCTGTCCTCAGATGCTATGCCCACTTTATCCCTCACCCTCTCAACAACCAAGGGAGACCAAGTGATCCTGCCTTTACAACCCTGGAAACCCAGACTTAGGGAAGGTCAGAGACCTGCCCAAAGTCACCCAGTTAGAGGAGCCTGAGCTATGGCAAACTCAAAACCCACATTCTTATTTCTGCCATGTTCCTCTCCTGTGATCCATTTCTTCCTCAATGATCACACTATTCACATGCTCAGGGAAAAGTGACCAAAAGCTTCACCGAGCCTATGGCGAGCTCTGGGTTTTTGTTTTTACATTTATTATGAAAACTTTCAAATACATACAAAATAGCCGTCTATGGGGTCGCACAGAGTCGGACACGACTATAGCGACTTAGCAGCAGCAGCAGCAGCAGCAGCAGAGATGAGTATAATGAAACCCCATTTCTTCATCTTCCAGTTCCAACAACGATCAACTTACATCCAACCTTGATTCATCTTTATCTCCTTCATTACCCATTACACTCCACTGAAAGCCAGACAGCCTAGCATTCCATATTTCAATAGGTATCTCCAAAGATAAGGGCTTATATCTGTCTGGAGGTTATAAAAGCATATCATATAAAATCCTTTGGCAGCCTTAGCTTCCTTATACCCACAGTACTTGATTTTTCAAAAACATGGCACAGGGAAATGGTAATAATCTATTAATCAAAACCCAGATCTGAGAGTCAAATACGAGAGGGAGGCCATGGTGAGCTTTTCCCATCTATCAGCTAAGTAATCAGTATAAAGTCTCAGCTTTTAACATTCTCAACCGGAAACATTCGACTCTCTGTCCTTGAGATTCTCTAGACAAAATTTTCAGCCCCCTTAATCTAAAGCTTTTGATTCCTTCTTCCATCAACCCATCTACTTACTCACTTACATAAAAATGGTAAACTGTGTATTGGGTACAGTGCCAGGTACCAGCTTACTAAGATGAATATGTGCCAAAGTCTCTACCTTCAGGGAGTTTTCACAAAGGCTTAAACTCTTACCCAAAAGCCTTGACACTTCAACCAAGCTGAGCTCTGGATCTAGCTAGAGATGGGCCTTCAGCCGAACTGGAGTCCCTCCCCACGTCTCCTGCATCTGCTGGCTCTACCAAAATGTCCATTCCTAGAGTTTTCAGAGATGGCTGCACCACAGTAAAAAAAAAAAGAGCGCTGGATTTGGAATGGGAAGACTTGACGTCGTAACCTGGCATTCCCATGTGGTTGCACAAACCACTTTGCTGCCTACTTCACACAGATGATGGAAGGATTAAGTCAGAGAACAGATGTGACAGTGTGTGTAAAGGTCTGGGACAACTGCTCAAAACGTCATTAGTGCTGATAGCTTCAGCCATCTCCTAAACTACTGAGTAATTCTGAGGCCCTCCTCTTTTGAAACTGAGAACCAGTAAGCTAGAAAGAACCTTAGAGATGGTCTCCCATACCATCATGCTTACTGATAAGGAGAATGAGGATCAAAGAATGAGTAGCCTGAGACAGAGGACTTGGACCATCAGGCTACAGGCCATGGTTAGCCTAGAGAGTTCTGTTCGACCCACATGGAACTGACACACTCGATGTTTTAAATTTTAAAACATTGCAAGAAGGCACAAAAATCTGGATTTCCATCTTCTCTTGACTGAAAGATCTGACGAACACTAAACCCATACTCTTGCCTGGCAACAAGGCATGGAGCTGCGAGGCAATGCATGGAGTTCAGACAAGGCTTGGGTTCTCCAGCTTCCCCAAGTCCTCACTGTACCCTGTTATCCTCCACTCTGGCCTGAGATCAGTGACCGTTTACCACCTCATTCCTGATCCCTCCATTCATTTTTTTACCTCACCTGGTACCTTGAGTTAGCAACTTTTAGCCTATAGGCATACACTTTATTTTTTTCAATTTTTTAAAAAGTCTAAAAAGTTTTTTATTTTATATTGGACTATAGTTGATTTACAATGTTGTGCTCGATTCAGATGTACAGCAAAATGATTAATTTATATATATACATATATTCTTTTTCAAATTCTCTTCCCATTTAGGATATTACAGAATATTGAACAGAGTTCTCTGTGCTGTACAGTAGAGGTTGGTTATCTTTTTTTTTTTTTTTTGGTCTCATACTTCAGTGGAATTTCCTCCAATGTCTATAAGAAATGAGATCTAAGTCTCACCGATTCGTTTTTGAAAAAGTCTTGTCAAGAGTCAACACAATCCCCCCCAAAAATCCCAGCAGGCCTCTTCACAGAAACTGACAAGACAATTCTAAAATTTATGGATGAGTGAATGAGCTAGAGTAACCAAAGCAATTTTTAAGAACAGTAAAGACAGAAGACTTAAGTTACCTCATTTTGAGACTGATTATAAAGCTATCATAATCCAGACAGTGCACTACTGTTCAAAAGAAAGATGAACAGATCAGCAGAAACAGGAGAGAGTCCAAGAACAGACCCACACGTATATGGCCAATTGACTTTTGACCAAAGTGTCACAGCAGTTCAGTGGAGAACTGTTTTCGGCAGATGCCACTAGTACAACTGGGTATCTTAGTGGGGGAGAAAAGCAGCTGAGCATATAGACATTCAGTGTGACAACCATCATCAGACCCTAGAACTGCCTCTTACTGGCCATGCCACCTTCCACAAAATGAGGAACACTGTAGACCACACAGTCCATAGGGCTGCTGTGAGAACTCCAGGAGACAATGAATGGAGAGTGATCAGCACAATGCCTGGCAAAGCGATAACACTCCACAGTCAAACCACACCTAATCTTTATCCTCTCCTCTCTCTGCTCCTCTCTCAGAGGCCTCACTATACCGTATCTATTGCCTGTTTTAATGCAAAACTGATGTGCATGCATGCCCAGTCATGTCTGACCTTCTGCGACCCCAAGGACTGCAGCCCACCAGGCTGCTCTGACCATGGGATTTTCCAGGCAAGAATACTAAAGCGGGTTGCCACTTCCTACTCCAGGGATCTTCCCGACCCAGGGACTAAGCGCACATCCCTTGCATGTTCTGCACTGGCAGGCAGACTCTTTACCACGCACCACTTGGGAAGCCCATGAAAGTGACAGTTCCTCCCAAATATTCAAGCAAAATTAACATTCCAGATTATGTGGCATTTATCCTGGGGCTTCTCAACACTACCAGTTGTCCTTCAAAGCCAGACTTCTTAAGCAGGTTCCCAACCCTTTCCTGCTTCCTTCATTCAAGCCCTCAGTGCCTCACAAGTTCCCTTCCACCCAGTATGCTGTGGATGTGGTGGCTCTCACCAAGGCCACCAACAACCTCCAAACGACTAGACCAGAGGCTGGGTCTTTATCACATCAGACTAGCCAGCAGCACTGGGCTTGGCTGGTCCGCCCTCCCTTCTCTGAACCATGACCCTCCTGGTTTTTTCCCTACTTCTCTGTCTACCCTTCAGTCATCTTTGCGGGCTCATCCTCCTCTGCTGTCTTGTCCGACTTTGTGACCCCATGGACTACAGCATGCCAGGCTTTCCTGTCTTTCACCATCTCCCAGAGTTCATTCACACTTGTGTTCACTGAGTCAATGATGCCATCCAACCGTCTCATCCTCTGTCGCCCCTTCTCCTCCCTTCCTCCTGTCCCTCTCCTTTAAATGGTGCAGCTCCTTGGACATCTCCTAGGCCCTTTGCATGTTTCATTCTGCAGCAGAGTTACAAACTCAAGAGCGGAGGGGTGCCAAGTATGGAAGGCAAATAAGCGAAGCAGGCTAGAATCACTTGTGAGGAAACCACAGAGAGTGAGGAAGTCTGTGGCAGAATGAAGGGCATGTCTAATGGGGGCAGCTGCCATTCAGCAGTCATGCAGAAATGGACAGTAAGTGTTGTTAGATAATCTCATTTTTCAAAAGAAGCCAGAGTCCAGATTTTAATGTAAAAATCTCAATATTCACTGTTGGCCCTAATTAAAAAAAAAAAAACATTTGGGGCCTCCCACCAAAGAAATTAAAAAAAAAAAAATCACACAGCCAAATTACAATTCAGGCCACCAATCTATAAGATCTGTTCTAGAAATTCTTTCTAGGCAGCAGAATCTATTCCTGCTGCTACCCAGCAAAGAGACCCGCCCGCCCCCGCCCCCCCCCCCCCCCCCAGCTAAGACTTCCTTCTTGAGCTCCAGAAGCGAACAGACAACTGTCCGCTGAACCATCTCTACTTAAGTGCCTCATGCTCACCTCAAACTCGGCATCTCCTGACACCGAGTCTGCTCCCGACTTGCCCCTGCCAGCACTTCCTCTCTTAAAAGAAGTGAAGTGGAAGTGTTAGTTGCTCAGTCGGTCCAACTCTTTGTGATCTCAAAGACTGTAGCCTGCCAGGCTCCTCAGTCCATGAATTCTCCAGGTAAGGATACTGGAGTGAGTAGATATTCCCTTCTCCAGGGGCATCTTCATGACCCAGGGATCGAACCCAGGTCTCCTGCATTGCACATGAACTCTTTACCATCTTAGTCACCAGGGAAGCCCCTCTCAACAGAGGACACCCTGAAATGGCTCGGCTCTGAAAGCTGGAGATCATTCTCGAGTCCTCCCTCTCCCTCAGCTCCCTCATCCATTCACCATTCTGGTCCTTTTTGCCTTCTAAGAATCAACCTGTTCACCTCACTGCATCCTTGCATTCCCACCATCACACCTCCTAGACTCTAAACCATTTCCCTGTGACTTCGCCCTCTGATCTATCCTATTCGGGAGTTACAGTCATTCTTTTAAAACGTAAATCTCTCCTGGTTCAACCCCTTCAGTACCTTTCCATTGTCCTTGGGATCAAGTCCCAAATTCCTGAGAATGCCTCATCTCAAATTACCCTCTTCATTCCCTTGCTGCACCTCTGTCCCTGTGCCTAAAACATTCTGCCTCCTTCAACACACAAGTATATACCCTCAAACACCTTCTCCACTCCCATTAATTCTTTATGACACTGTAAGAGGTGAGGACTCTCTACCATACCCTCCCAGCTGTTCCCCTTTCATAATATTCATCAAAATGTGAGCTTACTTGTCAAATGAATGTCTTCCCCATTAATCTTCGTCTTCCATAGCATCCCTACAATCTATTAGGAGACACTACCGTATTACTGTCTGGAGAAGGAAATGGAAAGAAGTATTCTTGCCTGGAGAATTCCACGGACAGAGGAGCCTGGCAGGCTACAGTCCATGGGGTTGCAGAGAGTCGGATACGACTGAGCGACTTCACACTACTGTATCCCCAGGGTCCATCCTACCCCACACCCCCTCCCACACACACAAGAGACTCAAAAGGTGTTTGCTAAACAAATTAACAAGATCTCTGAAGGGAAGTACCACATCTTCACCTCCTCCCACCTTTCACTCCACCCCAACATCTCCCCACTGGGCACTCAAGTACTGACAAATTAATGAATGAACAAAGGAACAGCCTCTTTCCAGGCCTATCTGCCTCTGCTTTCTTCCTTCTCTTTACCATCATCACTGAACTGATCCTCCTAGCATTCTCTTCTCAAAAATTATCCACTGCTTCCTGATAAGGCTGCACCCCTAAAGCTAGAGTGGAAAATTCTCCATAATCTAATCTATCCCACCAACTAAACAAATAGGATTTAGTTCCAACTCTGATTATAAGGAGAAAGACTCAAAGCCCAGCACAGACTCAGGAAGGAAAGAGTACCTAGGTTGATTAGCAATGTCTGTTCCATCCATAAGCATGACTGCCATGGGCTGGTGATGGAAAATCAGTATATGTGCCATCAGATTATCGATAATCTGCTGAACAGGATAGATTCTTTTCCATCTGAGATCTTTGGACCCTTGGAATTTGGGACATATGCTCGGGGAATCAAAGAACTCTCTACGAAAAGTACTTCAGCTTTGTAATTTCATTATGAAAGTTATTCCTAAAAATGTAAATAAGCAAAAATTACTAGGCAAATTCAGAATTATCATTTGCCTTTGTGTTTATGAACACAGAGGACCCAACTAGCATTCATTATTTTACTTGCAATTGGTAGACAGTAATAGGCAGAATTAACATGTAAATAATGTCCTGTACAAGGTGAAGGACAAAATGACATCATAAGTTTATGGTAATTAGAACAGAGAAAAGTGGTGGCTGAATTGAATTATCATATAAGGCACAGTTGGTCAGGCTTGCTAAACTCCAGATAATCTGAACTATAGGGTTTAACATGAGATTCACACTGAAAGCCTCAATTCAGTTCAGCAAAACAGCATTTATCACATTAACTTAATTCCATTTGAACTCACTACATTTGTAACTTTGAATTTATTGGTACCTATATTTTAGCTAATGGTTATATCACAGTTAAAGCAAAGAATTTTACATACAAGTTTACATTTGAACATATTTAAGTAACATAATCAGACTCACTTCAGTGAACACAGGACTTGTGAAAATTAACTGCCTTTGAAAGAGTCTGTACATTACGGCCTCCTTTGTCTGAGACACTTTAAACGGGATTCATGAATTGGGTGAGCAAGCAGATCACCTCTAGATATACATACAGAATGCATGTATCTGTACACATAAAATTTATGTATTTAAACAACACAGGCCCCAGCATTAATTCTCAGCTTTCACCCTGTCATGTTCCTCAATGTGATGAGCTTGACATGCTCATCCCGGGACACAACCAAGGTCACAAATGGACACCAGGCAGGTCATAAATGAGTGAAACCAGCCAGGACACAAGGGAAAAAAAAATTCTTGAAATCCTGTCTTTTTAATCTGCATATATTTCTTCTCATGATGATAGAAAAGTAAGCATAAGAAATATTTCTGTTTCTCCTTAACTTCACTAAAAAAAAACCAAAACATCAAAAATATGATAAATGGCAAATGACATCTAGGCTCAGCAGTGGGGGATCAGGAGGGGGGATCATGACAGGGTGTGGTGTGAACTGTGGCCAGCCAGAGAAGGCGTGCGCAGCCACCACCCAGCTCCCGCCAGCGGCTGTCACATGGGAATCAGGAGTGTTATCAGGTCTCCCAATTTTAAATGTAAAGAAATGTCGGTTTTACATTTAAAATCTCTTAACTGATTTCTACAAAAACCCTCCCAATTCTGGCAACAGATACCCAAACACTGCTGGCCAGCAACGGACGCGTCTGCAGCTCAGCGAGCCAGGAACCACCAGTCTGCTGCAACTGGGCTCTCCTCCGGGTTGCCCCGCACCCCGGCCCCGCGCCTGCATACCCTCCCCCATCCTCCTGATGGTCCTTCAAGGTCAGCACTCAGGATCCTCAAGGCCTGCCCCCGCTCACGCTGACCCTCCTTCCCCGCAGCCCTGCGCAGACACTCCTGTGTCCTCCATCCTCCATCCTCCACTGCCTCCCTCGACAGTTACCTAACCTCGCCGGGTGTTGGTCGCGCGGCCCCCTGGACCTTACTCGGTCCCCCTGGACCCTCCTCGGGTCACCCGCAACGCTGTGCACCTTCCCAGTTCGCATGATACACCGGGGCCGAACTCGGTAAACCGGACGGATATAGCACTTCCACTGAGAGAGAGGAGCAAAGCCCCATACTCGATAAGGAGTCACCGCCTGATACCCAGACGGACCCCAAAGCAGGCCGGGGCCGTCCCCGGATGCACGGGTGCGCCAAGCTCTCCCGAGGGAGCGGGTGGGAGCCCCGGGCCCGCCCCGCCGGGCAGTCCCGGAGGACTCGCGGGCGGTGGATGTTCGGAGCAGCGAGAAGCCGCACCTCCCGCCTCCAAGCTGTTTGTGATTTCCTCCCGGGGCTCCCGGTCACCCTCCCCCTTAGGCCTCCCTCACCCGGCGGCCCGCCTTCCCGGGCTCGGCCCCTTCCCATCTCCCCGCACAGCCGGCCCCCGCGACCCTCCCACCTCCGCGGCGACCGCAGACGGTCAGCGGGTGTCGGAAGGCGGGCCCGCGCCGAGGCCGCGCGGGGGGCGCCGGCCCCGCTCCCGGACTCTCCCGGCCCGCTCCCGGGCCCCCCGCCCGGCCCCGCCGGCGCCTCGGCCCCGCGACCTCTCCCCATGCCGCCGCCGCCGTGGCCGCCCCCGCCCGCGCGACCCGGGCCCTCACCCGCGACAGGGTGAGGTCGGTCATGAGCTGCTCGAAGGCCCGCGTCTCCTCGGCCTGCCGCTGCGTGTGCAGCGCGATCTTCTCACTGAACTTCCGCGGGTTGGCGCTGCCGGAGCCCGGCGAGGCGGCCATGGCGCGGGCCCGGCGCCGGCAGGAGGCGGGAGACGGCGGGCGCGGGCCCTGCCTCGGCCCACCCGTCCGTCCGCAGGCCAGCCCCAGCCGCCGCCCGAAGCCCGTCCTCCGGCGCGACCCGGCAGAGGAGCCGCCGCGGCCCCACCGCCAGCGAGCGGCCGGGAGCGCGCCGAGGTCCGCCCCCGCGCGCCCGGCCCCGCCCTCGGCGCGGCCCGCCCGCCGCCCGGCCCCGACCCTGCCCCGCGCCCGCCGCCGGAGGGCTTTCCCCGGCGTCCCGCGCCCGGCTCGCGACCCGCCGCGCGGACCCCGCGAGGAGACCCCCGGCTCGCGCGGCAGAGCGGGCCCGACGTGAGGGAGCCGCTAGGGTACCATTTTACTGAAGCGCTCCCCGGTAGGGCTCGCCTGGCCTTCGGATTGACGTTACAGTTTTCAAAGAGTTTGAACACCTTGCTCGCCCTCCCCAGCCAGGCCGACTTCCTTCAGCGGGGCGAAAACGGGCGACCTACGCTTGAGCAATCCTCTCCCTCGGTTCCCACCCCTGTGGGGCCTAACAGCTGCCCTCCGTCCTCCGCCTCCCAGCCCGCTTCCTCCCTCGATCTGTGTCGCTGACGGTCCGCTCGGGCCCACCCAAGAAAACAGTTACTAAATCTGGATCTCAGTTTCTAAAACCGTCTCCCGAGTTGCACTTGAGACACCATCCCCCCCGCCCGGGGGTCCCCCTCTTCGCTCCTCAGCCCCGGCCCCTTTTCCAGGCTCTTTATGAGCATCCGTGGGCTCTTTTGGACTCCAGTTCCAACCTAGTCAGTCAGCCTCATTGGTTTTCTCCCTGTCTGCAGCCCCCGTAGTTCCTCTCCGTAGAGATGTTGATGTGTGTAAAGATGTCCTGGACGCCTCTGAGAGTGTGTCTCTGCCTTTTGTAAGCTAGTAACTATCAGGGACACGCAGAAGACTGCAGAAAATGATGTTAGCGCCACCCACGCCCTCCCCTATCAAGGTTAAATGTATCAAAACATTTTGCTTCATTTACTTGGTATTTATTAACGAAATAGAAAATCAGGCAGATCTAAAACCCCACCCTTATTGTTTCTCCCTCCTCCCTAGAGGTGGTCACTGGGCTCAAGTCGGTACCTATCATTCACATTAATGTTTTTACACTTTTATTATATACGGCATATGGATCCACCAACTGCATATGGAATACCAAATTTTATTTTTAAAATTTTACAGAAAAGCTACATCATGCTAGATAAACTTTGGCACCTTTTTTTCATTTACCATTGCTTTTGAAATTCGTTTGTATTGATTCATTTGTTTTAATTCCTGTGTAGTATTTCTCTCTACTTTTCCTGCGTCTCATAGATTGTTTTTCAGAAAATTTAATGAGAACATACCTCTATTAGCTAGAGGTTAGTTTGATTCATTATGATTAGTTTGATTCATTATGATTGGATTTATTTCTTCTGTCTTATTTTGTACTGTTTATCATGCTTTTACTCTATATTTTCTGCTTTTTCAGTTTCAAAGAACAGAATTCATCCTAGATAAAGTACGGAAGGATTTACTATAGGGTATAAAATGGCTTAAGGACTTGTGAGGAGGGCTGAGCAAGCAGACTCTGGGTCGAAAGGGTCAGCAGTGACCTGGAGACACATGCTGCAGAACCAGGCCAACAAAAGAGCCACTGCTTCTTCTAAAATCTGGAAGCCACCTACTGAATTGGAGGGCTGTCACTACCCTGGCCACCTCCTGGACCCTGAAGCCACCATAGAAAAATACAGCAGTACTCACCAATAGACAGCACATACAAAGGCTCAGCTTCACTTCCACCTCACAAATCAAATAAGAAACAAAATTGGACTGGAAGTGCCAAAACTGCATCCAGAATCCTAGCTGCAGTAACATCTAGGAAATGTGGTTATAGCCTTTCAGCTTCTGAGATATAGGGAGGCGCCGTAGGACACTGGAATGGGTGTTGAGCTAAATCCTCTATTTTCATCTACCAGTTCACCAATGCAGGGATCTATCATGTCTGGGTTCTGTTGCACTAAATGACTGTTGTTGTTGTTGTTTTAAGTTATGTATTTATTTACGGTCTTTGTTGCTGTGTGCACTGGCTTTTCTTGTTGTGGAACTTGGCCTCTAGGCCTGGGAGCCCAGTAGTTGCGGAACAAGGGCTTAGTTGCCCGGAGGCCTGTGAAATCTTCCCAGATCAGGAATCTAACCAGTGTTCCCTGCATTGACATGTGGATTCATAACCACTAGATCACCAGGGAAGCCCTGAATGACTCTTTTTTATTTCCATTTTGCCCTTATCTAATTTGGAAAATAGTCGTGGTTAATCTAATCACTTTCCATTTAATTTTTTTTAATCAAATAAATACATGTGAATTTTTTAACAATAGCTTTACAAGGCACACAATTTTCCCAAGTAAGTCCCAGTTCCCATGGTAAATAAGTTTTTCCTGCTGTTTTGTGATTATTTTTTTAGTTTTAGATGTTAACTATTCATTTTCTACTATGGGAAGAATGCTTTGGCTCTTTTGTGCCCCCAACACAAATATGATTTTCCCTGCTCCCATTCTTTCAATGTAGTTATTAATATATGATAATTTTTGGTAAGTCAATATTAAGTGTTTACACAATACACAATAGTTCCATTTTTAAACTTTTTTTTTTTTTAGTTAAAACCTGCCTTCACTTTTTTTTTTGCTTAGATTTCTCTCAACTCATTAGAAATCTTTTTTCCCAAACTCTGATTTATAGTATTTGGGTTTTAGCTCTGTCTCTCCCCTCTTCTGGTCCCTCTGGTCTTCTTTCTAAAGTTCGTTGAACTCTGAAAGACATTACTGAACCTATGAACGGGCAGTTTGGGAGGGAACTTCTCTCGCAGACCACTTTGCCTCCCTGCTGCATCCTGGACTCTTGCTTTCCTCGCCTGCTATCTGCTGGCTCTCCTCCCTTCATCCTGAGAGTTCCCTTCATCTCCCGTCTTCTGACCTCTGCCTCCTGCATCTCAAGCTGTCCTCCTGCTTCATGTACTAATTCATGTTAGCGGAGGACATTCTCCAATAGTTTCCTGGGAAAGAATACATAAAAGATAAAATCCTTCAGGCTCTGTGCGTATGCAGATGTTTTTATTTTTCCCTCAGACTTGATTGACATTTGGGCTAAGAATAGTCTTCATCAGAAATCCTTCACATTTACTTCTTCGAATGCATTGCTTCACTGTTTTCTCACTTCCAGTGTTGCCATTGGGAAGTCCACTCACATTCCACTCACTCTCACCTTTCCTTTGTAGGTGACCTGCTTTTTGAGGGTGATTATTGTTTATTTATTTTCACACACACACCCCATTCTCTGAAGGCTTAGTATTCTGATATTTTATGATAATGTACTTCGGTGGGAGGCTTTATTTTTGTTCACCACACTGGCATTAGATATGTATGTGGAAACTGAATACTCATATCCTTTAGTTCTGAGAAATTGTCCTATCTTTTCGGCAATATTCTTTTTTCTTTCTTTCGTGGAGATTCTACTTGGTCAGTTAATGGGTCTCCTACATTGCTTGTCTAATTTTCTCATCTTTTCTCTCCTATTTTCTATTTTTTTTTGTCTTTTGCTGTTGTTATTCTATTTCCTAATAAATTTTTTCAGCTCTTTCTTTCAATTTTGTCTTTCCTTTCTGTTGAACTTTTATTTCTGTGATTGTATTTCTAATTTCTAGATGCTCTTTCCTGATTTCTGACTGCTCCTTTTTAAAATAGCATCCTATACTCATTTCAAGGGTGTGCTATTAATTAGAGGTTATTTCTGTTTTTATATTTTCTTCTACTCCTTGTATTGTCTGTCTCTGCTTTGTCTGAGTTCAATTTTTAGTTTGTTCATTTTGGTCTCCATCTAGAGGCTTCCCTCAAGCCTCTGGTAATCCTTGACTCCATTCATAATTAAGACAGAAACACTAAATATGTATAGATATCTTGTTTCTGGAAATTAAAATGATTTAAATTAATATTTTTATATATTCTGTAGCAGAAATTGCTAGCTGTTCTCTCAACATTCATTCTCCTCTTTTTCCTTTATTAAAAGAAATTCTGAACTTTAACTGGATGCTTCGTTGCCCAGCTAAAATCAGCTGAAGACTACGTTTCCCACTCTCCCTTGTGAATAGATCTGGTCATGTTTCACGCCACAGATGTTAGCAGAAGAAATACAGGCAACTTTGGGATCATGCCCTTAAATGAAAAGGAGAAAGACCTTTTCCCTCTTCTCCTCACTGGCTGAAATATGGATGTGGTAACTAGATAGAGCAGCTGTCCTAGACCATTAGATAAAAACTGTGTTGAGAATGACAAACCAGTAGTAGCAATGACCCCTGGCTTCCCAGCCCTGGGGAACCACAGTATCAGCTCTCAACTGCTTCTAGGCTATGACGTGGCTGAGAGAGAAGTACCGATTTTGTTTCAAGCCCACTTATTTTGGCCTTATTACAGGATCAAGCCAGGACCTGTTACATTTAAATAGAAAAAAATTTGTAAGTATATCAAGATATGGGTTAATAACATTTGTCTTTGAGGAATAGGGACTACTGGAAAAATTATCTTCCACTTTACACATTTCTAAATTATATACAGTTTTAGAGATAAGTATGTATTGCTAGTAAAATCAGGAAAAAATAAGGAAGTACAAATATCACTTGTTTTTAAAGAACTAACTGGAAGCTCTGTGCACCTGTGAGGTTTCTTAACTAGAGAACTCACTGGAACAGAGACCCAGAATTTTCAGTGCATGTCCTCCAGGTAACAATATCCCTAGGGTTTGGTGTGTGTTTTGCTTTTTTTATTGGAATATGATTGCTTTACAATGTTGCGTTAGTTTCTGCTGTACAATGAAGTGAATCTGCCATGTGTATACATATATCCCCTCCCTCTTAGACCTCTCTCCTGCGCCCCTGCATCTCACCCCCCTAGGTCCTCACAGAGCACCAAGCTGAGCTCCTTGTGCTTTCTAGTCAGTTCCTGCCAGCCGGCTGTTTTACACAGGCCGTATATATATGTCAATTCCAATCTCCCGATTTGCCCCACCCTCCGTTTCCCCACCTGTGCCCACGTGTCTGTTTTCTACATCTTCATCTCTGTTCCTGCCCTGGAAATAGGTTCATCTGTACCACTGAACAGACTTTAAAATTTGTTTTTTCTCTTGGGCAGGTCAATTTCTCCGGCCTAAAGAATCTTCCAGTTGACTATCCAGAAGTATAAATAAGCAGCTGGCTCTCTGAGAGTCACGTGGGGAAAAAAAGTCCTAAGAGTTCCACTATTTGATGTGTTGCCTTGCACTTAATCTCTCTGTTTTCAGACAACACCTCACTGGTGTTGTCTTTGCCTCACCCTAAGTCCAAAACATCTCTGCCTCTGTTTCCCCAGTTAACCTCCCGCCTACAGCCACAGTGCAAAGTATCTGGGTGTCTAACTGCATCTTGTACACATTTTTGACCAATATTTGTATTTTTAACTCTATCCCTTCCCTCTTCAGGTGCCTTGGCCCTCTTTCTGAAGTTCTCTGATTCAAATCATCTTGCTTCTCATTAGATTTTCCCCTTTCCCCTGCTTTGCAGGCATTTCAGTTTCATCTTTTTATGTTCTGCTGTGCTGATTACCATTGGTCCATAGGGTGGAAGTCATGGCTAGGCCAGCTACCGGAAAGCCCCTAACTGGACAAAAATTAAAAGTTATATGTTGAAGTGCTGGGAGGGTTAAAAAAAAAGAGTTAAAAGTAAAGGCACAGGCAAGGAAAAACTGCATATGTTGGACATGCTAAGAATTTCAGGATGGTGAACCCAGAATCAGGACCCAGGTGACCTGAGTTGCAGAATGGCAAAAGTATTTTCTTATGTGCTAATGTCACCTAAGTTGTTTCCAAGAACTGATATGGCTGCTTTTGCAGGAGTAAATTTAAAACTGGGACCTTTAAAAAAAATTCTTTTTAAATGTATTTATGACCACACTGGGTCTTTGTCTCTGCACAGGCTTTCTCTAGTTGAGGCTGGCAAGTGGGGGCTACTCACTAGCTGTGGTGCACAGGTGTCTCATTGCAGCGGCTTCCCTTGTTGTGGAGCACAGGCTCTAGAAGGAAGGCTTCAGGAGCTGTGGCGCACAGGCTCAGTTGCCCCTAGACATGTGGAATCTTCCCAGACCAGGGATCGAACCTATGTCCCCTGCATTAGCAGGCAGATTCTTAACCACTGGACTACCAGGGAGCTTTATTTGGAAGCTCCTTGGGTCTGTTGACCATTGCTACCATCACTTGAGCATCCGTCTAAGAGGAATAGAAAAGAAACTCTGGGAACCACACTCACTGAGATGTATCCTTTGTCAAAGTCAGGGGTTGGAAACTTTTTGCTGAAGAGTTTTACAGATCATCTGCTCTTGTCTCCTCATAACTACTCACCTCTGCCAGTGTACATGACAGCAGCCATAGACCGCACATAAAGAAATGGACATGACTGTATCCTCATAAAACTTTATTTACAACAGCAGACAGTGGGGCAGATTTGACCTATTGGCTATAGTTTGCTGACCCCTGGTTGCATAAAACACAGATTGCTGAGCACATTCTGGGGCTCAAAGAGCTCAGAAACTCTGAGTTGCTGCCTTGGTATGTCTTGGGTGGTGGGGAGAATTCGCACTTTTAGCAAATTCTCAGGTGATGCTGATGCTGCCTGTTCTCTGGGATTTCACTTTGAGGGCCATCACTTTTAGATGACAGGGAACAACTGGAAGACTCTGCTATATGTCTTCCAAATGTTCTAGGAAATTTTTCTAAAATCTCTTTAAATGCTGCTTATTCATATTTGTTCTTTCCCTCTAGAAGATTAATTAGATGTGTATTAAGCATTTCCATTCTATTCTTCATGTCTTTTTTACCTCCCTTTTATATTTTTCTACTCTTAATTTTTGTGCTACATCTAGGTAATTTCATCAAATTTGTCTTCCAGTTTACTGACTTCTCTTTCCAGGCATGTGTAATCTGTCATTTAACCTATCCGTTGAGTTTTTTCTTCCTTAAGAACTGTTTTCCCATCTACAAACTCCATTTAGTTCTTTGTCAGATATGCCAACTCTTTACTAAGGCTTCCCTGGTAGCTCAGCGGTAAAGAATCTGCCTGCAGTACAGGAGATGCGAGAGACATGGGTTCTGTCCCTGGGCTGGGAAGACCCCCTGGAGAAGGAAACGACAACCCACTCCAGTGTTCTTGCCAGTATAATCCCAGAAAGAGCCTGGCAGGATACAGTCCATGGGGTTGCAAAGAGTCAGGCACAGCTGAGCACGCACAACTATTCTTCACTGGGTTCTATTCTTATCTTTTTATTCTTCCTTTTATGCCTTTAGTTATACTAATTTTATATTCTCTTTCAGCAAGTAGTTCTCTTATTTCAAGTTTGGGGAGCTCTAACCCTGTTTGTTGTATCTGCAGGCTCTTGTTTATGATGGATTATTTCCTAATGTTTTTAACTATGCTTTCAACTTTAGGAGGGCTTGATTTATACCCCATGGAAATCCTGGGTAGTGGGAATATGACTCAAATGTTGCTGTTGGGTTTTTTTGTTCCATGAGGTGCATGGGAATCAATTACCAGACATGAGAATTTTATTACATAGAAACCATACATTCAGATCCTAAACCCGTGTATGGGCCGAGTTTTTGGCTTCTCAAGGGGCTTCCCCACCCCTCCTCCCAGAACCCAGGCAGAGAGAGTCAAACTTCCTTGTCAGCTTTGCCTGTGGTAGAGTTTAGTCTTTCAGGCTGGGATTTTACCCCACTTACAGACTTGTACATCAGCCTGTTACTACTGCATGGCTGCTGCCAGGAGGCATGAGATTCCCGGGTCAGAGACAGCAAGCATCGTGAGCGTCATTTATGTGTCAGTTCACCTTGCCCACCAGGTCCCACGGGGATGATGCAGGAAAGCCCAGATGGGGCTTCCCTAGTGGCTCAGTGGTGAAGAATCACCTGCCAATGCAGGAGACATGGGTCCCTTCTCTGGTCCAGGAAGATTCCATCTGCTGTGAAACTATTGACCCTGTGCCTTAGAGCCCGTGCTCTGCAACAAGAGAAGCCACCGCAATGAGAAGCCCGTGTACCACAACTAGAGCGTAGCCCCTGCTCACCCCAACTGCAGGAGAGCCCAGCAGCAACAAAGACCCAGGGCAGCCAAAAATAAATATTTTTTAAAATTAAAAAAAAAAATAAGGGCCCAGATGGATGCCCAGACATGCATGGGTTCTGTCCCAGGAGAGGAATCAATTTGCTCTTTGACTCAGAAGAAGACATTGCTTCATTGCTTCGAGCTGCTCGCTATAAACACAACTCTGAGGAATGGCCCAGTGAGGAATGACCAGCGCTTTGTATCTGTGGCATAACCGGCCAGAATGTTGAGGAATGTTCAGGGCCCATAGATCAAAATCATAGAAGGCGATTTTGATGTAGGTCCTTTGTGGGTCAACCTTAAGAAATGCTGCCATTAAGAATGAAATCACAGGGACTTCCCTGGTGGTCTAGTGGCTGAGACTCCGTGCTCCCAGTGCAGGGGGCCTGGGTTGGATCCCTGGTCAGGGAGCTAGATCCCACATGCTGCAACTAAGCGTTCACATGCCTCAACTAAGACTTTGCATGCAGTAATGAAAGCCTGGCACAACCAAGTAAGTAAATATATATATTTTTAAAGATTGAAATAAATATAAAAAAGGATGAACCCAAGAATTAATATGGGCCATAGTTTTCAAATGGAAAGTAATCACTCCTTAGCAAAACTCCCTCCACTCTTCTTTTGCAGAGCCCAGAAAGGCAGATGCCACTTCCCAGGCTCTCTCACAGATGGGCCTGGCCACATGACTAGTTTGGTTATTGAGACTTAAGGGAAAGCCAAACAGGAAGCTTTTTGAAAAACTTTGGTTTTCAGATCAAAGGAACATATTCAACTGCAGCCAGCCCCTACCCGCTTTGTACTTGGAATACAGACGTGATGCCTGGAGCTATGGAAGCCATCTTGCAGTCACAAAAAGAGAAAGCATTAAGAAATTCCAGATTCAGAAAGACGGAAAACAACCTGATCAGGGCTAGCATTGTGAGCAGCTAAACCAACACTAGCAAGTGTTTTCTTCCAGACGTCTGTGAAACAAAGATAGCTCTCAATCTTTAAATCACTGGCAGTCTGTTTTCCATTTCTTGCAGCCAAAATCATTCCTGATGCACTTTGGTAAAGACCTTCATTTCTTTTTTTTCCTTTAACTTTTAATGTTTTCATAATTTCAGATTAACAGAAAAGCTGCCATTTTGTAAAGAATTCCCATATACTCTTTACCCAGGTTCCCAAATATTAAGATTTTATTGCACTTGCATTATTATTTCTTTCTCTGTATATATGTTCATTTTTTCTAAACCATTTGAGAGTAAGTTGATATGATGCCAATCTATCCATAAGAACTTTGGTGTTTATTTCATAAAAACAAGAGTAGTCTCTTATGTAACCATAATACAATTATCAAAATCAGGAAATTGACTTTGCTTTAGTATATTATATAATCTGCAGATATTTATTTAAAAATTTTGAAAACTATCCCAATACATTATTATGGCAAAAGAAAATCTAGGATTGCTCTCAATATTTGAATGACATGTCTCTGTAGTATCCCTTTTTTTCTTAAAGCTTTTTAAAAAAATCTTATTATTCTTTCTTAAAATATATTTATTTATTTATTTGACTGCACCAGGTCTTAGTTTCAGCATGCAAGATCTTCAGTCTTCACTGGGAATGCAGAATCTTTAGTTGCGGTATGTGGGATACAGTTCCCCAACCACTGCATTGGGAATGTAGAGTCTTAGGCACTGGACCACCAGGGAAGTCCTCTTTAGTATCCTTTCATTTGGAACAGTTGTTCAGTTTTTGTCTTTGACTCTGAAAATTTTTGAAGTGTGTCCAACTCTTTGCAATCCCATGGACTATACAGTCCATGGAATTCTCCAGGCCAGAATACTGGAGTGGGGAGCCATTCCCTTCCCCAGGGGATCTTCCCAATGCAGGGATCGAACCCAGGTCTCCCCCATTGCAGGTGTATTCTTTACCAAATGAGGCACCAGGGAAGCCCTTTGTAGTGACAGGCCAGTTATTTTATGGACAGTCCCTTCATTAAGGTTTGTGTAGTGTGTCCTCCTGATTAATTTCAGATTATGCATTTTGGGTAGGAGTAACAAAGGCCTGTCTAGTCAAGGCTATGGTTTTTCCAGTGGTCACGTATGAATGTGAGAGTTGGACTGTGAAGAAAGCTGAGTGCCGAAGAATTAATGCTTTTGAACTGTGGTGTTGGAGAAGACTCTTGAGAGTCCCTTGGACTGCAAGGAGATCCAACTTGTCCATTCTGAAGGAGATCAGCCCTGGGATTTCTTTGGAAGGAATGATGCTAAAGCTGAAACTCCAGTACTTTGGCTACCTCATGCGAAGAGTTGACTCATTGGAAAAGACTCTGATGCTGGGAGGGATTGAGGGCAGGAGGAGAAGGGGACGACAGAGCATAAGATGGCTGGATGGTATCACCGACTCGATGGACGTGAGTTTGAGTGAAATCCGGGAGTTGGTGATGGACAGGGAGGCCTGGCATGCTGCGATTCGTGGGGTCTCAAAGAGTCAGACATGACTGAGCGACTGAACTGAAGTGAACTGAGCCCAGGAGCAATATTGCGTTTTTATTTTATCCATCAGGAGGCACACAATGTCAACTTGTCCCATTAATGACGTTAAGTTTGGATCATTTAGCTAAGATGCTGTCTGCCAGGTTTCTCCACTGTAAAGTTTCTATTTTTTCCATTAATAGTCAATAGAACTCTTAAAGGGAGACAGTCTGAGACTGTATAAATATTTTGTTACTCAGTAAACTTGCAGAAAACTAGTTTTAGCACTCATTAACGATTCTTGCCTTCTCCCTATTTATTCTTTTATATTAGAATGGGCTCATGAATTCTTATTTTATTCAATAGGTTATAACCCACTACTATTATTACATTTAAGTTATCCCAGCTTTAACCTTTAATCTGGCTTCTGTGTCCTTCTAATATGTCCCTATCCATTTTTTAGTATTTTTTTTCCTTTCTGGACACAACAAGATATCCTGACCATCTTGTACTTTTCCTTTCCAGTCCCAGAACCAGTTACTTCTCCAAGCAGTCCTGGTTTCTTTTCATGGAAAAGGGTGTTTGGGCACTGGTTCTTTTATTTTTGGAAGCTAGTCTTTCTGAGTCGGCTTTTTTTGAGAGGAATTATCCTTTAACTTCTATTACGTCACCCTTTCACTTGTGTGCCTTCTCAACCCCGGTTGTTGTTGTTTAGTTGCTAAGTCATCTCCCACTCTTTGTGACCCCATGGACTGTAGCCTGCCAGGCTCCTCTGTCCACGGGATTCTCTAGGCAAGAATACTGCCATTTCCTTCTCCAGGGGATCTTCCTGACCCAGGGATTGAACTCGTGTCTCCTACATTGGCAGACAGGTTCTTTACCAGGGAAGCCCTACATCCAGATTATTCTCCACTTTGCAGACTTGGTGCCTCTGTATTCATAGGAGCTGGAAATGTGTTTCTCCAAAGGTCAGTGACTCAGAAAGTATAGTGAGCTTATCAAGTATACATTTTTACAGAATCATATCAAATTTAGGGGTAAATGTCAGAATTGCAATTTAAGGCCCAAAGCATTTCACAAATAACTTCACCCAACTCAAGTGTTTTAATGGAATCCAAAATTCTTTAGCAAAAGTGACCTACAAACACCCACTTTTTTTTTTTTGGTTTCCTAAGTAATATTTAACAGTTATTGAGAGCTTAAAGCAGGTACTATTGTAGCCTCCTCTTTCTCTAGCATCTCACAGGGTGTGTTTCATGGAACATGAGTCTTATAGATGGCTAAGAGAGGCTCCCTGAAAAGCAGGAGGGGTGGGCTGGTCTCCTGACTGTAGGATTTCTCAAAGCTTTTTCTTATTTTTTAAATGTTTGCTTATTTCTTCATTTTTGGCCGCATCAGGTCTTATTTGCAGCACGTGCGGTCTTTCCTTGTGGCACACAGGCTCACGGTTGCAGTGCGTGGGCTTAGCTGTGCGTGGGCATGTGGGATCTTAGCTCCCTGACCAGGGAGCAAACCTGCATCCTCTGCATTGGAAGGTGGGCTCTTTCTTTAATTATGAAAGTATAACACATGTATAGGATTCTTGGAAAATACAGAACAAAATTACATACATAGTTCCATTTAGCTTATGATTATTTTTTTAAATAGGTAAATTAAGATTTTTAGTTTATTTTTTTTGTTTCCTAAGTAATATTTAACAGTTATTGAGAGCTTAAAGCCAGGTACTATTGTAGCCTCCTCAATATCCTCCTTGAGGATACACGACTGAGTTCAGTCACTCAGTCGTGTCCGACACTTTCAATATCATGCCCTCAAAAATTAATAGAATGGATAGACAAAAAAAGTAGAAGGATACAGCAGACTTAAAAAGCACTATGAACCAATTCAACATAATTAAGATTTATACAATTTTCACACAACAGTAGGATACAAATTCTGTCCAAGTTCCCATAGACTATAAACAAGGAGACACTGGAACATTTTCAGGAAAGCAAAACAAGGGGCAAAAATGTCATGGTCTAAAGGTATTGAGATCATATGGAGTCTGTTCTTTTATCCCTGTGGAATTATGTCAGAAATCAATATCAAAAGATATTTGACAATAGTGGATTGAGAAGGTGGATTCTTAACCACTGCACTACCAGTGAAGTCCCTCAGAGGTTTTTAATATGTTTATGTGTGTTGTGACTTCCAAGGAGAATGATGGAATACAACCCTTTCCAAATTTCTTTTTTTTCTTAACATATATACTTTACTGAAATATAGTTGACTCACAATGTTTCAAGTGCACAGCAAGCTGATTCAGTTATACATAAACACATATATTATTTTTGAAATTATTTTCCATTATAGGTTACTACATACTACAAGCTATTGACTATAGTTCCCTGTGCTATATAGTAAACCTTTGTTGCTTGTTGCATATTTATTTTTTTTTGTTAGAAATCTAGCATTCTATTCATACTAAGTCAAACAAGTAGAATCAAAATGTCATAAATGCTTTAGCTAGGCAAAAATTAATGTTTTCTAAAATCATCTCTCTTGATCTTAGAATACTTCCTGTAGAGCACCTGCTGACCCAGGTTCCACTCTTCCAACACCCAGTAAACCAACTCTGCTTCCTAAACATCTCTAGAATTTACCCACCCCTTTTCATCCTAACAACCACTATCCAGTTCAAGTAGCAAAGTCTCTCACTAACTGAGACCTTAACTGGTCCATTTGTGTATCAGTCAGGGTCCAGCAGGAAACAGATGGCTGCTGAAACTGGAGACTGGAAGAAAAGTTAATAAAGACACAGGCAAGGCTTACAGATACTGCAGGACCCCCTGGGGCTAGTTACAGCAGGAATCATTAGCTCTCTGGGCCACAGGGAACCTGGGGAAGGATTGCTTACTGCAACAGGGAGAAGGTGGTTATCTGTAGAGAGGAACCCGGGAGGAATCCGAGAGGAACTCTGGCCTTTGGCAGGGAGAGAAGTTAATTCACAGGGACCTGGAAGAATAAGTCTTAACCTCTTCTTATTCTGGGCTCCCCTGGTGGCTTAGATGGTAAAGAGTCTGCCTGCACTGCAGGAGTCCTGGGTTTGATCCCTGGGTTGGGAAGATCCTCTGGAGAAGGGAATGGCATCCCACTCCAGTATTCTTGCCTGGAGAATTCCACAGACAGAGGAGCCTGGAGGGCTATAGTCCGTGGGGTCACAAAGCATCAGTCACGACTGAGCGACTAACACTTTCACTTCACTGTTTTTTCACCTTATTTTAGACCTCTGCTCTCCTGAGGTGCCTGTCATTGGCCAAACCCAAGCAGAAGCTGGAGGGAGACAGTGATGTAGTCTACACAGCCAGCTTCCTAGGGCCCAGAGGAGAGTAGAAGGTGGAGAGTGGATCTGAGGGACAAACAGGAAGTAGCGTAACCTGGAGTCTTGCCTCCGTACCCCCATCCATCCTCCACATTTCTGAGACCCAGATCTTATCATTTCTTGCTCTTCTTAAAACCCATCCATTGCTCCCTATTACTGTTGGAATAAAATCAGTAGTTTAGCACCAACTCACGAAAGCCAACTGTTAGCATCTTTTCCCAACTCTAGGGACTTCCCTGGAGGTCCAGTGGTTAAGACTCCATGCTTCTGCTGCACAGGGTGAGAGTTCAATGCCTGGTTGGGGAACTTAAGATTCCGCCTGCCATACGGTGTGGCCAAACAAGACGAAACAAAAACACTCCTACCCCTCAACTCTATGTTCAATGACCAATGGCATCAAGCCTGAAATCAGCTGTGGGAGGTGTTCACACTACGGAATTGGCAAATGCTACAACCATTATTTTTTTCTTTCATCGAACTGCATATGTTAAGATAAAAGCATTTTATTAGAAGAAAAGAATGAACTCAGGAAATGTTCTTTAAAAAACTCTATTGAAAACAGAGACAATGACCAACCTAACAGTCATGAGTTCTCCTAGCACCCAGACTATATTCTCCAAGTACCCTTTCCCACTAAAAGTAAGCAGGGGTCCTTGGAGAAATAGCTGATTTGAAGTCTGGGGGTGAGTAAAGTAGCAAGATGTGGCTGGAACATCTTAAGCCAGAAAGCAAGGAAGCTATCAAAGTCTACTGGGGTCATGATGAAAGGACAGTCCCCACTGAAGGACTTCTACTGGTCCAAAAGAGGACAATTTGAGCATGTAAAAACATTAAAAAATTTTTAACATTTAAATTTAAAATTTACCATAAAATTCTTATATATTTTTAAAATATATGTATATCTACAGTGGACTGAAAGACATCAAATATTAAAACATTAAAAAAACCAGGAGTCACAGGATTGAAAAAAACAAAACCTCACCGGTCACCTTTAGAAGATGTTAGGAGCCCGCCAGGCTCCTCTGTCCATGGGATTTCCCAGGCAAGAATACTGGAGTGGGTTGCCATTTCCTTCTCCAGGGGATCTTTCCCAACCCAGGGATAGAACCTGCATCCCCTGCGTGGCAGGCGGGATCATTGCCACTGAGCCACCTGGGAAGATGAAGATGTTAGGGAACACGCTTTTTTTGAAAACTGGCAAATAAAGGGAGAGAGACAGCATTCCATCTTTTCAATAGTCTTCAAGGTAACCAAATAGTTGGTGATAGGACATTCTTTTTAGAAAAATTCTGATAAATGAAGAAGTAATGGCTGATTATCACCATTCTGCAACCCTCAATGAAGTAAGAAATCTAGTCAGTCATGTCAGTGGCTGCTGAACCCATGTGGTATGTGATGAAGAGGGGACAGGAAAATTTATAACAAATGAATCAAGCTGGAAATATTTGAACTTTGTGATCAGGCTTTACATCACAAAGAGATACATCCCTGAGATCACCCTGTAGATCAAGATATAATAAGAAACCTCAGAGAATAGAAATTCTATAGGATCAACACCAAATATTGTGTTGACCAAAAAGTTCATTTGCATTTTTCTGTAACATCTTGCAGAAAAACCTGATAGAAATTTTTGGCCAACCCAAGATTTGAAAAAACAGAGAGAGGTTTCCCTGGTGGCCCGTGGTTAAGAATCTGCCTTGCAATGCAAGGGACACTGGGTCAATCCTTGGTCCAGAAGATGCCACAGGGCAACTAAGCCCGTGCACAACTACTAAGCCTTCGTGCCCTAGGTCCTGCGCTCTGCCGTGAGAAGCCACCACGAGGAGGCTGCACGCCACAGCTAGAGAGAAGCTCCTGCTCTCCGCATCTGGATACAGTCCCCACAGAGCAACAGAGAATCAGAGTACTCAAAAATATTAAAATTTTAAAAAGAGAGAGAATTCATAGATTAAGAGATTTAAGAAACCCATCAACTAAATGTAATGTGGGAATCTTGTTTGGCAGCTGATTCAAATATATGAAATGTTTAAGCCAATTATCAGATGTCTGGGGAAATGTAAACAGTGACTGCCTATTCAGTATTTCAAATTTATTTTTTAGGTGTGATAATGGCTTGGAGTTTTTTTTTTTTCCCAATGTTAAGAGTGGGATTTCTCACCCTGGGTTCTACCGACATTTTGGACTAGCTCATTTTCTGTTGAGGGGTCTGTTCTCTGCATTAAGACGTGCATGAGCAGCAACCCTCATCTCCACCCACTAGATGCCAGCAGAGCTCTCTTAATAAAGACAGCAAAAACCATCTCCAGATATTGTCAAGTGTTTCATGGAGGGACAGTTGCTCCCTGTTGAGAAACACTGTGGTGGAGATACATACTCAAGTATTTGCGGTTGAAATGAGACTGTAGCTGGGATTTGTAAAAATAACCCAAGGGGATGTGGATGAAGGTAGAGATGAAAGTGTTGGTAACTGCTTAGGCTAGACAATGGACACATGGGAGTTCATTATACCATTCCTTCTGTTTAGATTGTTAGACATTTTTTTCCATGATAAAATTTTGTTTAAAAATTGTTGTACCAAAGGAGTATTAAAATATTTCTACTTTTCCAAAGCATCACTAGTGTATTAGTTTAAGTAAGTTATCTCTAAGTTAAAAGGAGAAGGGGGCAGAAGAGGATAAGATGGTTAGATAACATCAGTGACTCAATGGACATGAATCTGAGCAGACTCCAGGAGACAGAGAAGGAGAGGAGCCTGGCATGCTGCAGTCCATGGAGTCGCAATGAGTCAGACTCGACTTAGCAACTGAACAACCACAAGTCAAAGGTTATGAGTGTAACTCATAGTCATTCAATAAGTCTTAGTGTAAGTCCCTCGCCCACTTCCCAAGCCTTGACACAGTGTATGATCTACAGACTGGATAATCAGCTCTTTTCCAAACTTTCTTTGCTTTCAGCAAAATTAGAGGGCCTAATCATATTTAATTTTTTAATTATAATTTCATTGAGATTTGGGAGATATGATTAGAGTCCTAAAAAATGGGTGACATCATTATCACAAAACACTTTCCATTCCATATATTAGTACTTACTATGGACTTCCTGGTGGCTCAGAAGGTAAAGCATCTGTCTATAATGCATGAGACCCGGCTTCAATCCCTGGGTCAGGAAGGTCTCCTGGAGAAGGAAATAGCAACCCACTCCAGTATTCTTGCCTGGAAAATCCCATGGAAAGAAGAACCTGGTAGGCTACAGTCCATGGGGTCCCAACGAGTCAGACCCGACTGAGTGACTTATTTATGGTAGCAAAGGTTCTGAGAGCTCACATTTATAAAAGTGAAAATAGGAAGAGAACTGGTCAACAGCTCTTTTATTATGGTCAGCAGTAATATTTATCCACATATTTGGGAGGGGTGGTATTCCCAGGTGGCGCTAGTGGTGAAGAACCTGCCTGTCAATGCAGGACACAAAAGCGACAAGGGTTTGATCCCTGGGTGGGAAAAGATCCCCTGGAGGAGGGCATGGTGACCCACTCGAGTATTCTTGCCTGGAGAATCCCAAGGGCAGAAGAGCCTGGCGGGCTACAGTCCATAGCACCGCAAAGTTATGGACACAACTGAAGTGACTTAACATGCACGCACTAAAGTTTTTTATTCTTTTTTATGTGGCTCATTTTAAAGTCTTTATTGAATTTGTTACAATATTACTTCTGTTTTGTGTTTTGTTTCTTTTGGCTGCTAGGTATGTGAGCTCCCCACCAGGGATTGAACCTGGGTCCCCTGCACTAGGGAGAAGGCAATGGCACCCCACTCCAGTACTCTTGCCCGGAAAATCCCATGGACAGAGGAGCCAGGTAGGCTGCAGTCCATGGGGTCGCAAAGAGTCAGACACGACTGAGCGACTTCCCTTTCACTTTTCACTTTCATGCACTGGGGAAGGAAATGGCAACTCACTCCAGTGTTTTTGCTTGGAGAATCCCAGGGATGGGGGAGCCTGGTGGGCTGCCGTCTATGGGGTCGCACAGAGTCGGACATGACTGAAGCGACTTAGCAGCGGCAGCAGCAGCCCTGCAATAGAAGGCAAAGTCTTCACCACTGACTGCCAGAGAGGTCCCTAGCCATAAGCTTTTAAACCTGCACTTTAAGAACTTTCATTTATCTCATTAAGAGATGCATTTCAAATATCTTTTAGAATTTTTTGTCAAGACAATACATTAGGGGATTTTGATTAAAGATGCACTAATAATAATTATGATGCAAAGTATTTTTCTGGATCGTTAAGAGCCTTATGGTCACAGGCAATAAAATATTTTAAATTTTTTCACAAATAATGATGACAGGATGGTCAAAAGTTAAGACTTATGCTTTAAAAGATTACATTAGAATAAAATTCTAAGGGAATGGAATAGAAACACGAGTTTAAAGAGGAAAAAAAGATGTCAACTTTCCAATCGACAAAGGGCTATGTCCACATGCCATTAATTTTTATTGGAATGTAGTTGCTTTACAATGCTGTGTCAGTTTCTGCTGTACAGCACAGTGAATCAGCCATACGTACACATATATCCCTCTTTTCTGGACTTCCTTCCCATTGAGGTCAGCACAGAGCACTCACGGAGTTGAGTTCCCAGTGCTATACAGTAGGTTCTCATTAGTTATCTATCTTATACATAGCAGTGTATATACGACAATCCCAGTCTCCCAATCCATCCTACCCCGCTTCATGCGCCTTTTAAAACAGTCAGTCCCATTGCAGTGCCCTACCAATGAGCTCTTCCTCTCATACACAGCAGGGTGTTTCCTCCAATTAATAAAGTATTAAAAAATAAAATTAGGGGTTTTATTTGGGTCCTCTCTAGGCGTGGGCTTCTCACTGCGGTGCCTTCTCCAAGCTCCGGAGCATACACTCAGTAGTTATGGCGCACGGGCTTAGATGCCCCACGGCAAGTGGGCTCTTCCCAGACCAGGGGTTGAACCTTAGCCCCCTGCATTGGCACATGGATTCTTTACTACTGAGCCACCAGGGAAGACCCTTTATTTGTATTTTTAAGTACGGCTGCCCCTTGGGGTCTTATTAAAAAGGCAGCTATTTTCCCTCCCTTTTGCTGCTGCTTTCTTTTCCCATATCCAATGTTCCATAGTCTTTTCTGGTGATTTGTATGTAATGGAGAAGTCCCCGGAGGGACATACTGTGACCTAGAGTGCTACTGCCATAAAACATTTAATGCTATGGTAATTTGAAATTTCCAGCCATTTGCTGATCAGAACTGACATTGAAATGTCCACCAATAATGATTAAAGAAAAACTGGATGATTTTAAAAAAAATATTTATTTAGGCTGTGTTGGGTCTTAGTTGCACTCACAGACCCTTAGTTGTGGCGCGTGGGATCTGCCCAAGGGTCTGAACCAGTGACCCCTGCATTGGGAGAGCAGAGTCTTAACCACTGGACCACCAGGGAACTCCCTGGATGGTTTTTTCACTTTAAAAAAGTATTAAGTGACATTATGCTAGTTCTCCACCTTGCCACACCCCCCAATTCTTTTTATGCTGAGGCTACTTACAGTATTTTATATTTAAAAAGGCTCACAAGTTTAAAACAATTGCTTTGAGATAGCTGATTTGTGTTTGTTCCTTCAAAAAGACTATGAAGGGGTTGTTTTCTGTTGTGGTTTTCAATTATTAAACTTCACTCTAGTTAACACTGTTTTGCAGGAACTGCTAACAATGAGACTGAGGGAAATCAACACAAAAACAAACGAATGACCTTTTATTTCATACAGAGATACAGAGGCAATTGTGTGGGGCAACGATCTGATGGGCAGTCCAAATTCTTGAAGGAAGAAATTCATGGTAAATGTCATGATGGCTGGTTGAAGAGAAGGTCAAAGAAGGAGAGAACTGAGACAGAGACTGCTATGGCTAATAAATTAAAATTACAAAGAGCTACCAGGTTTTAACGCCATGACTTGACTTTGTCTGGGCATCCTCAATGCTGTGAACAATGTAATTACGCACAGTTACCATCAGAATTCTTGAGGGTAGTTTGTGCCCTTTGTGGCAAGGGAACCATGCTCCTTACAGCCACTGACACATCATGCTTCATTAAAGAGTTGTGAACTTCGCTCACTGTCTGTCATCAACGTGGCCTTTGGGGCCCGACATGAATTTGGGTTGAATATCATCTTTTAATGTAAAACAGTTGACAGTTTGGTTGGTCCCAGTTTTTGAGGCAATGCCACTTAGAGTGGTTATCTTCTTTTAATCTGAGGAAAATATCTACTAAAAAAATTGTCTTGCAAAACACAAGAAACGAGGTCAAGGTAGTGGAGACTCTTTCCATGACACTCCACACCTCACCTCTTCACCTGTCTGTGGGCTGCATGGGGTGTGTAGACTCGTAATCTGCACCTGTGGACCTGACTCAGTAAACTGACTCAGTAAACAGTCTATCATGAAAAACACACTTCCAACACTTAACATCTGTAACTGGGATGCGTCACATGATTTGTTATCAATGAAGACAGTTTATTGGCTTTAAATATACACCAGTAAATGTTTAACTGTTAGTTTATGTTTTATGATAAAAGAACACTGAACCAAAACATCAGAGGAAATGAGGCTCAGTAGCATGATTTCAATATATTTTCCTGGATAAAAAGACTGTTTTAAAAAAGTACATGACTTTTAATCTAAGAATGAAAGCTCCATGAGCTCAGTGTTTAGCACTGAATTGTTTGTGACTAAATTTGAAAAACAGAGTTCATAAAATAAAGGCATAGTGTGGGCAGCAAGAGAAAAGACAAAAAAAAAAGGGGGGGGGGGGCAGCTTTTAATATCACGTGTAACATCACTTGGCTGCTTTTGCCTGGTTTTGTTTCAGTCTGTTTAAGGCAGGATAATCTCTCTGCAACCCGGCAGATAAACCCTAGTGTTTTAGCTATAAGAAAGTTTTAAGAGTTCAGATATACAGATAAGCCAATTAAAAAAAAAGAAAAACCCAAACCGTTTTCTTACAGTATTCTAAAGACTTTTGAAGCAGTATATAAATCTTTAAAATTCCTATCACCCCCACTTTAAGAAATAAATCTACACTTTCATAAGGCACTCTTAAGACATAAAACAGCTTTGAAAATAGTTACATTCTATGCTAGGGATAACCCATTCCTTTGCCATAGGGATGGAGTGGATCGTTTGCCTGAAACTAGTCAATCTTGTGCACCAAGAGAAACAAGCAGGTGTTCAGACCATTCTGAATTTACCTAAATAGCTTAATTTTAACAATGGGACTCTCCCATCCACTGATGAGAATTGCCCAAATGTAATGGTCAAATTTAAAAACAATATCCCTCTCTTTCTAGAAAATGCTTCCTTTGAACACAGAACAGTGACTTCTATTAGCTCCCACCATAAAGGAAGACAGAATGGAAGACAACCAAAGCCTCCCCATATCCTTCAACTTTACTGATGGAACAGTAATATAAAGGAACTTCACTTTTAAGTGACAACCTAATAACTATGGATAATCTAACATTTTAACTGTGTGTCTTCTAAGTATGCACGTTATTGGGCTAATGGCTTCCACTTCTAAACAGCAAGTATTCAAATCCCACTGTCCCTATTGCTAATAGAAACAAACACCAAAGCTTACAATATAGTAACGCAACCTCTACGACTGTAACAACATGAGAGATTTTAGGACAGTTCCCACTCTTCCCTAATAGAAGAGAATGAAGGAACAAGATGGGTCAGACTGGGCCTGAAATACAATTTCACTATGAAGAAAGGACGACCAATGTCCCTGTTGAGCGGGAGGAGTTAAACTTGTGGAGCTGGGGGCGATATTAGACTGCAGCAATGGTGTGGGCTGGGTCCTTGTTTCCAAGAAGTAAAGAAGGACCTTCAGAAAGGCTGCCGCTGGGCACTTCTTTCTTCATCCTTCTGGGCTGGAAGCAAATGCTCTGTTACTTCTCGTAGAACTTCTTGTTGAGAAGGAAGATGAGGAGGTTGACGTTGACTTTCGCTCTGTCAAATAATTTCATGACAGCGACTCCTTCATACTGTAGCTGCAGCAGGTCCTGTTCAAAAACAACATTCTGATGGTTAATCAAGTCCGTGGGACAAGAAAAGGAGGGATCCGGAAGGGACGAGGCCTGCCTTGTGTGCCAGATGTGAGCTGGGGTGCGACACAAGTCCCCAGCTACGGAACTGCCTGCTGTGGCCCAGTCAGTCTAGGTGACATGTCGCCTGGAGAAGGTGACGGCGTTTCAATCCAGGCTGAGACACAGTAACCCCTGAACACAAGATAAGGCCAGTAATGTCATCTCAACACTGTCTACTAGAGTCTCCATTCCCTTTTCAAATGACAGCTTTCCTATCCTGAACACAACGGGGAAGAGAGGACTAAATGGTTTTCACATTTACTATATGCCCCTGAGTGTAGGAGCATGTTATACGACGTCTGTTTAAGTCCTGTCAGAAATCCTACCAGGGGTGATTATCTCAGATTTAAAGATGAGAATACTGAGGCTGGAGGATGTTAAATGACCTGCCCAACAGAACAGAGCAGGACGTGGTAAATCTGGACCTGACAGCTAAGGCCTGTTTCTCTACTACCCTCCACTGTCCAGAACAAATCGAGGAAATCAGAGTGGTCTCACACCCAAACTCTGGAAGAGCGGTAGTGAAAAAGCAACCATCAAAGGGGCTGAAGGCAGGACTTCTCAGTGGTCCAGTGGTTAAAACTTCACCTTCCAAAGCAGGGGGTGTGGGTTCGATCCCTGGGTGGGGTGGGGGGACCAAGAGCCCACATGCCACAGGGCCAAAAATAAACAAAACGTAAAACAGAAACAACACTGTAACAAATTCAACAAAGACTGCAAAAAAAATCTTTAAAAAAGAGAGGGGCTGGAAGGGACCCCAAAAGTTCAACCAATTCATCTTTTGGAAAAATCTCAGGGGCTCCAGTTGGACAAGGACCCTGGTGTGTTATCTGAACTGCAACACCTTGCACCTGGCGGTCATTCCATAGCTAATGACTCTGTGCATGGAGTGATACGCTGAGGCAGAATGGGCAGCCAACACAAATTTGGTGAAACTGAGGGAATAAGAGGCTCTTTTTCGCGTAAGGACTTGAGTTAGCTAGGTGCATCATAAAATCATTTCACATCTGTACAGTTAATGTGTTTTGAGGGTCTACTGGTCATTGAGAAGGAGACAGAGAAATACTACCTGTCCTTAAGGAGTCTGCAGTTTGGAAGTCGAGAGGAAAGTAAGTTGATGCCTGTAGTGAACAGGGGCTGGCTCTATAGGCTATGGAGGTGAAGGAGAAACTGACTGTGGTGTGGCTGGTGGGGCAAGTTTTAGCTGTGGTAATGACATGAAAGTCCTCAATAAATGACAGAGGAAAAAAGCGGGGGAAAACTCCCAACGAAGGGGGAGCAACATGTGCAAGAGCCCGAATTTCCTTTCAGGGAAAGGCCCCTGCCCAGCCTGACAGGGTGCAGCCATCTGAGGAACATAAGCTGGGTACCAACCACGGAGCACTGTGCTCACAGAACTAATGGAAGCTGGACATTACCTAGGAGTCCTCTCACCACCCTTACATTTTTTAATGCAAAAAAAAAAGAGAGAGAGAGATGTTTTAAAATAAAAATTAGGGACAGTTATGTTACAAAATAATTCACTGCAGAATTCTTAAATTTAGAAAGGGATTCAGAGGGGAATTCCCTGGTGGTCCAGTAGTTAGGACTTGGTGCTTTTATTGCTCAGGGCCTGGGTTCAATTCCTGGTGGGGGAACTAAGATCCCAAAGCAGTGTGGTGTGGCCAAAAAAGAGCCATATTGCATAACAGCTTCAGACTGGAAACCCAGGCCCATCATTTATTTTTTTCATTCTGATGTAACTCACGCTGTTTGTCTGCTATTTGTTCTGTGATCCCTATTTATTAACTTAGATTCAGTAAAAAAGTTGCTTTCTCTCCAAAAAAAAAAAAAGTTCCCAAAATATAAATAAAGTGAGATTTAGTTTACAAAGATGCAATTTACACACATCTTGTCAGAAGTATACCTTTAAACCCCCTATATCAAATCAAAATGAGAGGGGGGAAAAAGATTTCAAGCTACTGAAAAAGTTCATGATTTTGTACTGTCGAGATCTGTACCTAAGCATTTTGTTCAAATCCAAGGTGTCGGTTAATTTAGCGGCAATCCTAAGTGGAAGCTTCAGGTATGCTCTCTGAAGATGTATACGTCTGCAAAAGCTCACTAGCCCAAACAGACCAAGTCAGACACACAGAAGCCCTCAGCTCACTGCCATGTGCGGGCAGCTCTCCTCACGTGGGTCTGCTTTTCTGCCCGTTCCTACCCTGACAAGAACACGACTATCTCACACGAAGAGCTGTCAGTTTCACCTGGTGCAGACCCACCTGATAATGTAACATAAACGTCTCCATCTGAACTCCCATGAACTTGGCCTTCACTTCGAAGTCTCCAACTTCTTCTGTTGGACTGATTTCAAAGATGACATTTTTAAACCTGTTTGAAACACAACATCATGAGGGTTTGATTTTTGTGTTCTCATATAAAAATATTCTGTGAAGTCTGGAAAGGAGATGAGCTCAGTGTTCAGCAGTGAAAAGGGGGACAAAATAAAGGTGCAAAGTGCTTTCACAGGGGGGGATGTGTGTGATATTGATGCTGTAATTACCATCTGCTTTGGGATCTGGAGAGAAGAGTGGCAACCTCTCCTGGGAGAACGTGCTTCCTACTGAGAGAGGCGCCACTGAGGAAGGACACAGTGACCTCTGAAGGGATGACGTCAGGAGTCATCCTGGCCTTCCATGTGGCCACTCCTGAAACATGATAGTGAAAGGAGAATCAAGAGGAAATGGGGCCAGGAGAAGGAGGAAAAGACAGATGTCTGAAAACAAGCATGTCTGAGGACTGGAAATGGTACATAAACAAAGCCGGGGTCAGAACCAAAAGAACCAAGACAGCGGGTGTTCTGGAAGGAGTAGGTGCTACAGATATTAATGGACCGAGTATTACCAAAGACAGACTGCTATTACTGAGAATACTTAAGGCGCCACTCACTCTCAACATGTTACATGCTCAGGAGCTTTATGGCACCAGACGTTGGGAGCAAGCTGTTCTCCAGGTGATCAAAGTGTGTCACCCCAGATTTCCAAAACTCAACTATGGAGCAAACTGCTCTATTATAAACAGAGCTGAGAATCATGGAGGATGCAAAAGAGGTCACTAAGAAGCTAGATGAGAGGTTACAGAGTCCACAGACTAAAACACACGCATTTTACTCAACAGGAGACTCTCATGGGTTTTATAAAGATATTATTTTACGTAATAAGTAATTTTATTTTAACTGGTTTGGTTTGTCATCTGGTTTCTAATCTGTGGTAGCAAATTATTAAATAATGATAGGCATCTGAACAATAACAGGAAATAATGACAAAAAAGAAGGGAATAAATAACAAATTATGAAACAGGTCTGAAAAATGCATACAGTGCTAATCTAAAAAACAAATAAACCCAAAACACCAAGGTGCTCAGTTGAAAAAATAATTAGAGAAAACATAGATAATAAGCCATGTTTAAATACACACACACACCCCAAAAACCTCAACTAGAATTCTAAAAAATGCAAAATTTAAGTGTTATCTTTTTTATCTATTAAGTCAAAAATATCAAAAATTGCTTTGCTATTCAATGATGGTAAAGAATTACTGAGGTAAGAGAGTGCTAGAAAAACATCTATTTCTGCTTTATTGACTATGCCAAAGCCTTTGACTGTGTGGATCACAATAAACTGTGGAAAATTCTGAAAGAGATGGGAATACCAGACTACCTGACCTGCCTCTTGAGAAACCTGTATGCAGGTCAGGAAGCAACAGTTAGAACTGGACATGGAACAACAGACTGGTTCCAAATAGGAAAAGGAGTACGTCAAGGCTGTATATTGTCACCCTGCTTATTTAACTTCTATGCAGAGTACATCATGAGAAACGCTGGACTGGAAGAAGCACAAGCTGGAATCAAGATTGCCAGGAGAAATATCAATAACCTCACATATGCAGATGACATCACCCTTATGGCAGAAAGTGAAGAGGAGCTACAAAGCCTCTTGATGAAAGTAAAAGAGGAGAGTGAAAAAGTTGGCTTAAAGCTCAACATTCAGAAAACGAAGATCTTGGCATCTGGTCCCATCAATTCATGGGAAATAGATGGGGAAACAGTAGAAACAGTGTCAGAGTTTATCTTGGGGGGCTCCAAAATCACTGCAGATGGTGACTGCAGCCATGAAATTAAAAGACGCTTACTCCTTGGAAGGAAAGTTATGACCAACCTAGATAGTATATTCAAAAGCAGAGACATTACTTTGCCGACTAAGGTCCGTCTAGTCAAGGCTATGGTTTTTCCTGTGGTCATGTATGGATGTGAGAGTTGGACTGTGAAGAAGGCTGAGTGGGCTGGATGGCATCACCAAGTCGATGGACGTGAGTCTGAGTGAACTCTGGGAGTTGGTGATGGACAGGGAGGCCTGGCGTGCTGCAATTCATGGGGTCGCAAAGAATCGGACACTACTGAGCGACTGAAGTGAACTGAACTGAAGTACTTTCATACACATTTTGGACGCTGTTTGAAAATATTTTGTAATATTAATACATATGAGTTAAAAATTTTTTTTCAACTGCTATGGAAAATCGTATGGCAGTTCCTAAAAATATTAAAAATAGACTTTATCATATATGATCCAGTAATTTCACTTCTAGGTATACATCAAAAAGAATTGAAAGCAGGGTCTCAAGAGATATTTGTACTTCCATGTTCAGTGTAACATTATTCACAACAACAAAAAGATGGAAGCAACCCATATGTCCATCAAGGGACAAATGGATGGCAAAATGTGGTTCACATATACAGTGAAAAGCGACTCAGGCTTAAAAAGGAAGAAAACCTGTCACAGGTTACAACCTGCATGAACCCTGAGGACATCATGCTAACTGAAGAAAGTCAGACACAAAAAACAAGTATATTACTCCCCTTGTATGAGGCAACTAGGAGTCAGACTCAGAATCAGAGAGGAGAATGCTGGTTTTCCGGGGCTGGGGGAAATGGGAGTCGTAATTTAATGGGTGGTTTCAGTTTTCTAAGATGAAAAGGTTCTGGAGATGGGCTGCACAACAATGTGAATGTACTTAGCACTACTGAACTATACACCTAAAAGTAGTTAAAAAGGACTTTCCTGGCGGTCCAGTGGTTAAGACTCCAACTTCCAATGCACAGAGCATGAATTTGATTCCTGGGTGGGGAACTAAGATCGCACATGCCTCACAGTGTGGCCAAAAGCCTAACTACTTAGAAAAAAATAGTTAAGATGGTAAATTCTATGTTTTGTGTTTTTCACAATAAAAAAAATTATACACTGACCAGAAATTGCATTTTTAGGCATCTATCATAAAATAAATAATCAGAGGTAGAATCAAAGATTACATTATAAAGGTGTTATTATATGTGTAATATTGTAAAAAGCAAAATCAACTTAAAATATTCTACAATAGGTAAATGGTTAAATTAAAACTACAGTATTAAAAATTATGTGGTCATTCAAACTATGCGAAAAATGCTCACAACATGTAACGAGGAAGAAAGCTGGATACATGACTATAAACAGTATCATTCTAATTTATGTTAAAAAAAAAAAGTAGGAAAGTGAGTGAATAATCTTTATGTGAATAGAGGCCTATTAGGGAAAAGATACAAATACATTCCATTCTATGAAAGACAAATTAACTCTGGGTATTAGGCCAAATTCTGCATATAACTGATTAATTAGTCAATCACAAACACACATAAAATATAATAATGATTATCCAGATAAGAGAAAGTCAATAAGATAAAGCTATGACAAACGCAGAAACAAAAATAATCAATATATAAAATAAAGTTAAAAAGTAAACACTCACTGATTCACTTGCAGGTCCTCAATTTCCAAAAGAACTCCTTTTTCATGTAGTCTAGCTGCCGTGTATTTTAGAGAGATCTTTTTGCTTTTCTTCCCTTTCATTTCCCTAGGCTTCTTGGAGACCCTGTAAAGACCACATTGTGTTACTTTCTATAAGTTACTATCTACTGTGAATCTCTGTTGGTCACTCAAGGATATGAGGTTGGAAAACAAACTTCCCATACCCAAGCATAAGCAACAAACCAATTCTAAAATGGCAAACGAAGGCTAGGAGCTCTGCTTCAGGGAACTATACTGAAGGGAATCCCACAGGAGTCACTCTTAGCCCCCTTGGCTGTGAAGAGGAAAAAAAAAATACCTTAGAATGTGTCATTTTTAGAAGAGTTTAAGTCAGCATAGCAACACAGAGGAATGGGAACAAGGAAAAAGAAACAGATGTTAGCAGGCCACTGGGATAGTCAAGGCAAGAAGCCGTAAGAAAAGTAAGCTAGGGAGGAACTGAGATGAATAAGAACAGGATCTGGGACTCTCAAGTGAGGGCTCTCAAGAAATGGGGCAGAAAAGCTGGTAGTTGTATAAAAGGTAATAATCCCTACAGCTGGCAACTGAAGTATCTATCAAAATCACAACTGCATAAAATTTTGAAGCTGGAAATTACATTTCTAGAAATTTATCTTAAAAAATATGCCTACATTTTCAAAATGACATATGTACAAGAGGCTATTTGTTACAGAATTTTTTATAATAAGTAACTGGAAACAATGTCAATGTCTATCAATGGAGAACTGACTCAGTGGTTAATTTATCTCTATAATGGAATACCATGCAGCCATTAAAAAGGAAATGAGAACCTAGCTCTGTCTGCTTAGAAGGCCTGAAACAATAATGGCTCTGGCAATGAGCATATCTAGTCCCTAGATTTCGGTTTCTAAATACCATTCTTCATTAAAAGGAACAAAGGATGTTTGGAAAAATAGCTGATTCCAAGCCAGGGGAGGGGAGAATACAAACTGAACCAGAAACATCTTACGTCACAAAGTCAAGGGTTGCTCAGAGAATGATGGGGACATTTCAGAAGGACAGAGGCGCCAACTCCACGGGCTCGGTTACGTGAATCTGATTTTTACCCCTTCACTGTCAGCCCTGCCTTACTTTGGGAAGTCTTCAGGGAGGGAGAGAAAAGGCACAGATGGGAAGAGTAAGCAGGCTAGGGAGAGGGGAAGCTGATGGGCTAAACACAGTCAATCTGTTGATAGCTGAAAGGTATATGGGTGCTTACTTTTCTGTGGTTTGAAAAGTCCCAAAATGAAAAGTTGGGAGTAAATAATAAACAGCCTTCTAGTAAGCAGAACCTGTGCTTAATCACTTCAACTCTCTGGATTTTCAATTTCCCTCCTTGAAAAATGGGCAGACTGATGGTTTGTAGCCAGCACCAAGGAGGCTGCATCAGTTCTTCCTTGGAAGCTGGGAAAAAATCATGGTCTGGGAGCCTGTGCTCAGGAAATACAGGAATTTAACTGTTTATATTGTTTCTTAATTGAGTTTTGAGGCACATCCTGGTTTGGGGGCCACTAAATGACCCCTTTACAAGGTTCTTTAATTTCTAGGGCCGAGAAGATACTTTGGAACACAGGATGTTTAGAAATAAGCATCCCTGAAACCCTCCACACATTATTTATTTACACCATACCATAACAAAAGGAGGGCTTCCCTGGTGGCTCGGCGGTAAAGAACCTGCCTGCCATGCAGGAGACGTAAGAGACTTGGGTTCGATCCCTGGTTCGGGAAAATCCCCTGGTGAAGGAAATGGCAACCCATTACGGTATTCTTGCCTGGGAAATCCCATGGAAAGAGGAACCTGGCAGGCTACAGTCCATGGGGTCACAAAAGTTGGACACAACTGAAGTGACTTAGCAAGCACGCACACGTAACAAATGGAACTAGGAAATTACAAACAATTAGAAGCCAAACAAAGGACTAATGCAATAAACAGATCCAGTGTGTTGTCAGTAAAAAGCTCCAATGTCACTCACTTCAGTTGCCTCTGCTTCTTCCCCTGACATTGATTCTTTATAAAAATACTCACTTGCCCTTGCTGGCTAAGTTATCCAGGCAGGTCTTGATGTAGCTTTTATAGTAGTCCACCTGCTCTCCATAAAAGGTGGCCTTGGAGTTCAGGGCAGCGTACGTCTGCTGCAGCTTCACCAGCTCAGCCTTCCTCCTCTGTCGGTATCTCCGCTGATTCCGAATATCCTGAGACATAATTATTAAAATCACAAAAATAACGATGTCATGTGCTTCTCGAACCATTAACACTAGAATCTGGCAGGGTTTAACTCGGCCTTGCTTCACCACATGTTCGTCATAGGCAGCAGTTTTATGCTCAAGAATGAACAAGGAAATTCAGACCTCATCCATTTTTCCCCCCATTTCTATTTTCTAGAGGCAGGGGAAATGGATTCCTTTCACAGTCTCAGAATCAACTTGCAAAGCTTGTTTATACATCTTAAATATGTTGTCAGGAGAGGGAGGAAAAAAATCATTTTACTATAACAAGTGCCAAGGTGTGTGTGGTGTGCCCTTAGTGCAACGGCAGAGGACGCATAAATTCCTCGGCCTGCACCAGAGCCTCTTACTTGAGGAGACTCACACAAACCTAGGATGTGATAATCGATCTGAAGCGAATTTCTATTGCACAGTTATCGCTGAAAAGAGCCAGAGGGATTCTTTAAGGTCAAAAGACAAACTGAGACACAGGAAATTCTAATCAGGATGTTCTTCCTACTAATTTAGGCCAGGGAATAAGCCATGGGAGGGCGGGCTAGGACCTCATGCTGGAAGGGTCAGAAGCGATTCCCGGGAGGAGAGGACCTGAATCGGCCCGTGAACTAAAGGTATGTTGTCACTGGAACAGCTACCATGCCCCCACAAGCCTCTGAGACAGCTTTCAGCACGGCCAGGCCACTGCTGTCCCCTAAATGCCGTACCCTGGCGATGTCATTGATCAGTTCCTGGTATCTGTTCTTTGGGTCTACGGTGCCAAGCTCTGTGAGCTTCTTCAAGCCTGACTGGATCTTCTCCTTCTTCTCTTGAAGACTGAGGTTGCTGTCCTCCTTGATGGTTTTGGACTTCTTCATCTTGTCCGGGGTTTTGGCGTCACGGATGGCGCGTCTCTGCATGGCCCTCTGATGCTCTGCTTCCTACAGCAAGAAAGAGGATTTCGTGGGAGGCCTCCACCCTAACCCACGCCGGAGCCTACCCAGCTCACACGTTATATTCTAGAAACAGAGGATAACATATTTATATCCCCCCTGCCCCCCAGCCCAACACACGACAAACTGCATAAAGCAGAGGCCGCTCTCCTTTCATCTAGAAGAGAAACATCTATGAAGCTAGATCTTGGCATCTTTTTTTTTTTTTAATGTTGACCATTTAAAAAATCTTTATTGAACCTGTCACAATATCGTTCCGGTTTCTGGCTGTGAGGCGTGCGGGATATTAGCTCCCTGACCAGGGACTGAACCTGCATCCTCTGTATTGGAAGGCAAAATCTTAACGACTGGGCTGTCAGGGAAGTCCCAAGATGCTGGCTTCTTTCCTGGACTCCGAGGTTTAATCAGGAGCTTGAACTCTACTGCATACAAAATCCCTCACTTTTTCCCTATCACATGTGGGATATGGAAACCATTTACTTTTGCTTGAAACCTGGCGTGATGAACGTTACAATCACACCAATGCAATGCCAGTGGCCGGTGGATGTTTTCTTCCCCCGACCTCGTCACAGCTGGATCACCTGCAAGCCTGCCCTCTGCTTTCAAACGTGCTGCAAACGCCAGTGAAGAGACCCTTCTTGTATCTGGTATCTCTCTAGTCACCAACCAATGTCTGTCTGTTGTGTTCCCACCCAACAAACGAGCCTTCCCCTTCTTTCAGCACTTTCCTCAAAGTCTGGCTATCATCACCAGTTCTCATCACCATTCCTCTCACCCCAAATCCAGTGCCTTCTCTTAGCTGTTGCCTTGTTCATCTTCTCTGCACATCTTCCTTGTCCTAGCAAGGGCTGGTGCTGCCAAAGGACCCATGGTCCTTTCCTGATGACTGTTCTCTCTCAAACCATCAATGATCACCTCTAATGCTGATAGATCCTAGCATGTGGCTAAGGTTCTGGGACCCTATTTTGAATTGTTTATACTATGGATGTTTATACTCAGAAAGGTTGTAATTTTTCCCAACCTGGAGCAATTCCTTTCCCAATATTCCTTTTTCTTCTAATATCATAACTACTGCTTATCATGTGATATAAAGAGCATGAACTGGAGTCAGACTGAACCAGACCCAAGTTTGGTTCTGCCACTGTAAGTGAATGATCGTGGGCAAGTTATTTAACCTCAAGGGGGTCTCAGTTTTGTCATCTGTGAAATAAGGAACCTTGGTTCAAGCCCCATACCTTCCTGATGCTTTGCTCCTCACTGGCCCCTTTCTTAATTTTTATTATTTTTAGAGTCAAGACCACGGTGAATTTTCAGTGGTTTTCTAATTGTTTCAGTTTATATGTCACATATATCAAACCGTATCATGAGTTCACACAACTCAGGAGCCATATTCTACTCTTCTCTCCTACCTACCAAGGCATTTAACAGAATTCTAACTACAGGACTTCCCTGGCGGTCCAGCGGTGAAGAATCCACCTGCCAATGCAGCAGACATGAGTTCGATCCCTGGTCTGGGAAGACCCCACACGCCTCAGGACAGCTAAGCCCATGCTCCAGAACTACTGAAGCCCTCAGGCCCTACCGCCTGTGCTCTGCAGCAAGAGAAGCCACTGCGATGTGAAGCCCATGCTCACCGCACACAGAGAAAGCCCTCATACAGCAACAAAGACCCAGCACAGCCAAAAAATAATGAAATTTTAAAAAATTTAGAAATACAATATTCAATAAATTGCTGGGCAGACTCACTGATTCTGTCTCAGGTTAAATTAAAGCGTACAGACAGACGGTATGCAAGTGCCAGTGAGCTCTGTGCCCTAGAAACATCTACCTCTGGATTTAGGGACCACCAGCTTTCTCCGGAAGCCCTGAACGCTACCATCTGCCAGCCACATCCAGGCCCACCTCCCAGTGACCGCCTCTCACCATCTGTGTCAGCCCTGTCACATGCCCACCACAGGAGCACCTGTCCATCTAATTATGGTACACACTAACCCCCCAAACTTTACCTGTTCACTGGTGGCTGGTGTCTCTAGGATTTCAGTCAAGGTCTCTCCCGGCTGGAACCGGATGACATCCACAATTAAGCGTTTTGTGCTGAAAGGAGATTCAGGAGGCATCCACACATTAGCACCTGTCCCGCTTCCTCTCGAAGGGACCTCGGCAGGAGCAGAACAAACACCGCCTCCCAGAGTCCCACTGGGCAGCCCTAACACAGGTACCTGAAGCCGCAGGATCACTCATGCAGCTATGACAGAGTGGGCACTAAGGTCAGGATCTCAGAGATGCAAATTCGTTTCAGCATCTCATTAGCAAATAAGGCAGGTGAGTTCTGTGCCAACTATACTATGGGAGATGACAGAACTGTATTGGGCTTAAATGGCCAAGGTCATTTTAGGTATGAACAAGTGGACTCGTTCAGCAAGACCAAGGGACAGGCGTGATCACTGGGTTAGTCACTCCACTCCTCCTCCTTTCAATCCTCACTTCAGTAAGATGGTCCGAGCATCCATCTCTGCATTCTCGTCTCCAGGCACATCGAACTTATTGGTCAGTGTGAGAGACACTTCCGTCTTAGCCAGTGCCTCCTTATTTGGGTCATTTAAATTGCCAGCACCTTCTCCTAAAGTTTTGGAAGGGTAGGGAAAAAAAATCAGTATAATACAGAGAAGAGACATTGGACAGTAGATGATAATTCAAATAAAAGAGAATTCAAGTTTAAGAAGATAGCTGAATCAGCCAATATGTACCTTGTGGCAAGGATACCCTTCAGTGAGAAAAAAAAAATTTATGCCAAATGATTAAGACAAAGGACCCCTAATAAAATAATAAATGTTTGACAAATCAACACTGTAATATTTCTCTCTCAAAATACCCTGCTCAGTCCTTTCTAGTCATACGATTATCTGTACTGCTCTTGCTGTTCAGTCGCTAGGTTGCGTCTGACTCGTGACTCCATGGACTGCAGCAGGCTAGGCCTCCCTGTCCTTCACCATCCCCCAGAGTTTGTCCAAGTCCATGTCCCAATGAATTGGTGATGCCACCCAACCATCTCATCCTCAGATATGTGTTATATCTGAGCGTTTATAATATGCATTATTTGAGTCCATTATCCACTGGACTTCAGTTCCAAACAGATGGGGATGGCACCTCATTTCTTCCCTGATGTGTATTTGGAGCGTGAACAGCGTGGAGACAGATGAGGAGACAATCACAGCACTCCTACCATGCTCCCCATCTCCAGCTTCCAGGCAGTTAAGTTGGAACCTTACCTATCAGGGACTCGATGGTGGGCACCTCGCCGAGGTCGTCCAGCAGCTCGTGGATCGGATCGTTGTGCTCTGGGGCAATGGCATCCTGGTGGTCTAACAGGAGCTGCATCCACACATCCAGGGGTCAATTCCATTCACACACTCAACCCACCATCCCCCAGCCCCACCCACAACATCTAACAGCACAAAAGATAGACAACAAAACTGTGTTTTTAAGAACTGACAAGTTAATCCTCAACAGACTGACCCAAATAAGCAACATGACACACAGAGCAGCATGCTGGCCCGCGATGCATGAAGAAGAAATGCTGGTATTCTCCCAGTACCAGACAGAAAGGATTTAAATGTACCCTGCAGAAGAAAACTAGCTTCCCTGGCGGCTCAGACGGTCAAGTGTCTGCCTGCAATGCAGGAGACCCAGGTTTGATTCCTGGGTTGGGAAGATCCTCTGGAGAAGGAAATGGCAACCCACTCCAGGACTCTTGCTTGGAAAATCCCATGGACAAAGGAGCCTGGTAGGCTACAGTCCACGGGGTCGCAGAGTCAGACATGACTGAGCGACTTCAGTACAGAAGAAAGAACAAGGAAGCTCACAGACTTCAATACCCAAGTTATCAACGTACTCTACAACCAGTTCAAATGACTCACACTCATGCTTTTGCTAAAAGCTTCTGGTATATAGTATCTTTTAATTTAGAGAAGAGTGCATCAGATCAACATTATTAATAATTCAGGGCCATTCGCCAAATCCTGCATGGTGATATCCTCAAAAATGACAATCACTGAAATTTCATTTTACTTCCTCATTTCTTGTTCTATATGCCCCCAAAGGGGAAAAGGAATGAGCTGTAAAAACAGTATTTTATCCAGTCATTATATCAGAGGTCACAACAGAAATTCTGAAGCCCACCCACGGGGCTTCTGATTCAGCTGGCCTGAGGTGGGGTTCTTGGAAATTTTGTTCTTAATAGCCGGCCCAGATGATATTGACACAGGTGGCCTGGGGATCACTTCAAGAAAGTTAAGAAAAATAAGCAAAGGAAGATAAGAAACAAGGCAGATGTGATGTCAGTAAGATCAAAGGATGGGGAGGTATCTAGCATCCAGAGACAGTGGGCAGCGGCCAGAGAAGGCAGCTAAGACAGGGCAATGGAATCACGTCATTGAGGAACACTCACCGTGTGGGTGTTGATGATCTCGCCGATGGAGATGTAGATCACTGGCTTGGTGAGGGTCACTAAATCGGAGTACTCGTCCACATTAAATTTATCCTGAAGCTCTGGGACATCACAAGCAGTTTGGAAAAACCGTCTGAAAATAAACACAGGAGCCGGGCCCCAACAAGTGCCAGGCGTTTAAGAAGCTGATGAAGGAAGGACACCCCACAAACCCTTGGAATGGTGAGTTCAAACAGAAGCCAGGTGAGACGGTTGACTTGAGAGAAACCGCGGCCTGTCCGCTGTGCTTGACAGCCCTGGGACGCTGGCGCTCTTTCCACTTTATTTTAGTTCTGCCCATAAGAACCGCTCAACCATAATTTAAGACGGTTCTCAAACACCAGTTGTCGGACCCAACTCTCGAAGACAACGCCCTGAACTCACGACTGAATGATTAACTTACAAATACTAAAACTGCTCTCCAATTCTTCTCTGATTGCAAAGTAACATGTGCCTGATGTAGACGTTATGTTTATGGTAAGCACTGTCTATCTCATAGGAACACATTTTACTTTTAAAATATATTTCTAAGTATTATTTTTCATTTCTATTTTGCCTCTGTTGGGTCTTTGCTGCTGCTCACGGGCTTCCTCTCCCTGCGGGACAGGGGCTTAGTTGCTCCACAGCATGTGAAATCTTTCCGGACCAGGGATCCAACCTCTGTCCCCTGCACTGGCAGGCGGATTCTCAATCACTGGACCACCAGGGAAGTCCAAAACACATTTTAACAGCTCACACATGCTTCTCATCATCATCTGGAGCTCTGAGCACATCAGGCACGTATCCTACGATACTGTGGTCCAGGGAATTCTGGGTGTGGTATTTCATCTCGTCTTTACCCTTAAAAGTTAGAAGCACACCCACTGTCTTCTATGTACCTCATCCCTTTCCCCTTACCTAAATTTCTGGTAGGACTGGGAGAGGTATTCATTAATGATGCTCAAGTGAGCGTTATCTCCCAGGAACATCTTATTGGAAGCTGCGTGCTGGAGCATCTTGGCAATGGACCCAAGATTGCGGCGTTGGTCTGTAGTGAGCTGGCCTCCTGCCGACAGGTCAATGATGTCAAAGGCATCGGGGGCAACAATGGCTGGATTCATGTATCGGTAGTAAAGTAAGTTGCCAATAATCTGGGAACAGAGGAAAAAGAAATGGGTGTTAAAAGCCACTTCAACAAGAAAGCCACAAATGACTTTGCTAACAAAACCAGAAAATGTGGCCCTGTGAGGAAAAAAAAAAACCACTCTATACACACACACACGCACACACACACACCTTTTCTCAAGGCCTGAAACTAAAATGACCAAACTTCCCTCGACTGGATGCAGAAAAAAAAAGAAAATGAGAACAGAATTGAGAATCACTACTAATGAAAGAACAGATTCAGAAGGTAAAAATGGTAGACATAAAGTCTGTTATTGAGCACTTTAGGGCATTCTTTGTCCACATATCACAGCAGCAAACAAAGCCGCGTCAGCCACATGTACTTTTCATTACCATGGAGGTGGGCACTCATTCTAAGAAGCTAAAACAAACCCTTGAACTTGACCTAGCGTCATCTGTCCAACCCCCACCATCCTCATGCTGCAGACGTCAAAGGCAGACAAGTCAATGCCTCTGAAATCAAAGCCATTCAACACATATCTCTTCTACAGAAGAATTCAAGGACAGTCAAAGCATTTCCCCTGGAGTTTCATTCAGAAAAAAAGAAAATGAATTCACCTGAACAGAAAGTCTAGAATCGAGGCCTCACTGTAGGAAAGCAGAGAGCTAGGAGAGAAGAAAAAAGCGTTCAGATTAAGGAAAAAAAAAAAAAAGAGGGAGCACAGCTGAGTAAGAAAGAGTTATCAGCAACAGCCTTAGCGCAAACAACTGTGCTTGCTACCATTCACCTGGCCACCAGCAGGGGGAGCAAGTCTTCAGCAAAAAGACAGGACTCAAAGAAATGCTATCTCAAGACAGAAAAATCCATCTTCTCTACTTGGTTGATAGCCATGTGCCATTCAAACAACATAGGAACCATACAGGAACTAAGAGAGGTATCATTTATTGTTTACCATCACTTTCAAAACCTCACGCTTAATGGTGAGCTACTGACAAAATCTATGCTAAGGTCCTTATTACTAAAGGTCTAAGGAAGGGAACAGCTACCCACTCTAGTATTCTGGCTTGGAGAATTCCATGGACTGTATAGTTCATGGGGTTGCAAAGAGTTGGACATGACTGAGAGACTTTCACCTTTACTTTTCATTTTCAAGGTCAGGCTTAGTCCTGGAGAAGGAAATGACAACCCACTCCAGTATTCTTGCCTGGAGAACCCCATGGACAGAGACCAGCAGGCCAGTCCATGGGTTCTCAAAGAGGCAGTCACAACCAAGCGACTGAAACAAGCAAAACGAAGGTCTAAGGCCAGGTTTGGTCTGGGCACCTTTCCCTCCCAGGGCTACTATCGGAAGGGAAAGAACGTGCCAGCTTTCGGTCTTACCTTCAGCAGCTCATCCTCACCAGCATCAGGGAACTTCTCGTGTAAGGAGTCCTTCAGCACTTTGGCAATGAAGCGCATCCCATAGCTGTGGGGTAGACAAAACTTGGTGAGAAGGACCGGGAGCTGGAGGCCACTAGTGCTGGGCTCTACCGGGGGCCACAGCGGGCGACACTCACGGGATTTTGTCCACGGAGCTGATGATGGCTGCCAGGAACTTGTCAGTCACAGCCCGCATGTTCCGGATGGAATTGTCTAGCCGAGTCCTGACTTCCTCGTGAGACAGGGCCTGCTCTGGGGTCACGTCGTAGGGCAGTTTGCTGGGAAAGCAAACATTACCCCCAAGTATGTTAGACCATCACTCCATGGCAAACAGTAGGGGAAAAAGTAGAAGCAGTGACAGATCTTCCTTTCCTGGACAAAGGTCCATCTAGTCAACACTATGGTTCTAGTAGTCATGTATGGATGTGAGAGCTGGACCACAGAGAAGGCCGAGTGCCAAAAAACTGATGCTTTCTAACTGTGGTGTTGGAGAAGACTCTTGAGATTCCCTTGGACAGCAAGGAGATCCAACCAGATCCAACCTCCAGCAAGGAGATCCCAGATCCAACCCTGATGCTGGGGAAGATTGAGGGGAAAAGAAGAAGGGGGCAACAGAGGATGAGACAGTTGGATACCATCATCGACTCAATGGACATGAGTTTGAGCAAACTCAGGGAGTCAGTGGAGGACAGGAAAGGCTGGTGTGCTGCAGTCCATGGAGTCGCAAAGAGTCTTAGCAAATGAACACAACTTAGCAAATGAACAACAACATGCTAGACCAGCAGCCTGAGGCGAGGCTGTGTCTTTCACAAGCAGAATGACCCAGAGAGACCAGGTAATTTTGTTACACTCACAGAGCTGGTGAATGGTGGGGCTGGAACTGGGGCTCGGGTTTTCAGCTGTGAATTTAGAGCCTAGATCTATGTGCCAGGCACTGTGATGGGCATTTGGGATCAAAGCGTTAAGAGACATGATAGCTCCCTGAGTTCCTCACGGTTTATACGTGTGGGAGAGACACACACGTAATATCTGTAAACACATCGTGCAACAATAAGAAGCTGACCGGAAGTCTTACAATGCCACAGAGAAGAGGCTTCTACTCAGATTGGAGGAATCGAGAAGACGTCCATAAGGAAAGAACATATGAACTCAGAAATATGGGAGAAAAAAAGTCTTCTAGGAAAGAAGATCAAACACAAGGAGGTAAGAGGAGGAGAGATGAGAACATTAAAATAAATAGAGGCCAGGTCATGGAGGGCCCTGTGTGTATTGCTAAGTCTGGACTTCCCCAGAAGTCAGGGAGAGCCATTTAAGGGATAGGAGATCTGAATTTTGAAGATTACCCCCCGAGAACCTCACGTATGATCTAACCCTACTCTGCACCAAATGAGAAACCCACTGCAGACCACACTGCTCACATCTTTAGCCCTCACCCAAGCTAGATAAAATCAGAAACATTTTGGCTCTCTGAGCTATATTTCCCCAGCATTTCCCATATTCTGGTGACACATTCCTGCTCTGGATGTACTCATGTAGGTGGTAAACTATGGCCTGGGCACAGAAGTCTCCTGGATTATGGTAATTTAGTTGGCCTAACTTGCAGTGTTCCAGGGCAGCTCATCATTCGCCCACAGCATCTCCTGTTCCCTCTCACAGAACAGAGAGATCTCACTCAGATCCAGGTGTCTCTTCACACCTAGCCCCATTTCTGCGATGCCAGTGTCCTTCCAGTCTTAGGCTCTCTGAGCTCTTTTCACCTGCCAGCATTTGGACAGGAAGACTCTGCACTCGGCAGGGCCCACTGCACCCTCCGGCCTCCACCACATGACGCTCACCCGCGCAGAGAGGCTCTGTCCAACCACTCTAAGGTAGCTCCCACTTGTATGCTTCATCACAGCTCCCTACAAGACTACAAAACTTCACAAAACTACTCTCAGCTTGCAACTTCATTTCTATGTACCTGTCTCATCTCTCCAAACTATGAACAGAGGGCAGGGAGTGTGTTGGTTTCAATCATTATTGTATGTCTCATCTGTTATTGTATTTTTTTTTTTTTGGTTTGTTTAATGTAGACCATTTTTTTAAAGTCTTTATTGAATTTGTTTCAATATTGCTTCTGTTTTATGTTTTGTTCTGGCTAAGAGGCATGTGAGATCTCAGCTCCCCAACAAGAGATTACCCGCACCCCACCCCACTTAGAAAGTGAAGTCTTAACCACTGAACCGCCAGGGAAGTCCCCAGCATCGTATCAGTATATGTGCATTTAACCCACTGTCTGGCACTTAGGAAGTACTCTATAAATATTTGCTAAATAAGTGAAGAAACTACCAACTCAACTACTTAAAGAAGAGGTTCCTATGGAAAAACTATTTGAACAATTACTAACTTTCAAATCAAAGAAATATTAACTGCCTAAAAAGAGAGAGAAAATACTAAAAGCATGAAAGAAAAAGGGGCTGTGATGATCATACCTCGCCTCTCCTGTCTGGGACTCCATCTGGTTAACCCAGGACTTGTAAATATCCACGGGGTCAGTTTTGATGTTGAGGGTCTTGTCGTCCATGATCTCCTTCACCACTGGAGCCAAGATCTGTCTGAGTGCGTTCTGGCCCCGGGCGCCGCGGTTGAAACTCACAACCATCTTAATAACTGTTGGATTTCCTGTCACAATCTCTTGAATCTGATCTACTTTCGACCTGTAAAACACAAGAAACAAGTTCAATTCAAACTAATCACGAATCTACCAACTTTCGGATCCTTCCTACTTAAAGACCCCCATCTCCTTAAAAACAGAAGTAGCTGGAAAGAGGTTGGGTACATGCTCTTTCTCTAGAAACTTTCCCAACTCTCATCTGAATACGGAACCTGCCTGCTGCTGCAAACTCTTATCATGGGGACATGATCGGGTCTCTTATTAGCTAAAGATGAGAAAGTTTCCTATTTGGATCAGTTTCTTTAAAATTCTATCTTAATACAGAATGTTTCTAAAATTACTGGCAAATGTCTTACTCTGTCATCTCCCCAGAAACAGCAACACTTTATATTAGTGTTTATACTAGTTCATCATTAGCATATTAGTTTATATTGTGTATATATGATTAGTTTATGTTGGTGTGTAGTATACATAGTATGAAAAAGTGAAAGTGAAACTGTTCATTGCTCAGTCATGTCTAACTCTTGTGATCCCATGGTCTATAGCCCACCAGGCTTCTCTGTCCATGGGATTTCCCAGGTAAGAATACTAGAGTGGGTTGCCATTCCTTTCTCCAGAGGATCTTCCCGACCCAGGGATCAAACCCAGGTCTCCCGCATTGCAGGCAGATTCTTTACCATCTGAGCCACCAGGGAAGACCAATTAATTACATATATATGGTATATGTGTAGTTAATTTGTACTTTCAGTACAATTAGCTTGCATTAGTGTATAACATACATTGCTGTTGTGGTTTAGTCCCCAAGTCGTGTCCGACTCTTTGCAACCCTATCGACTGTAGCCCATCAGGCTCCTCCATCCATGGGATTTCCCAGGCAAGAATAGTGGAGCGGACTGCCATTTCCTTCTGCAGGGGATCTTTCTGATCCAAGGATAGAACCCACATCTCCTGCATTGGCAGGTGGGTTCTTTATCGCTGAGCCACCAGGGAAGTTCTATACTATGTATTATTATGTTATAAAAAATAGATGCTTCTTTAGATTAAGTATTTCACACATATCACAGTGTGGAGAAAAGGCACAAACAGGCCTGAATCTCTAACTGGCAGCATCTGTGATGGAGGGGAGGGGTTCCCAGCTCTGCAGAAATCTGTCCCTACTTGATCTCCTCCTGCAGGGCTGTCTTGAAGAGCCGCAGGAGCAGGTACTCCTCGCGTTGGTTGGAGGCATAGTTGTAGAGAGTGAAGATCACAGAGTCCATGAACTTGGTGGACTTATTCTGGGGCATCTGAAAGATCAGCTTCGCCAGGTAGGTGGGGTTGGTCTGAAACATAAACCAAGGGATAAGTGACTTCCATGTAACGTGAAGGCTGGCACAAATATTCAAGACTTTTCAGCTTAAAGGATCAGGATGTACCTGAATAGTAAAAGAAAAATAAGGCAAGCCCTTTGCTCACCCCTCAGTGGAAATCAGAAAGACTTCCACAGAGATCCATGCATAAGGTTTTCTTGAGAAAAAGTTAACTAACTTTTACAGTACTGATTCCAGGAGCCACTCACCTGCAGTAAATAAAATAAGTGTTGATACGCTTCCAATTTCTCTCTCTTCTCCTTGCTCAAAGCCTTCAGACCTCCCTTCTGTTTATTTAGCATCATCATATCAGACAACTGTTCCTTATTTTTTTTGGTAAGTTTTTTACTGTGGGAAACCACATCCTGTAAACAAACACATATATACATAAATCAAAACACTTTCAAAGATGCAACTCTGGGCATTATGGACAGGTTTTTACCACGTAAAAACTTTCATGAAGGTCTACTGCACTGGCAGATCCCATTATATATTTTAGAATTACTACCATCTGCTGTTGCTGTTTTAGTCACTCAGTCGTGTTTGACTCTTTGTGACCCCATGGACTGTAGCCCACTAGGCTCCTCTGTCCATGGGATTCTCCAGGCAAGAATACTGGGCTGGGTTGACATGCCCTCCTCCAGGGGATCTTCCCAACCCAGGGATCGAACTGCTTGGCAGGTTGATTCTTTACCACTGAGACATCTGGGAAGCCCCTGGAATCACTGCATTAAATCCTATTTTCATTATGTCAATCAAATCTATTCCTACTCAAGTCTACTTATAAAGAACCTAATCCTAAAAATGTCCATTGATTCAGGAAACCAGCTTCTAGGAGTCTATCTTACAAAGTCTTATATACAATAAAAGCTACATGTACACTGAAATATTAACTGCAGTATTATTCTGTAATAAAAAAAAGTTGAAAATGCCAAATAGTCTGGAAAAAGACGTGACTCAGACTACTTCCTGATCAATTATTACACTGCCATTAAAAATAATTTTTGTGATGATATCACATAAAATGTATCTTATCCTCTATATTAAATAAAAATGTAGGATACAAAATGATTGTTAGAGTGGTGGAATTATGGGATGATTTTATCTATTCTTTTCTGTTTTTAAAAAATATTTATTTGGTTGCCCCAGGTCTTAGCTGTGGCAAGCAGACTCTAAGTTGTGTCACGTGGGATCTACTTCCCTGACCAGGGATGGAACCCAGGCCCCCTGCACTGGAAGCACAGTCTTAGCCACTGGATGGATAAGACTAAAGCTATATGATCAAATAATTTCATTTCTTATATAACATGAAAGAAAACGTACAGCATTCACTGAGAAGAAGGCCAGCCCTGCAAGGCATAAAGGCGGGAGGCAGAGGTATCAGGGAGGACAGTGCCCCAAGGCCCTGGCTGACACTGGACCATACCTGCAGTGTAATTTTATTTTTCACCAGCAGTCCGATTTTGATATCCATGATATTGAGGTCATTCTCCAGCTGCTGGTTAGAACGGATAAGGGTAATAACCTCTTCCCGCATCCTCATAAGATCGAGCTCCTCCTGAAAATCCTGGTCACTTTGGTCAAGCAGGTGGACAAATTTCCGGACCACAATCATAGGCGGATCCTCAGCATTGACTGACAGAGAGAAAGCATGTGTCAGATGAGGAATGGCATTCCCAGAAGAAGTTCTGTCTCTTGGAAAGCAGCAGCATTGTCATATATTTACAAAGGAAAACAAAAGCAGCTCTATTCACACGTAAGATATTCGTTTATTTTTGAGATGTGCAGAGACAACCACCAAGTGCAATCTTCCTGGCCATGCTACTGCTGTGTTGTTATGTGGAAGGCAGATACGGCAAGCAGCAAGACACCAAGCCATGGGTTAGCAAAGGGGCTTCAGTCACAAGCAGCACCCTGCCCCCCAAGCCTTGCCTGCAGGACAAGAAAAGAGATCCGTGGAGAATACCCAGAACCCGATGGCTCTCAGCCACTGCCTCAACTCTTCTCTGCTGAGCCAAGTTACTCACTGAGAGTCTTGTAGTCATCACGAGCTTTGTTTGCCCGGATAAAAGCCTGGATTTTGATAATGTCATTTATCTAAGGGACACAAAAGAAGAACTTTCTCAATTCATATGTCCACCACAAACACAGCAAAATTGATTCTATTGGTACTTCTCTCCCGGGGTACTCACATGATCTCGGAAATACTGCAGGCGTTCTCTATAGCGCTTTCTAGCTTGGTGCATCCTTGCCAGAGACTGGATCTGTGGAGAAGGAGAGGGGGTCCCAGAAATGAGAAGAGCCCTTCATCTCTGCACATGCCACGCTCGCATGCCATGCTGACAAGAAACCCTGCCTGGGATACGTACCTTTATAACTTCATCTTTGTGGGAGCGCAGGTAAGCCAAGCGGTCTTGGTACGCCTTCTTCTGCTTGTATCCTCTCCACTGAGACTGAAACCCAAATGTTACAGAAGACACATCATTTCCCAAGGCTCAGAGGAGGTTAAAAAAGGTCCCCCAAGAGCAATTCACGACACAGCTTTAAAAAGGACCACGCCCGCTTGTGATGGAGGAAGGAGCAACTGGGCTGCACCTCCACCAGGAGAGCACCTGGCCAACTTCCACCTCCTGGAGGTGAGCACAGCGCTGCACGCTTTTCAAAGGGCATCCACACAGATGCTGTCACTGGCTCCTCACAACCAATCGGCAAGGAATGTAAGATGAACATTAGCATCCACATTTACAGAGGAGGACTCAGAGAAGAGGCTCGCCGCCACCTGCCAGTGCTGGAGTCCTAACTCCTAACCCAGAATTCTTTCCGAGCTTCCCTATCACTGAAGCAAAATCAAGAGTTGCTTCTCTCCATATTCAAACCTCACGTAAAGGAATAGTCTTAGGAGACCGCGAGGTGCTGAGAAGAACTGCCACTGAGCTGGACAACTTACCACTGAATACCATTAAGCACACACTTGATTATGTGGCAGTAGAGAAAGGGATGGTCAGAAGGCAAAAACCCACTCAGACATTCGATCATAGGCACTGGACTGTTCATCACGCCCAGACACTCGACTGTAGGCTCTGACTATTCATCACACTCGGACACTCGACTGTAGGTACTGACTATTCACCACATTCAGACACTTGACTGTAGGTACTGACTATTCACCACACTCAGACACTCAACTGTAGGCACTGGGTGTTCATCACACTCAGACACTTGACTGTAGGCGCTGACTGCTCATCACACCCAGACACTCGACTGTAGGCACTGGGTGTTCATCACACTCAGACACTCGACTGTAGGCACTGGGTGTTCATCACACTCAGACACTCGACTGTAGGCACTGGGTGTTCATCACACTCAGACACTTTACTGTAGGCGCTGACTGTTCATCACACTCAGACACTCGACTGTAGGCACTGGGTGTTCACCACACTCTGACACTCAACTGTAGGCACTGGGTGTTCATCACATTCAGACACTCGACTGCAGGTGCTGGCTGTTCATTACACTCAGACACTCGACTATAGGCTCTGACTGTTCATCAGTCCTGCTCTGGAAGCCCCCTTGCAGTCTGCGCACAGGAGGCTCTGAAATACCTGAATGCAGGTGATGGCCGGGATCTGTTTCTTCAGGAAATTCATCCTGGATCGGAACTCCTGCCGGACTAAGTACCCCCGGCAGCAAGCCTGCAGCTTGGTGATCAAGCCTTCGTTGGCCAGCCAAAGTTGTTCCCGGTTATACGCAGCCGTTACCCCAGAGATGGAACTCTGAAAACACAGCAGTCACATGAGAAGACGTACACATAACAGAGCTTTAACATGGTGTCATCTGCAGTCACACACTAATGCTCACAGCTGGCCAAGGCTATAGTTGCGGTGCACAGGCTTACTGACCTCATGGCATGTGGGATCTTCCTGGACCAGGGATCAAAACCATGCCTCCCGCATTGGCAGGTGGGTTCTTTACCACTGGCCCACCAGGGAAGCCCCTATTCTAGACCTTTAGCCAAGAAACAGGAATGAAGACTTCAGGTCTATTTTTCAAGGCCAAGTTGTCCTCACATCCTTCTTTGACCTCATGTCATTTCCTTTACTCACTCACCTACCTAATGCTGACCATCCCAGGAACTGTGCTTCCTGATCTGGGGTCATACTGATAAGAAGACAGAGAGACAGGTGCCACCAAGGCCTGGAGCCCCTGGAACGCCACAGAGGAGGGCCCTGTTGGGGAGTGGACAGACTACAGATGGTCTGGAGAAGCAGCCTAGCGTGTTTGGACTGTTACTACCAGCTCCGGAGAACCAGCAAACCTTCAAAGAGGAATAAAACCGTCAGATATGTTTTAGAAAAGCAGCATGGTTAGCTGAGTAGCTGGCAGATTAGCGTGAGCGGGTGAATTAGAATCCTGGTAGCGTATGATCCCAGTGAGAGCAGCCCTGGATCACCCTGGGTGAGGGCAGGAGTGCCGAGAATGGTTACTGAGAACACCTGCAGACCCACCTGATAGCCATGGTCCCTTCTTGTCTTGGATGTCAGAGCTGCTCCCCTGCTACCCCCAGGCCGCAATGTGTACAGTTAAAAGACTACATGAGGACCTCCCTGGTAGTCCAGTGGTTAGGATTCTGTGCTTCCACTGCAGGGGGGATGGGTTTGGTCCCTGGTCAGGGAATTAAGATCCCACATGACATGCAGTGCAGCCAAAAAAAACCCCCAAATAAACAGAAACAAAAAGACTATATGACCTAGGGACAGTCCATGGGATGCAAGCAGAAGCAGCTTGGTAAGATCTTTGGGAAGGAAAACTCTTTAAGAGAGACAGACAGCTGGCATCAGGCCTACCTGTTCTCCTCCCCGTCTTCCTACTTCCTGCCTGCCTTCCTTCTGGAGGACAAGGTGACCTTGAGAATGGCAGAGCAGGAAGACAGAAGAACCCTGGGACAGACCAGATCGTGGAGCCACCACACCTTCCCTGAATGCTCAACTCCAGAATTACTTTATGTGAGGAAAAAAAAATACACCCTTATGTACCACTCCAGGCCCGATTTTCCTGCCAACCTGTGCTGAGGTGTCTGCTGGACTCCTAAACTGCAGATGCAAAGGCACACCTGGTGGTGAGGAGAAGGACTCAGGTGGCAGGCAGCGAGTCTGAAGGAACAAGACTTAGGTTTGCAGGCACACAGGCCAAAGTGGGGGCTACCGGCTTGAAAGAGACGACTGAGGAAGCCTACGGAGGAAGCGAAAGGGGCTGATGGAACCCAGATATAACACAAGCGGAGTCAGAGGAAACGAAAGGAGAGAAAGATTAAGAAGGGACACTCGGAAGTAGAACCAGACGAGAACAGCGCTGGAGAAGCCGAGAGTTGAGGGTTTAAGGAAGCAAACACACTGAGAGGCCGCCTGTGATGAGAGCACACCTCCTCGCTGAACTTGGCCATTAAGAGGCCACTGATGCATTCTGAAGCAGGAGTTTTACTAAAGTAAGAGCTGGATAGCCATGAGCTAAGACGTGAATGGTAATGGAAAATGAATTCACGAAGGACAGACGAACTCAAAGGCATTTAGTAAGAACAGAGTATGAACCTACAGGCAAGACTGAATCGGGAGAGCTCTAGAGGATTAAAATTTTTCTCTTTTTTGTTTTTCAAAGACAGGGAGACATGATTATGTATGTAGGTGGTATTTAAAACTATATGCTTGAACCAGCAGCACCAGTATCACCTGGGAGCTGGTCAGAAATGTAGAATTTCAGGCCTCATGTCAGACCCACAGAGTCAGTCTTCACGTCACCAGGATCCCCGGGTGATTCACACACACACGTTAAGTTCTGGAGAGCATTGATCTATGTTACACAGAGGAGGTAACACTTGAGATGGGTATGCCTGGACAGCCAGAATTTTGACAGATGTAGATGGCAGGGGAGGGACATCTCACATTAGCAGGGACTTTGTTTTGTTTATGATTACACATCTGATGCGCAGAAGAATATCTGGTACATGTAGGAGGATAGGAGGTGTTCAGAAAGTGTCAAATGAATGAAGAAATTCTAAAAAGAATGAACATCAGCATCAGCAAAGACACAGGGGATGGTAAAGATGTGCTCTGAAAGCTGAGATAAAAAAATGCTAACTTTATGTGAAAGTGCAGGCTATAGTCTAACAAAGTTTGGAGTTTGTGGGACAGTCAGAAAAGAGATTAAGCATGTAAATTGGGAAAGAGTAAGAGTAGTTGTATTTAATGAGGTGTCAGAACAACTTTTCATTTTTCTTTTTTGCTGGACCATTCAAGTTTTCTTAAAAAAAAAAAAAAAAGCACACAATTTATCTGACCTAATTCTATAATCCAGATGTTCTACTAATTTAGATCTGAGGTACTCGTACTAAAAAAAATTATTCCAAATTAGTTATATAGCCTTAATTTTATTTTTAAAATTTATTATTTATTTTTAAACCTTTTTATTTTATACTGGACTATAGCCAATTAATAACGTTGTGACAGTTTCAGGTGAACAGCAAAGTGACTCAGCGATACAGATTCACGTATCCATTCCCCCCGAACTCCCCTCCAATTCAGGCTGCTGCATCACACCGAGCAGAGTTCCCCGCGCTGCATAGCAGGATCTTTTCTATAGCCTTACTGTTATGTTAGTCTAAGGCTTCGGACCACACACCCTTGTTCTTCCTAAGTAGTATAACCTCTAAACTACAGGTACTGTCTCTCAGCTTCTTCTTTTGTGAATAAATGTGACCTACCTGGATCTCCTCCCGAGAAAGTTGCATGGAATTCTGCACAAAGTCCGAGGGTTCGTCCCATCCTCCTTCCTGGGTCTCCAGATTGTGGTAATAATAATATCCACCTTTTACCCAGTGCTTCACCCACTTGCTGTTGTTATCTCCTGACATAAACGAAAGATCAGAGAAACTCAGAGCCACACTCCCCACAGCCACATGTCTAATCCTACAGGATCATTCTGATCAGGCTGAGCAACCGAAATGAAGACCATTCCCAAAACCTGCCCCTTGGCTCTGTGAGAGTAAACAGGGATCCTCAGTGCCTCTTAAATTATGGCTCTGTAATGTCTCATTTAGCTCATTCATGTCCACACTATAAAAAGAAAATCCCTATGAAGTCCACATGGGGAAACTGACCTCGTCTACCTCTGCCCCTTTCAAAGCCTACACCAAAGTAAGACCACGTGTATCAGAAAACTATTCTCATAAAAGACTTGCAAACACTCAGTCTCTCTACTTAATTTTCAAAAAAAGGGGGGGGGCATAAAATGGGATAAAATATCTTATCTCTATTCCCCCCTTTCTGCAGATGAACTACTTTTAAGTATCTTATAGGCTTAGGTAATCAGAACTATATCCTATGAAAGAAACATTTTCAGAAAATTGACCTTCTTAACAGTAGCTGTACTCAAGGAGCAGAAACAGTTATTTTTAAACACGGCAGTATTATCTCCTTGTGCAATGAGCCCCATACTGCATACAGTGCCTTTCCCTACAGCTTGGCCCTTTCCTCTTCCTCTGTTCCATGACATTTCTAAGCTCTTACTTACTGACACACTGATTTACCCATAACTCACCTGCTGCCAGTTTTTTCTTCTTGGCTTCAGCAAGGTCACTCTGGTAAGTTTCACCACATTCGGGGATGACGCCATACAAGCCGACGTCGGGGGAACGAAGGGCGCTGAGTGTTTTGCCAACATCGCCTTTCTCCACTGCTTCATTGATGGCGAAGATTCCTAAGGCAACTACCCCAGGAGAGAACGGTTACTGGAATAGTTTAGAAAGCATCTAGATTTGCTTACTAGCACAATGTCCCCCCTACAACTATTTTTTTTTTTTTTAATTTTGGCCACACCACCCAGCCGGTGGGATGGTTCCCCATTCAGGGATAGAGCCCGGGCCTCCACGGTGAAAGCGCCAAATCCTAACCACTAGGCAATCAGAGAATCCCCAGCCCTCTATCTTGGTCAAGCTGAGTACTGAGCTATGGAACACCTTGCCACTCCCCACTTTCCATCAGAACGGAAATAAAACAGATACATACACCTCTGTGCCTCTTGGGTGTCTTTGTTGGACTGCCTGATTCCACCTTGAATTTCATCCAACCATAACACAGCTGACTCATCCTGGGTTTCCTATAAACCATTAAGAGCAAAACGGTATTAGAGGCATGAAATCAGGGTACATGCCATGATGGTGGCTTCTGAGACTCAATGAGAAACAGAGGAAGAGGTTTCAAATATACAAGACATGTGGAATAATCAACTGGAAGAAGCCAGCATCAAAAACTAGTAAAAGGGTCACATGAGAAGTATCTCAAATGTAAGTGACGGATACAGGAAGATGAATTCCAGTCATTCAGGAGAACAAGAGCAGCTAGAAGGGGCAAAAGGTCCAAACTGGGAAGAGACCCGGGGACTTAAATGCTGACAAGGACCACAGCACGCATATGAACACACAGTACATCTTTTTTTTAAAAAAAACCTTCTTTGCCAGCAATATTCAGAGGGAGTAAATATTCTCTGCATATTTTGGGGGGTTCCCTGGTGGCTCAGTGGTAAAGAATCCACCTGCCAGTTCAGGAAACACAGGTTCGATCCCTAATCTGGAAATATCCCCTGGAGAAAGAAATGGCACCCCACTCCAGTATTCTTGCCTAGGAAATCCCATGGACAGAGGAGCCTGGTGGGCTACAGTCCATGTGGTCGCACAGAGTCAGACACAACTTACCGACTAAGCAACAACAAAAATACATTCTCTATGACCACTATTTTTAAGACTATCAAGACTTTATCACATGTAAAGCTAGGAGTCACTAGGGGAATTTAAGCTTATCATCAACTTATATTCTAAAACTTGGAAATTAAAGCAGTTGTTGGAAACTTAGAGACCTCTTCACACAGAAACATAATAAATGGTGATTAGTTTACTCAGCGTGGCCAACAAGAGTTTCTCCAGCCCACAGTGTAGTTTGAGTTGAATACTAGTGACAAGAGTGAGGCAGAAATGGAGTCTTTTTCTCCTTTTAGGCAAGGCACCTCGGGTTTCAAAGTGACCAGGCTGGGAGAGTTGTGTTTGAGACAACCTTGGCAGACCTAGCAAGAGTAACTACTCCTGAGGCTTGAGCTAATAGCAGTTGGGATAAATTGCAGCTCAAAAAATCCTTTGAGACTGCTTGATATAAATATAATTTGCCAAGGCACCAAGGAGACGGTTGGGGTCAGTTACTTTAATTGTGTTGTCAGATGAAGCAGGGTCTTGGCTTTGGGAAAAAATGGAAAGTTTCACTGTCTTCAGCATGCCCAGTAGTTGAAGAAACTACAAAATCTTAGAGGAGGCTTGGCTTTCCTCCTCTGTTATTGGGGAGAGACACACTATTTCATTCAGCCAAGCCAAGAAGTCACAAATCCCCGCAGTTTACAAAGTGCCTTGGTAACAGGGTAAGGCCAAAGGAAGGCACCGGAAATCCAAAGTAAAGATTTTGCTCAAATGCAGAGTTTTAGAAAGAAAGACCACTTTAAATTATGTTAAGTGCTGGGCTTATAATCATAGGCACTGTACCAATGTAGGAAGCTCACAGTCTCGGTAAAGGAAAAGAGGACTCCAATAAACAAACGCAAGAACAAGTCACCCAACAGCTGCAGAACTTAGCTGTTCTCTACCACTGGTCAGTTTCTGTTACTCAAAATAGAAAATGGCCACACACAACTCTCAAGAGTCCTATGAATAAACACTGGCAGTGCGAAGTAATAGTTTCAACATGAGATAATACACTGAGTCAGTGACAACTTAAACTGAGAAGTCATGAGCGAGGCAGCTGAAGGTGCAGTCTCTGAGAGAAGTGGCGTAAACGTCCTTGCCCCCTAAAAACGGGTACTTCCACAGAATCGCGTCATTTGGAGGTTCACTTTTAGGCTAATCGTACACGAGCGACCTCTGCACAGAATCTCCTGTAAGCAAAGCTGGGAGGTTTGGCTCAGCCTTCCTTGCATCTGGAGAAAGGCGGAGCTTAACAAGAACTCTGACCATCCAGGGGATTTCCCTGCTGGTCGAGGGGCTAAGATTCCGTGCTCCCAATGCAGGGGGCCCAGGTTCAATCAGCTCCTGGTCAGGGAACTAGATCTCACATGCTGCGACTAAGATGAAAGACGAAGATCGAAGATCCCTTGTGCTGCAGCAAAGACCTGGTGCAGCTGAATAAACAAGTAAATATCAAGAAAAAGAAATTCTGACCATCCAGAGTTCTGTCATCTTTGTCCCATGCAGACTAGAGCAGGAGGAACAAAACATGGCCTTTCGCACACACATTTCATACTTTCCTCAGAAACGAGCGACAGAGCTGCGGTGTGAAAGGGGAAAAACAGACTCGATCTGTGTCTCAGGGGGGTCGGGGGAAATGAGATTGAAACATCCTTCCTCTGACTGAAGGAGGCAAGACAGATGACACACACCATCACCCCAGTATAAGGCATGAAGAGGACCTCACTGCTCCAATTAGATCAAATCAGATGACAAAACCCAACATCCTCCTGTGAGAGTTTGCTCTAAGGATTAACTCAAACCACTCTAGAGAGTTAAAAACCTGACGAGATACTGTAGAGGATATTAAGATGAAATATTTAATGTGAAAATGCCATATAAAATATACCGAAATAACATCCCCTGACATCTCTGACTACACTTTGAAGCACACTGCATTTTAGAAGAGGTAAAGAGCCAGGGACCAGAAACAAGAATCCAAGTAGTGGGCAGTGATTGGAGGTAAAAGAGGTAGAGATGCCACAAGATACAGGGAAAGGAAAGGGAAGACAGGTGAAAGAAAGAACAGTTACCATTTTATGTGTATATATGGAAGGCACACAGACATTTGCAAAGGGCACTGTGAGAGTGCAAGTCGCTCAGTTGTGACCGACTCTGCGACACCATGCCTCCCAGGCTTCTCTGTCCATGGAATTCTCCAGGCAAAAATACTGGAGTGGGTAGAGTCCCTTCTCCAGGGGATCTTTCCAACCCAGGGATTGAACCCAGGTCTCCCACACTGCAGGTGGATTCTTTACTGTCTAAGCCTCCAGGGAAGCCCAGAATACTGGAGTGGGTAGCCTATTATCTTCCTGATCCGGATTCCTTGCCAGTTGAGCTACCAGGGAAGCCCACAAAGGGCACGTCTCACCCCTTAAAATCTCCTTAGAAGTCTCTCTTGTTTTATGTGGCATGGATGCACGTGTCATGATTTCTAAAATATTCATAAATGTGTAGACACATATATGTGTAATATAAATGTAATATCTTAGCACTCATCACATACATTAACCATGCTATATATACACATAGATATACATTAAAGCACCATACCTACCATATACACATGAAACACACATAAATGAATCTATAAAACATTTATTAACACAAGTGCTGAGCGATCAAAATGGAGCCCTGATGGTTTAGGTATCGATCTTCTAGTTGCTCACAGTAAACGCTCAGGGAAGAGCTAGAACTGGGGGTGCCACACATTTGGGAGGTTTGGGACAGGAGCAGTGTACCAAACCAAAGTCTCCAATATTCTAACAGCTGGGCCAGCTGTGTCAGTGCACACCCGCTGGGTTTCAGCTACGTGCACGCATGCATGCCTGTGTCCACACAGACTGCGGCGGCTGAGGAGAAGCAAGACTTAACATCGTTCATATTTACAGTTGTGAGTTCCTGGAGAACCCCTGATGATACTGAGGCAGGGCCCTGTGGGGTTCCGGGGCACAGAGTCTTTCTGTCTCCCATTTCTTTGATTACAGGAAACAGCTTTCATTCAGCCTCTGTGACCTTCCCTGAGTTTGGTATTCTGCCCACAAGCATGTAGACCCCAGACTAGTTAGACCTAAAGGTTGATGACGCTGACTCTTCCTTACCTCACTATCCACCCATCAGTCTATAAAACTTCTTACTGTCTTCTCCAAGTGGGGACATGCAGCTTTTCAAGGCAGGAGTTTGCTGTGTCCCACTTTGCCTAGCAAAGTAATAAAGCTATTCTTTTCTGCTTCACTCAAAACTCTGTCTCTGAGATTCGATTCGGCACTGCTGCATGCAGAAGCTGAGCTTTAGGCATCACTAATACCATGCCTTGGCATTCAAACAATACTAACCAATGACCAGTAATCTACTTTTAGCAAGGATTCCCAAGGCACTACATTTAAAGGAAGAGAAGTGACTTGGTGAAAACAGTAGAGGCAGAACCTCCGAATATCCCTTCTACACAAAAGCAACAGAAACACTGGCAAAAATCATCAGAATTAACTTTTTCAAAACTCCAGAAATTAACCAAAGGCTTCCAGCAGTCAGAGAGAGTTTATCAAGAACAGTTGACTCTCTGTAAGAAGAGTGAGGTTTGTGGCGCTTTAAATGGCTTTATTCCCTTTTTGTGCTCTGCCCACCCACTCGGCTCCCACCCCGTACACACCTTCCTCCTTCAAATCTACCTATTCCCAGAGAACTGTCATTAGTTGACACATTAGGGGGTTCCCTGGAAGACCACAGCTAGGTTCTCTTTATTTGACCTGACTCAGAGCATGCCCAGTGCAAACAGCCTTTCTGAAGTATCTGTCCAAAACAGTTAAGGGGTAACTGGTTCACATCAGAGATGTCTGAGACAGTGGATACACACTTAGGCAAAAAAAAGGCTAACAGAAGAGCTTAAAAGGATGGACTTCCCCAACGGTCCAGTGGTTAAGACTCCATGCTCTGACTGCCAAGGGAGAGTTCAACTCCTGGAGTTCAGTCCCTGATCGGGGAACTAAGATCCCACAGGCTGCAGTGCACAAAAAAATAAAACCAACTCCAGAGGAAAAGCTAGAGAATGAGATGTCCACAGACAGCTCTGAAAAGCGCTGGCAAGTTCCTGGGACAGGGATCTAGACGATGATAGTGCATGTGTAGGCTCTGCACACGCTCAGAAAAGATCTGATAAGACTGTAAGCTCTGGCCACTGGCTGAGCCTGAGGCTCCGGGCAAGCATGAAGTGAAGGTTAAAGCAAAACTGTGACCTGCCTCGCTGAGTGTTGAAGGCAGGCCCCAACACACAAAGCCCCTCCGCAAAGGCTGGAAGCTTTGCTGGTTCTAGGCATTCAGGGAAATTTCTGTCTGATCATCAGCTGACCACTAGCTAACCAAGCAGAGACTTCAGCGGACACACATGACAAAGAACACAGACTTGAAAGAACTGAAAATCACTAGCAAGCAGCGACAGAAGGGAACCGGCACAGCAATAAACCCCCAGGCGGGGCAGAAGCTGATTCCCAACCTTCTCTATTACATTATTAAAGTGTCTAGCTTCAGCCAAAAGTTACAAGATGCGTGAAAAAACAAGACAGCACAGTCCAGAGAGGACAAGAATAAAGCAGACAACCAGGAGACAAAACAGTCAGTCAGCAATCCAAAGTATGCTCAGATAACTAAGGGAAACGAGAACGATGCCTCACCAGATAGAGAATATCACACGCACGCACACACACATTAAAGAAACAGATAAAATTATGGAGTTGAAAAACACAATAACTGAAATAGTCACTAGAGGGATTCAGCAGATTTGAGTAAAGGGAAGATATATGCATAACAGAATTCCCTGAAGGCAAAGTGAAAGAAAAAGAGGCATTTTACTTGAAGAAAATCTGAACAGATCTATACCAAATATAGAGATAAAAATCAGTTAAAAAAAAAAAATCAAAACATAGCCTACAAAAATAAAACCAAACCAAAAATTCAGGACCATATGACTTCACTGGCGAATTCTACCAAATGTTTAAAGAAGTAACACTGATCCTTTACAAACTTTCCTAAAATGTAAAAGAGGATGGGACACTACTCAATTCATTCTGTGAGGCCTTTATTACTCTGGTACCAAAACCAGACACAGAGATAATACAAGAAAAACAGACCAAACTTAAATTAAGCTCTTTCACTTGCTAAATTTGGAACTCAGATGGCTATTTTTAAAACTACTCCCAAGAGGAACTTAAAAGCTGAGCTTTTAAGCTTTAAAAGAAGACAATTATACCGAAACTATAGTGCACCCAACTGAGCCTGGCAGTGTAAGTAAATTTTCCTCTAATTCTCCCTATTCCCCTGCCTTTGATGGACTCTGGAAAGTTATTCCACACCAAAAGGAAATACTTCAAACTCCAGTCACATCCTCTAAAAGTTTAACTCCCACGACCCAAACAAAAGGAGCAGTGAGGCCCATCACATGAGAGCAGGTGCAACTTATATCCTCAATCTTCTTTCCTTTTTTAGACATGGACCCAGACTTAGTTCATTCTTTCAAAGGTCCACTCCTTCTGGACTAATAAGGCAGCAAAAGACAACATGACCACCACTGGCCTGTGCAGAATCATAGCAGCCAGGCCCCACACCAGAGATTCTGGATTAGTAGAAACAGCGTTAAAGCTTAGGAATCTGCATTTTAAAAATGACCTTTCAAGGTTTCTAGTGATCAGTCGAGTTTGGGAAGCTCTGATCCAACAAACTGGTATCACAGACAGACCTCCATTTATGGCTTCCTATGGCCAACTGTTTCTCACTAGAGGTAACTAAAAGCAGCTAATGTCTCTGTCTCAATTTCCCGGCTACAGAATTTCCTGGGAGTTGTGATTCAGCCGGCAGCACAGGACCAACCGACATGCATAATAACGACCCTCTTAAAAGGAGCCTGGTACTTGCTACATGTGTACACTCAGGACACATTAATGTCAAGTACCCTCATGACAACAGAATCAAAGTTCTATCCACATTATACTATGGGGCTTCCCTGGTGGTCCAGCGGTTGGGAATCTGCCTGCCAATGCAGGGACACCAGTTCAATTCCTGGTCCGGGAAGATCCTACATGCCAAGGGGCACCAAAAGCCTATGTGCCACAACTGCTGAAGCCCACACACCCTACAGCCCATGCTCCACAAGAAGAGAAATTACTGCAATAAGACGCCACACTGCAACTAGAGTAGGCCCCACTCTCTACCACTAGGGAAAGCCCACGCACAACAACAAAGACCAATGCAGCCTAAATAAATACACACATTTTAAAAATAAAATCTAGTCCCTGGACTAATTCCACAGTTCATTTTTGCCTCTTAAAAAAAAAAAATTGTACTATCTACAACTCCCGCCCCACAGCCCAAACTTACAGAACCCACAAGGGTGTCAGTGTACAAAAGCTCCAATTATACAAAAGCACTGGTCTGTTTTACTACTTTTCACTTTCCAGAAAGAATCTGACCTCCTGAATAAAGAAATTCTTTTAGCTCTTCTGCCTGCTGCAAGAACCTCATGGCAGGGATCTTCAAAGTTGCAGGTCTCAGCATAACTGTTGAGGAGGTCCTTATTCAACTGTTGTTGGAAGAATTTAAAAGGAGATGAACCACAATTCAGATAAACAGATGGTCATTACATTTTAATCACAGAACAAACAACTGAGGGCCTACTAAACGCATGGCAAATTCCTACTCACCAAGAGGACTAAAACAGGTGTAAATCTCATCCATCTCCTCAACAAACTGCCTAAGAGGCAAAACAAACTTTCTAAAACTGTCTGTGTGACAGTTACTTTGGAAAACATATTCATATCGGCATTATCCCTAATAGCCACAAAGTGGAATCATGATCATCAGCTCATGAACAGACAAATAGAATGTGGTGCAGCCATACAACGGAATATTGTTCAACAATAGAAAGAAAATACTAATGCATGCTACAGTTTGGATAAACCAAGCCAAGTGAAAGAAGCCAGTCACAAAGGACCACACCCTGTACTGATGATTTCATCTATATGGAATGTCCAGAACTGACAGATCCACAGACGGCAAGTAGACGGAAAGTAGCTCTAGTAGACTAGAGCTGAAGAGATGGCAGGGGAGCAACTTGGTACTGACGGGTACCAAGTTTCTTTCTTTGTTAAAACAATACTTGTTTATTTACTTGGCTTTGCTGGGTCTCAGTTGCAGCACACAGGATCTTTTAGTCACAGTAGGTGGGACCTAGGTCCCTGAACAGGGGTTGAACCTGGGCCCCCTGCACTGGGAGTTTAAGAGTTTCAGTCACTGGGCCACCAGGGAAGTCCCCTAGGTTTCTTTTTGGGGTGATGAAAGTGCTGCAAAATTGATTTTGGTTATGCTGTAAAATTGATTGTCTATGAACAACGAAAAACCACTGGACTGTACATTTTTAAGCAGTGAGCTATATGGCATGTGAACAGTATCTCAATAAAGCCATTATTTTAAAAAAAACTTCATGGCATTATTTACTAAAGCTTAACATATGTATTCCCTATGACCTACAAATTCCACTGCTAAATGTATACTTGACGGAAATGCATATATACATTCACCAAAAGACATGCACTAGAATATTCACAGGAGCACTGATTGCAATAGCAAGTCAGAAACAACCAAAAATTCACCAATAACAGAATATGGAACCACAAAACAGAACAGTACACAACATTAAGAATGAACCAACTACTGCTACATGCAACCCCATGGATGAATTTCACTACCATTATGTGGGGCAAAAGAAGCCAGACTCGGGAGTAAATAATGTGTGATCTCATTTAAATACAGTTCAAAACCAGACAAAAATCAACTGGGGTGTTAGAAATCAGGACGCTGGTTACCAGCACACTGCAGGGAATGAGTAAGGATGTGAGGGAATATAAGGGGGTTTCTCTTAATGCTTTTTATAATCCGAGTGCCAGTTACATAGGTATGCTCACTTGAACATTTATACAACTGTATACTTAAATAACTGACACATTTTCCTGGATCTTATGTTTCAACAGATAATTTATGTAAAGAGACATAAGAGGTGTGTCTACAACCCTAACAACAAACACCAACAAACAAATCAAAAGTGTAAAACAGCACAAGTTCTGGAAGGCAGAGTCTATGACTCTTACACTGTGTACGCCACTGCTCCGAATCTAAGGGTGCCCAAGGAAAAGAGTCATTGAGTGAACGCCCGTCCCCCTGTCTCAGTTCTAGGATGGATGGCATTCTCTGAACAGAAAGGAACAATTCAGGGCCACTCACCTGGGCCTTCTCTCTCTTTGCTCTGATCAGTGTGTCCTGATAATGCTGGGCCACTTCTGCGAGGACCCCCTCGAGTTTAGCTGCAGGAATTTGCAAGGCCTGCAGGGTCTTCTGGGCATCACCTTCATCCAGGGCTTCGTTAATCAAACCAATGGCTAAAATCCCTACACAGGGATGGACAGAAGGTTATTTTTTTTAATTAAGAAACTGTATAAATAAATCAGTCTTTAAACAAGCTAAGTGACCATCAATCCTCTACCCAAGTGCTGCTGCTGCTGCTGCTGCTGCTGCTGCTAAGTCGCTTCAGTCGTGTCCGACTCTGTGCGACCCCATAGACGGCAGCCCACCAGGCTCCCCCGTAAGTGCTACCACGAGTTAAACTACAATTTGCCATCCAAAATGTTAAGCAGCATATAAATTTTTTCCTTTAAATGTAGGGGGGTTTTTTCATCTAAGTAAACTCCCTTATATCTATTTTCCTACTGAAATCTCAAGTCTTTTTGTTTTATTTTTAATTGGTCTAACTGAAGAGTGATGAAGACTGTGACGAAACTAGCTTTACAGGATAGCTTTCAAGTATACTCCAACGTGTGATCAAAGCTATTCTTGATTCACAAAAAGTCTAGGGTTCAAGGGAATCTTTTTTTTTTTTTAACTTTTTACTTTGGATTAGGGCACAGCTGATTAACAATGCTGTGATAGCTTCAGGTGAACAGCGAAGAGACTCTGCCATACATATACACGTGTCCATTCGAGAAGGCAATGGCACCCCACTCCAGTACTCTTGCCTGGAAAATCCCATGGATGGAGGAGCCTGGTGAGCTGCAGTCCATGGGGTCGCTAAGAGTCGGACACGACTGAGCGACTTCACTTTCACTTTTCACTTTCATGCATTGGAGAAGGAAATGGCAACCCACTCCAGTATTCTTGCCTGGAGAATCCCAGGGACAGGGGAGCCTGGTGGGCTGCTGTCTATGGAGTCGCACAGAGTCGGACACAACTGAAGCGACTTAGCAGTAGCAGCATTCTTCCTCAAATAATCCAGGCTGCCCCATAACATTGAACAGAGTTCCCTGTGCTATACAATAGGTCCTTGTTGGTTATCCATTTTAAATATAGCGGTCTGCACATGTCAATCCCAAACTCAAGCATTCAAGGGAATCTTAAACATCACCTAGTTCAACATTTTTATAGAAAAAAATAAAAGGATGAGGTTTAGGTATCTCTTTAAGATCACACAGTAAACAAGTGGCAGATGGAAAATCAAAGTTCAGGGCCTCCTTCTCCAAGGCAAGGCTCTTTCCACTAAATCACTGATTATTTCTCACAGGAAACACTAAATAAAACTAGGAATGTTCACTCCTTAAGTATCTCAGCCAGCTGGACTACTCTTCTTTAATCTTTATTTTCTGGCACACCACATGGCATGCGGGACCTTCGTCCCCCACCAGGGATCGAACGCACCCCCCGGCAGTGGAAGCGCACAGTCTCGACCACCGGGCCGCCAGCGAAGGCCCTGCGCTGCCTCTGTAAAGACTCCGCTGTGTGATAAAGAATTTGGCTGGTCTTTGTCTCTGGCTTCTGGGAAGTGAAAGTTGCTCAGTCGTGTCTTGTCACCATGCGACCCCCTGGGCTGTGGCCCACCAGGCTCCTCTGTCCATGGGATTTTCCTGACAAGAATACTGCAGTGGGAAGCCACTCCTTTCTCCGGGGGATCTTTCCGACCCAGGGACCAAACCCGGGTCTCCTGCACTGCAGGCAGATTCTTTACCATATTTCCCAAGTGATAGGAGTATCTTCGTTGTTCATGGTAGGCTCCTAGGATCACACCTGAGTTTATGCCAAACAGGTGACTCCTGCTGGGCCCCTAGAAACTTTTGGGGTAGGGGCTGGTCATGCTGGAAAGACCAACCATGTGATCAGAAGGTTGGGGTTTTGAGTCTTACGATCTCGGAACATCAGCTTGGCTATTCCAGACACAAAAGGCAGACTGGAAACTGAGCTCCATCACTTGGCCACTACTTTGCCACGTAATTCAATCAATCAGAAGCAATGAAGCCCCGGTAAAGCCTCTGGATAGCCAAAGCTCAGGTGACCTTCCGGGGATATGACACACATCGGTGGGCTGGAAAGGGCAACATATCCTGAGGACACAGAAGCTTTGAATTTGGGGCCCTTCCAGACACCACCCCATTGGTTTCTTTCGAGTGGTCCTGATTCGTACTCTACACAAAACTCTTTGTACTCTTGTACAATAAAACTCAATTTATACTCTTTACAATACTTTGGCCACCTGATGCAACAAGCTGGCTCATTAGAAAAGTCCCTGATGCTGGCAAAGATTGAAGTCAGGAGGAAAAGGAGACACTAGAGGACAAGACGGCCGGATGGCATCACTGACTCAATGGACATGAGTTTGAGCAAACTCCGGGAGGTGGTGAAGGACAGGGAAGGCCGGCATGCTGCAGTCCATGGGGTTGCAGAGTCGGAGACGACTGAGTGACTGAACAACAACAATGATAAAACTATAACCACAAGTACAGTGCCTTCCTGGGTTTAGTAACTCAGTTGAATCAATTACCGAAACTGAGGGGGTGCAGGGGACCCCTGAATATATTTTTGGAAGTGTGGTGACCTGGGAACACCAGGTTCAAAGCTGGTGTCTGAAGTGAGAGACCTCTTAGGGAGGACAGTTTGTGCGGTATGATCTAGCTCCAGGCAGTGTCAGAACCTGTTATAACAGCATTTAAAAGTAACAGACCACATTCAATTCACCTCCTGAAAAACCTTAGTTCTCTTTACATTCTTCTCCAATTATAGCAGTGGCCTGGTGTTTTTAAAATAGACAACCATAGCTTTTTGAGATAGCTAAATGGACAGGCTTTTTTGTTTTTTGCAGTTCCCAGAAATCCCCTGGGGCAGCGTCCCCGGGAGGGTGGGGTCACACATGCGTGGCTGGGGCACGGCCTGGGGAGCGGAAGCAGCTCACTCACTCTCATGCTCCTCCTGCACCACCCGGTTCACGTGGTCCACAGAAGCCTGGATGTCATTCCACGTAATGAATTCATTGTTCTCTGCATGGGCCTGAGCTTTCAGCTTCATCAGCTCATCCAGATACCTGCCCCATTCCCCCAACAAAAGAGAGAAGGGCAACATTAGAAAAGGGACCTGCAGGGTTATTTCTGTGGATGGGAATAAGAAGACGTGGGGGCACAGGATCCAAGAGATGGCTGAGGAACCCCAACAGTTTGATGTATTCTAGGTCAGCTTTGGCACCCAGGCGTTAACCTGAACAAAGGGTAAAAATACAAGGATACCACTAATTCTTAATATCTATATGAAAAATATTTATATTACTTGTTCTAAATTTCAGGTAAGACTAACTCTGGAATCAGAGGCAGCAGCCCTGATCCCTCTGAGGGATCAGAAAACAAGGTCATGCGCCAGCTAATAAACACAGAAGGGATGGCAGGTCAACAAGTCACCATTCAGCAACTCTCACCGAAAGTCTGGGTTTACACAAGGATTATCAGTCGGAGTCAAAAACATTAGACAAATGGTTAAGTGGAAACTGGACATTGTGATGGTGTAAAAGGTACCAAAAAAAAGATTATGTTCTGGAGATAAGGAAGAAAAATAAATACACAATGAAGGGACTAGCAGACTGCCTAATCCAAGGATCAATCTCAGTATCTCTGATGGTGGGGACAAGCAGGTATTACATGCCTCTTAATATGAGAAAATATGAAACACACGTCACCAAAACTACTTCACTGAATCCTGACAAGCCTTTAGACCTGATTTCCAATTTACAGGAATAAAACAAATATTAAGAAGCAACCAAAACTGAAGATGGGACATTTTAGAGGACAACTGGCTCCAACTCTTTAACAAGTCAGCACTATAAAGAAAGGGACAATGCTAGATTACAAAAATATCAAAGTGGCGGTGGGGGGGGGGTGAGGTGGAAGGAGGTTCAAGAGGAAGGGGACATGTGTGTACTTATGGCTGATTCATGTTGATGTATGCCAAAAACTAACACAATAAAGCAATTATCCTTTAATTAAAAATAAATAAAATTTTTAAATAAATAAAAGCTACCAAAAGGACACAATATGGATTGCATCCTGGTTTGAACAACCAGCTGAAAAGAATAAACAATTTGGGAACAAGAGAAGAAGTAAGAAAACAGACTAGTTTAGAAAATATTCAAGTATTATTGACTTGACAAGGTATACGAGTGTTATTTTGACTACATGACAAATATCCTCATTGTTTTAAATAAGCATATTTATAATAAATTTAGGAGTAGAATGCTATAGTATCTGTAATTTACTACAAATCCTTGAGCATAACAAAATGAATTGAAATACGGGGGTGGGTGGGGAACCAAAAGACGATTACAAGGAAGTCCCGATTCCTGCAGAGAAAATAAGAGTGTTGGCTCACAGAAGAGGTTAGGGTCAGGGGCACCCACCTCTGGCAGTTCTCCTCTTCGATGTTTGTAAGGCCTGTCACTGAACTGCTCAGCTGTTTCCACACTGTGTTCATGTCTCCAGATTCTAGTGCCCTGTTGATTAGGGCCACCGATGACAGCATCTCCACCGCAACAGAGAGCTCAGGGTGGGTGAGGCTATGCTGCAGAGAAAGGGAGGCGTGCGGAAAGAGTAAGGAAGGACATCTTGGAAGACCCAGGGAGGTCAGACATTTAATAAAAGCACAGGAAGTCTAAGATCCTGGTTAAAAAATCAAAGGTTCTGCCTAACTACACCCAGAAGTGGGTATTAAATTCATGTCCACTCTTGTTTTGCTCACAAACAGCACGGGTTTGGTGAACTCACCTCAGGACTCTGTTGCTGCAGGGTGGCCAGCTCCTTCTGATAAAGATTGGCGGCAAACGGGTACACCTGGGGCAGCTGGGCTTCGGGGTTCATCAGTTCCAGGACAGTCTTCTCGGCCACACCCTTCTGGATTGCGGCATTGATGGCTGCCACTGCCGCTAACCCTGGGTAGAGAACTCGAGGTCAGAAAAGCCACTGGCTCCCAGAGCCCCAAAGGGGCACAGACACCAGTCTTCACAGGAGAAAATCATATTCTGCAGCTAAACTATTAGTTGTGACGTTTGAAGTGGAACTTCTACCTTCAGACAGTGGTCTTCTTAGTCTGAGGATGAACTCAATGGGATGTGAGCTGCATCTCAGTAAATATGTTTTCTTTCCTCTTCTCTTCTCCTCACCCGTTTTCTTTCTGCTCCAACTCCTCCTGCCTGCCACCACTACACTCTACCTAAAACATCCCTCCTCTGCATCAAGGAGAGCTTGGCAAAGTTGTCGTCGTCGTCGTCGTTCAGACACTACGTTGTTTCTGACTCTTTGTGACCCTATGGACTGAAGCCCACCAGGCTCCTCTGCGCACGGGATTCTCCAGGCAAGAACGCTGGAGTGTGTTGCCATTTCTTTCTCCAGGAGCTCTTCCTGACCCAGGGATCAAATCCACTTCTCCTATATTAACAGGCAGATTCCTTACCACCGAGCCACCAGGGAGTCCTAACCAGCCGTGTAAGCACGAGCTTAGAGCCAGAGTGGGCCTGCCCAGACTCTGGCTCCACTTTTAAAACTGGAGAACTGCTACTGCCACCAAAGGTGCCTGGTAGTTGACTGTGGCTGATAGGCCTGGGGTGGGGTGAGGAGTGACAGAATCTACTCTTAGGCTCCTCCATGACACAAAGGCACTCTCCTCCCCTACTCAGCACCTCAGGGGACACACAGTTGAGGGGACTCTTACTTCTCTGATATTCCTGGGCGGCAGTGTTTGCGGCATCCACTCCAGACTGTAGCTCCTCCTTCTGCAGGAGCTCAGCCTGACCACCCTGAGAAAAGCAGAGAACATTCAGGTGAAGATGACTCTGGCCTGCATGTCCAGACCTCACAGTTCTCACATCTCAACAACAGTCGTCAGGGACACTGAGACACAGACCTAAGAGACAGCTCAGGCTACAAGCAGCTGGAGCAGCAGCCCAAACTGAAGGCAAAACCCTGTCAAATCTGGGGAAGAATGACTTTCCAGATACCAGCAAACTTAAAACAATATTTTGCAAAGAACGTCGAAATGTTCCAAGATAAAATCTTTACAGAAGCATTAGCACATTAATGTTGCTTTCTCTGGCCAATAATGAGAATTTATAAAATGTATACTAGTCCTTATTTAGCAAAAAAAAAAGCCCCTTGTATTTATTCCAAAAAATAAAAACCCATAGAGTACAATCCCACACAGTCTACTCTTACCACAATATTAAATGCTTTCCCAGTGTTAGCGAGAGGAAAACTAGTGAGGTGTGGTGTGTTTTTTTTAAAGTGGAAATTCCTAAAGAACATAAAATTTCAGGTTCTCCCCAGCGGCTTTTGTTGTTCAGTCACTGAGTCATGTCTGACTCTTCTGCAGCCCCATGGACTGTAGCCCACCAAACTCCTCTGTCCATGGGATTTCCCAGGCAAGAATACTGGAGTGGGTTGCCATTTCCTCCTCCAGGGAATCTTCCCAACCCAGGGATTGAACCTGCATCTCTTGAATTGGCAGGTGGATAGTTTACCACTGAGCCACCTGGGAAGTCCTCTGCCCAACAGTTTCAAGTTGGGGATTTAACAGACTTCAAGTGAAGAGGTGGTGAGATTCAGAGGGTGGGCGAAGCTGTTTAAGAGGGGATTTACAACTCTACAAGGAAAAGAGAGCCGAAGACAATGTGCAGTTTACCTGAGGATATTAAACAGCTTAATTCACATGTAGGAGAAACAGTTATACTAGTGGGGGGGTGGGGGGAAGGCCCCACAGATATCTTTACACAACAGCATGAGATTGAAATGGATGGAAGTCAAGCCTTACAGGTGCCACTCAAGAGGTTACCTGTCTCTTCTGCTCTCTGTCACTGAGGAGCTGCTTGAGGTACCAGTCACTATTCTGCTGCTGCAGCCCTCGCAGGCCCAGTGCAGGTGACTGCAGGATCTTAAACAAGGCTGGTGCAGATCCCTGCTCCAAAGCCAGGTCTATATTTGTTAATGCAGCAAGCACTGAGGAGGAAAAAAAGGCAAATGCTTAAGACAAAACTGTGTTAACATCATAGCCGGGAATATTTTTCCTTCCCAAAAACCAGTCTCAGTTCAGACTGGGGAAATAAAATTAGATAGCCTTTCACGTGAAAGAGACACGTGTATCCCAATGTTCATCGCAGCACTGTTTATAATAGCCAGGACATGGAAGCAACCTAGATGTCCATCAGCAGATAAATGGATAAGAAAGCTGTGGTACATATACACAATGGAGCATTACTCAGCCATTAAAAAGAATACATTTGAATCAGTTCTAATGAGGTGGATGAAACTGGAGCCGATTATATAGAGTGAAGTAAGCCAGAAAGAAAAACACCAATACAGTATACTAACACATATATATGGAATTTAGAAAGATGGTAATGATAACCCTGTATGCGAGACAGCAGAAGAGACACAGATGTATAGAACAGTCTTTTGGACTCTGTGGGAGAGGGAGAGGGTGGGATGATTTGGGAGAATGGCATTGAAATACGTATAATATCATGTAAGAAATGAATTGCCAGTCTAGGTTCAATGCAGGATACAGGATGCTTGGGGCTGGTGCACTGGGATGACCCAGAGAGATGGTATGGAGAGGGAGGTGGGAGTGGGGTTCAGGATTGGGAACATGTGTACACCCGTGGTAGATTCATGTTGATGTATGGCAAACCAATACAGTATTGTAAAGTAAAATAAAGTAAAATTAAAAAAAAAAAAAGATAGCCTTTCCTGTGAAGCATCACAGCAGCATTAGGCTTTGAGGGTGGAAGAGAACCTTAAAGTCTCCAAGTTCAGAGGTTCTCAGGGTGTTCAGAATTAATGGATTCCTAGACCACACCCTAGGCCTACTTACAAACTTCTAGATGTAGACAGCTTGGCACCAATAAGGGCAGCAATTTAAGAGGCACCAATGATACATGCCTGCATTCCCGATAAAATGCCGAGTCTTTATCCAGACTGAACTACTACACAGGAGAAAGTGTCTCCCACTGCAATTTACTACATCTCTAGATGATTCTGTTTAAAAAAAAATTGTTAAAGCTTACACACTAGAGTTGATACTTGAGTACCTCCAACCCCTCTTCCCTGTGACAGTCTACTCCCAACCAAAGAGCCTTACTTCCTTCAAATATTCCTTATACAGCATCATTCTGAATCCCTCCATCATCCTGGCATCTCCTGCCCCTAAGCAGTGCTGAGACATCAAGGCTGGTCTGACCGTGTGGAGCAGAAGGGGCTCTCAGCGCTGCCTCAACATTCTGTACTTCTAGCATAGAACCTGACATCACACAAGTCATTAACACATTATCAACAGTAAAAATGCAGATTTCCCTTAATCTGAAAATGATAATAAAGGTACATTCCTCCTAAGATTCCTCATGAGATTAAATTAAATCATACATGTGAAAGTACTTTGCATATTATAAAATAAATAAGGTATTAAGTTGAAAGTCAAAATAATACATTTTCTGATTTCAGAAATGACAGCCCCTGGAAAATCGTAATTATTATTTTCAGCTTCCCTATTTTTAGAAGAAAAAATAGGGTTCTCCTTCCCATGCCCCACCCAGGAATGAACATCTAATCTTATCACCAAAGTAGCAAAACAAATCAATAATAAAATACTAAAAATCAAAATACTGGGGGCACAGCAGTAGTTATCAGTTTAAACTGTTTTCATTTGTAAAAAAAAAAAAACAAAAACAAAAACAAAAAAGAAAATTAACGTAAGATGTCATAAAGAAAATAGTCCAAGGAAAAACAGTCTCAAACCAGAACTAATAAATAACACCAAGAGGTAAAAGGGCGAAAGGCTAGATTCCTAAGAGTGTTCTCCTCTTCCCAACCTTCTCCCCTATGATTTGGCTCACAGGTCACCACAAAGAGGAGGTGAGCAGCTCTCTGAATCATGGCTGCAGGTCTACGTGGCCGCTAGCCAACTAACCAAGCATTTTCCCACCACAAGGACCAGGCTGTAAACATAGTCAAGAACAAAACAAACAGGTTGTCTCCATCCTCAGGAAGCTTCTGTAGTAGTGGGGGACTAAAAATACAAGCAACACAGGCTGGTAACAACCAGGCTTCCTCTCTGTAACACAGAGTTTCAGATGATCCATCTGCAAAGGTATCTAGTCATTTATGCTTTTACTGGAAAGGTAAACTTACTATGTACATAAATATGTAAATATTTAAGTGGATATTTACTAATACTTATACTATAAAGTTTAGAACAGGGGTTCCCAACCTCCAGGATCTAATGCCTGATGATCTGAGGTAAAGCTGATGTAATAACAACAGAAATAAAGCACACAAGAAATATAAAGTGCTTGAATCATCCTGAAGCCATTTCCCACCCCCACCCCCATCACCCTGGTTCATGGAAAATTTACCTTCCATAAAACTGGTCCTTGGTGCCAAAAAGGTTGGGGACCACTGGTCCGGAACATTATTCACATACTTTCTCCCACTATGCTTTAATTATCTAATTTTTCTTATCCTACTTAACAAAAAAATAAGAACTCTTTCTCATTTATAACTATTTGGCCTGCAGCTTTCTTCTGGGGCAGCATAATGGCTACACTGCAAGCCCTAGGGAAAGAATCTTATCTATAATTACATTAAGATAATTCTTGGGACCTAAAAGTCCCTCTGTCTTCCAACGTTCCCTTGTCTCTGACTTTCCCTACTGTTAGGAAAAGACTGTCCCTCTATTGAGAATTCTGCCTTATCCTCACCTCCTTATCTACCCTAAGAACCCCAGTGAAGGGTCATGTACAAACCTTGAGGAAAAGTCATCATTCTTTTCTTTACTCTGACTGTATTTCACACGTCTCTGGTTGCCTTGAAATTATTCACTGAATTGTTCTAGCCAAGTTGCCCTGAAATTATGCATTTGCCTACCTTCCTCACTGAAACATATCTGAGGGAAGTTTTATTATTTTGTTCCTTTGACCATGTAAGAACAATATGCATGGAACACTTCCAAAATATACACATACGTTTCTTTCCTTATGAGTTTATAACTAACTCTAACATAATCAGCCAGGTATAGCAATAAAGGCCCCACACAACATAGTAAAGTCCCTCAGTAAATAAAAGAGTATTTTATGCAGTGTGTACAGCAGGAAATGTGCTAGACTTTCTTCTACAGAGAGAACTGAGTGCAAGGACATTCTGGTTTACCCACACGTGAATGGAACTACAGCTCTATTCAGAAAGCTATTTATCCTAAAGGAACCAGAATGGAACAAAACACACAGACTCCTGGTCAGGATTTAGAACTCTCTACCATAAGGAGTTGGCAAAATCTATAAATTCTCACCAGTTATTCAGAGCATTAGTACAAGTGAGAAATTAGGATCTCCAAAGAACAGAGAGGACCCTGATGACTATTACTACTATTATTATCATCTTGATCAAAATAACATAAGGTCAAGTCTGGTTGAATTAAACAAGGTTTTCTTTACTTCTTTCGGTGACTCTAACTCTATGCTAGGAATTATGAGGATTTAAAAAGAAGCAGAATTCATAAGTAAACTCAAGTTAAGTCTGCTAAGCTGCTGCTAAGTCGCTTCAGTCGTGTCCGACTCTGTGCAACCCCAGAGATGGCAGCCCACCAGGCTCCCCCATCCCTGGGATTCTCCAGGCAAGAACACTGGAGTGGGTTGCCATTTCCTTCTCCAATGCATGAAAGTGAAAAGTGAAAGTGAAGTCACTCAGTCGTGTCCGACTCTTAGCGACCCCATGGACTGGAGCCTACCAGGCTCCTCCATCCATGGGATTTTCCAGGCAAGAGTACTGGAGTGGGATGCCATTGCCTTCTCCCAAGTTTAAGTCTATACAGATGTAAAAAAACAAAACAAAACGAAAAAAGACAACAGAGAAGTAAATACAAAATCGTGTGGTTAAGCATACAGATGCTGTAGGAGATGTGAAAGGCAAGTATATTGTGAGCTAGGATACACGCTGAGGTGAGAACTGAGCTGAATCTTGAATGATGGGTATAATTTGGATGAGGTAAGAGATGAGGCGTGAGGGCATTACAGTGGGGCAGTTACATGATTAACAACAGTAATGATGATATTATTGAGTGTTTACTAAATACGAGCCAATTAACATATATTATCTCATCACGCGTATAATGATTCTATGCCACAGGTGCCCAGTTCCCACAATGATTAATACAAGGGCAAGAGATCAAATCCCAGGTCTGAACAACTCCAGAGCCACTCTTCATGAGTCATAAAATGAACACAATGAACGTGGGAGATGAGTAGGCACATGAGTATCTAGAGAGCTGTATGCATGAAACAGTGCATAAACAGCTCCATGAGGCCAGGGAACAGCGTTTGATTGGCAAGTAATAAGAAACTGATGCAGGTTCTTTTGCAAAAGAGAGACTAAATTAATTCAAGAAATTAATTTTTCAAATTAATTTTTGTGTAACACATATACAAAAATCAAGGTGAACAGGACAACCTCATTTCTGTTTAAATACATTTTGAAGGATATGTTAAAAATACCAAGCATGGTCATTCTTAGGAGTCTTATTTTTTATTTGTGGCTCATTTCTAGATAACTTGTATTACTCTTTAAAAGAAAAACAAAACTAGTATTACTTTAAAAACAGAAAAACAAAATCCCTCTTCAGATTTAAGTGTCTAACACAGGGTGAAAAGAGTAAAACTGCAGCCAAAAACTCCAGTCTGCGAGTTACAACAGAAGAGCAGGGGGGGCGGGGGGCGTGCTGCCTGAGGACCATGTTAGCCCAAAGAGAAGACGCAGGAGCACAAAAGACAGTCATCAGGCGATGGTTCCTAGGCAAACCCACAAGTGCCTGATACGGACTTAAACCATGGACAGGTCCACAGGCCCATTATTCAGTGACATTCCTTTAGAGGCTTGACAGGGGCACATACTTACAGTTGACCTTATTTATGTTGCCTTGAATTTCAGCTTGAGTGAGCAGTTCCTCATAAACGTCCCTTTCTCTCTCAGAGCTTTCTGTCTGAAGATGAATAAAAGGTGTAGCTAAATTAGCTGAGGTCTCCAGGAAGACCACAGAAATACACGTGTTCCTCCCCCACCACGACAGAGTCAAGAGCAAGGAAGGGTGTGGCTTAAAATCCTTAATAAACAACAAAGCAGAGTGCTACCTGATTGTGACCAAAAACATAGAAAGGAGATCCACTCGTAAGTAACAAGCTCAAGGGGTTCTTCCAGAATCCGGCAGAAGGAGACACTGGTGAACCCTGCCCTGCTCATCTGGGAGCCTGAATCCTTGTCTCAGACTAGATGTCAGAGCCTCTCACAGGTTTGCACACAATTCAAGAAGAAAGTAGATGTCAAAATAGAATCTAATACTGAAAGACTACATATTGGTAACTCCATTTCATTTATATAAAATTCCAAAAAAGATAAGCTAAAGTGATAAAAAATAGACCTGGAGTTGCCGGGGTCAGGGGTGGACAGAGGGAGGCAGTAGAGGTTGACTCTGAAAGGGAGATATGGGCACTTTGTGGGTGGTGGTCACATATCTGTATATACTGGTCAAAACTCATCAAACTGGATACTTTACATGGCTGGGTTTTATTATACATCAATTAGTATCTCAATAAAACTGATCTTTAAAATGGAGTCATATTAAATAATGAAAGACTGTAAATCAGTTGTGAAAAGTGAAAGTCGCTCAGTTGTATTTGACTCTTTGTGACCCCCATGGACTATACAGTCCATGGAATTCTCCAGGCCAGGATACTGGAGTGGGTAGCCCTTCCCTTCTCCAGGGGATCTTCCCAACCCAGCAATCGAACCCAGGTCTCCCACGTTGCAGGCGGATTCTTTACCAGCTGGGCCACCAGGGAAGCCTGAGAATACTGGAGTGGGTAGCCTATCCCTGCTCCAGCAGATCTTTCCGATGCAGGAATTGAACTGGGGTCTCCTGCATTGCAGGCAGATTCTTTACCAGCTGAGCTACCATGGAAGCCTCTACAGATCAATTAAAAAGAGCAAATGTTCCATTTTTACCCTGTTTTTAGCATTTGCCATTTTGTCCTGTTTGGCCTGGTAAAGTATGTCCTGGTAGGTAGAGGCCAAGCATTCTTCAAGATTCACAAGCATGGCATTGGGATTTTTCAAAGCTGTGAAGGTGTCAGCTGGAATTCTGTGGTCAATAGCTTCATTAATGGCAATAACAGCCGCATGTACTGAAAAAAAAAGAATTCAAAACACAGAACACTGAGGTTATATAAAGTAAAGGATGTACATTACACATTCAAACATGGCAATCCCCCAGCACAAACAGAGGCTGCTTTTTCATAGACAGAGGGGTTAGAGGAATCCCCAGATCTTGTGAGCCCTGTCTTTTCCCTAACACAAAAAGTCACAGCTCTGCCTATAATCCATATCTGAAATGCTCAACCTGGAATCTTATGGGGAAAACATTCAGTAAGGGACTTTGCAGGGAGCATGTGAGCATTTGTTATGGAAATGTTCACCCTTAATTATCATGTAAACTCCATTAGAAGATAAGAAACTAAAAAAGGCATTGAAATGTAAAATTTGCTTTCTAGTGCTTTTATTTTAATCAAACTTATTTGATTTTTTCTCACTTATTTCCAATTAACAGCATAGACAACTGTATAGCAGTGTTTGAAACTATATCTACTGACCTAAAGAAAGAAGTGTTAGTTGCTCAGTCATGTCTGACTCTTTGCAACTCCATGGACAGTAGCCTACCAGGCTCTTCTGTCCATGGGGATTCTCCAGGCAAGGATACTGGAGAGGGTTGCCATTCCCTTCTCCAGGGGATTTTCCCGACCCAGAGATCGAACTGGGACCTCCTGCATAGCAAGCAGACTCTCTCTTTACTGTCTGAGCCACTAGACACCTGCTGGCAAAATGCCTCATGTCCAAGACCACCATTATAGTATTAATCATTGAAAGCAGAAGCAACAACTCCGCTTGAACCCATGAAATCACTCTCTTCTTACATGCAGCTTCATCCACTGACAGCTCATTAGCCAGAATACCCCCAATCTTGCTAAAGGCAGGCATCTGAATCCCATACTTCTCCAGTTCAATCTTCATGTTGTTGATTTCTTCTTCTACAGGAAAGAATGAAGACCCAAAGGTAAGCACCTTTTCAGGCCTTAGAAGGAAACAGATTCCTTAACCACAAAATGTACTGGATAAAAAATGATATCTAACTCTTAGGGTTGTCATAAGGATTTAAATAAGATAATATACGGAAAGCACTTAACCTGATATCTGGTATATAACATGCATTCAACAGACACAGGAACTATTACTAGTACTATCAAGAGCATCAGAAATAACCATAACATGAGAATGGCTCTATACAGAATAGTTTTCCCAAACTGCTACTAATGGGATTTCCTCTAATGAACTTATGAATGGAGTAGCTTTAAAGGGACCTCGAACAAGAAGTGAATCACAAGCCAGTTATCTTAGTCTTTATAATCCAAGTCACTAGCTACTACTAAACAATTTTGTGTCTAAGGCCAGAAGCCAAATGATAAAAGAAACATTTTAAGGTTTGGCCCTTGCCCCAAGTCTGGGGAACAACTTCCCTGGAAGAAAAAACATCATAGATAAAAGCTGTATTACCTATAGGCCTATAAAATAATCACCAGTTCAAAAATATTTGAGTCTATTTTACCCTTCGCCAATATTCCCCCTGTTCTTTTTCTCCCCAAGCCCCCATCTCTTTAAGGATTTGACTATAGCAAATATACACAGAAACACCCACCCAAATAAACTAAAGTTTTAAAATTAGTAAATTGTCAACTTTGTATCATCTCACCACCATCACACCACTTCGTTTGCCTACAAATGGTGCTCACCGGAAGGGAAAGGGAAAGACTGTCATAAAGCTTTTCTCACTGTACGTGACCATTTAATATTAGATGTTAATATTCTTTCTAATTTAGATAGAAGAAAATGGAGACTTCTCAACCACACCATGTCATAACTGAGAGAACAGAGCCTGAAACCCCAAGTCCTGTGTTCCTTCCACCACACCAGGGAAGCAGGTTCCTCATGCTTTTTTTTTAAATCTCTGCTGGCACAGTGTTTTTAAAGCCCCGCATCTTTAAGATTGGTACAGTTGACTCTCCAGGCTATTTCCACATAAATCAAGCACTTCCCGCCAGGTCTGGAACTTCTTACCTGTGAAGTCAACCTTTCCGTACAGATCTTGAATCTGAGGAGCCAGGCCTAGTTTGAACAGGTACAAACTAGAAGACATAATACGCAAAAGAGTCAGGACTCCCAGCCAGATGTTCTGCTGCTCTAAAGTCAAAGGGGAAAACCAGCATAAAGAACAGAAGCATTCTGAACAAGGAGACTCCCAGGACTCTGCCATATTACACTCAGCCGCTATGATACTTTATCTCAGAGCCTTCTTTTAGTTTTATATAACAAGGAGGTCCTTAAAAGTCACATAATGTAATGCAAAAAGCACTGGGCTGGGACTCAGGAGACACAAGTTTAAGTCCTAGCTCCAGGACAAATCCAATAAGCAATCAGACATTAACATAAATGTTATTATAACAAATGTAAGTGAAGTCTCTTCCCTTCTGTTTAACTTCCTGTGATCAGTAACTTTTAACTGAAAAGACGTTTTAGAAAAGTCTCATGAAAATGACTCAGCAAATCTTACTTAAGCTGAATTCGTATTACTGGTGGAAAAGTTTAATTCAGGTACTTTAAGAGTTTTACATAAAGTATATATCATAAATCTTTACTCTTTAAATAAAAATCTCCTAGACTCTAAGCCCCATGGTCAGGGTCAATAAAAGTCTTGTTTACCAGTGGCCTACCCAGAGCCTGACAGATATTAATAAATAATAATCAATATTTCACAGATGGATGGATGTCTATAAATATGAATCAGATTAACCAGAGACTAAGGCTCTACCAGCTCAGAATAAATTAGATCAGAAAACCATTCCACAGGGATTAACATGAGCAAGACACTGACAGCCTAGTAATAAGAGAGGAAATAAAAAATATCTAAGAAACAAACCACAGACTCAACAAAGTAGCCTACAGCATTTGCAGATACTCTCTACATCCAAATGTTATCTAAATACAAACATGTATCACATACACTGCATTCACAAAACTGATCAGCATCCAAACGGTATAAGAGAAACCCAAATGCATACTCTTAAAAAAATCAAGTATTCTGAAAACACATTAGAATACATACATCCACAGTAACCAATCATTTTCTCAGGTAAGTACAAATACAAATGATACATATACAATTATGGGCTTTTCTTTTCAATAAAATGCTCGAGATGGAAATAAAGTTCCTCTCTCCAAAGATTTTACATTATTCAACACAGTTTCCAAAGTCAAAGAGCTAATAACTTTCTGGACATGTAATATGCTTCTTCATGTACTTTCCCTGTACAGTATGTTCCATATGCATTCTAAATTGGTAAAAATATTTTTCTCCAGAAACTTCTTCCTCTTTTATTTCTACTGTAGAACAAGAAAGTGGTTGCCACACTTCAACAAAAGCTTGAGCATGTTACTTTCACAGCCCCAAAAAGAGTGAGTTCCTAATGTCTTCAATGATAATCAAAGGCATCACAATGCTATCACTAGTTGCTGTAAAAAGCAGAGAAGGGAAGCTGAAAGCAGATGGGCATCATCTTGCTTTTATCTCATTTTAATTACTAGGAATATTTTAAGGACATGCTGGAACTATAAATGGAATCATAATGGCCACTTGGGTCCTCTTATTCAGCCTTGAAAGCGCTTAGTTCAGTTCAGTTCAATTCATTGCTCAGTTGTGTCCAACTCTTTGTGACCCCATGAATCGCAGCATGCCAGGCCTCCCTATTCATCACCAACTCCCGGAGATCACTCAAACTCACGTCCATCGAGTCGGTGATGCCATCCAGCCATCTCATCCTCTGTTGTCCCCTTTTCCTCCTGCCCCCAATCCCTCCCAGCATCAGAGTCTTTTCCAATGAGTCAACTCTTCTCATGAGGCGGCCAAAGTACTGGAGTTTCAGCTTTAGCATCATTCCCTCCAAAGAACACCCAGGCTGATCTCCTTCAGAATGGACTGGTTGGATCTCCTTGCAGTCCAAGGGACTCTCAAGAGTCTTCTCCAACACCACAGTTCAAAAGCATCAATTCTTCAGCGCTCAGCTTTCTTCACAGTACTCTCACATCCATACATGACCATTGGAAAAACCATACCCTTGACTAGATGGACCTTAGTTGGCAAAGTAATGTCTCTGCTTTTGAATATGCTATCTAGGTTGGTCATAACTTTTCTTCCAAGGAATAGGCGTCTTTTAATTTCATGGCTGCAGTCACCATCTGCAGTGATTCTGGAGCCCCAAAAAAAAACGTCTGACACTGTTTCCACTGTTTCCCCATCTATTTCCCATGAAGTGATGGGATCAGATGCCATGATCTTCGTTTTCTGAATGTTGAGCTTTAGGCCAACTTTTTCACTCTCCTCTTTCACTTTCATCAAGACGCTTTTTAGCTCCTCTTCACTTTCTGTCATAAGGGTGGTGTCATCTGCATATCTGAGGTTATTGATATTTCTCCCGGCAATCTTGATTCCAGCTTGTGCTTCTTCCAGTCCAGCATTTCTCATGATGTACTCTGCATGGAAGTTAAATAAGCAGGGTGACAATATACTGCCTTGACACACTCCTTTTCCTATTTGGAACCAGTCTGTTGTTCCATGTCCAGTTCTAACTGTTACTTCCTGACCTGCGTACAGATTTTCAAGAGGCAGGTTAGGTGGTCTGGTACTCCCATCTCTTTCAGAATTTTCCACAGTTGATTGTGATCCACACAGTCAAAGGCTTTGGCATAGTCAATAAAGCAGAAATAGATGTTTTTCTGGAACTCTCTTGCTTTTTCCATGATCCAGCGGATGTTGGCAATTTGATCTCTGGTTCCTCTGCCTTTTGTAAAACCAGCTTAGGTGAGGTTATTGATATTTCTTCCGGCACTCTTGATTCCAGCTTGTGCTTCTTCCAGCCCAGCGTTTCTCATGATGTACTCTGCCTATGAGTTAAACAAGCAGGGTGACAGTATCCAGCCTGACGCACTCCTTTTCCTATTTGGAGCCAGTCTGTTGTGTTCCATGTTGCTCCATGTTCGAAAGCACTTAAACTCACAGCTAAAACTTAAAAATCCTAACAACAAACATCACTTTCAGTTTTTGTTCCTGGCCTCCTATGCTTGCTTTCACAAATAAGCTATCAGCTATCTATCACAATCAGCCTGTAATTGAGTTCAGATTTCTTTTCTTTTTTTTTCCTAATTAAGTTATACTCTATAGCAATGAGAAGCTTGTGTCAGCCTATCTGGATTCTGATTATCATCAACGACTGTGAAAGTGAAAGAAAGTGAAAGTGAAGTCACTCGATCGTGTCCACTCTTTGCAACCCCTATGGACTATATAGCCCACCATGCTCCTCCATCCATGGAATTTTCTAGGCAACAGTACTGGAATGGGTTGCCATTTCCTTCTCCAGGGGATCTTCCCAACCCAGGGATCAAACCCGGGTCTCCTGCATTGCAGGCAGACGCTTTACTGTCTGAGCCACCAGGGAATACAAATCAGTGACTGTACAGTAACCTATGAAAGAAATCACTATGCTAATCTCAAAGATCACTAACAAATGCTCTTAAACACAGAAGGTGATGAGGAAACAGAATCTAGTACAGGCCCACATCCTTTACCTAAATTCTCTGGGCCAAATACTAACTTAGGATTTCTCAGAAAAGTTGTACAGTGTATGCAGCATTATAAAACACCCCCCAACAACTCTTGGGGAAGCACCCCTAATCAAATACATTACCTTTTCTGCAGAAAAACATCTGAATAATCACATTAAGTAGATATACATTCTATGTAATCTCAATTAATACTGATCAGATCTTGCCAACAAATGAGTTTGAACTGAACCAAAATTCAGAGTTTTCAGCATGTTTTTTTGAATTTAAGATAAACGATTATGGGCCAATTTAACCCCAAAGTGAATTCTTAAAAAGATAAAGCATGTGGGTAGGGAATGGAAAGGAAGTATACAAATACATCTGGAATAATGGAGAAGTAGAGTCTTATCTGAGAGTGGAGTGTAACCTATAAGAGTAATTTAGTCTGACTTAAGAACAGTGAGTACCTCAGGAATAACGAAGACTTGGGGCGGTGGGGGGGTGATGACAGATGGCAGGAAGGGGGAAAACAAGGAGATAATGCTTCTTTATCACTATTGATCCAAAGGGAAAAAGTGCCTCACCCAAAACAGGTTAAGTGGAGTGAGGGAGCGGCCTTGAACACAGTCCTGTGAAGGTAAACAAGAGCCTCAAGCACTTAGAAATACTTCCTACATATTACCAAGAGTGGCCAACCCACCCCTCAGGAAAAACAGGGAGGAAAGAAATTGTAAATCACCAACCGGGACACACTGCTGTGTATATACTTTCTAAGCACAAACTGCCTATTGCAGAGAAATAGAGAACAATAGCAGGCTTCCTCCCTTTCTCATTCTGATTCCATCATGAGAAAGGCACCGTTAGTTCTTCAGTCTCTCTTCAGGGGAAGTGAGGGCCTGGGACCCAGGTTACATGGCAGAGAGTTGTAGCTACAGGCCTAGCAGAGAGGAACTCTGCCAGCTTAGCTTCTCTGCCTGCCAACTTCAGATACCATGGTGGGTACTGCCTTCACAAGATTAGCAACACTGACAGGCCTCACGGAACCCTGAGCCAACCACAGCACTCAGAATTAATCTGATTTTAGCTCAGACATATACATCGGAAATGGCTACATTCTGAAAATTCTCTGACTTATCACCTATTCCTGAACAATGTTCTTAAATCCTCATTTTACCATTGTCTGTCCAACATTATGCCATGTACCTCTGAGAGAAAAAAAGTAATGCATGACTTCTGTCACTAAGATGCTAATAAATATAATAGGAAGAAAAGATATGAAAGAAGGAATATATAACTAAACACACACAAAACAAACAAACAAACAAAAAAATCCAGAGGCTTAGGAAAAGATAAAAGCTGTCATTGGAGAAACTTCACCAAGAAAGTGAGAACTGAACTGAACCATGACTGGATAAGCAGAGACAAACATGAAGAGCCCTTTGATAAAGACAAAGTACCATTTCCTTTTTCACTGACAGGGCACAAATTATCCCCTTGGGCTGGAGAAAGGGAGGGAGATTTGTTATAATGTATAAGTTGGACACACACATTTATTGTGGTTATATACCAGGCATCTAAGTACTAACAACACAAAGATAAAGAACAAAGGAAATACTTCTTGCCCCAAAGGAGTCCACAAGACAGCCAAGCAGAAACAGTAACCAGAGGACAGTGTAAAAAGTAAGATAAGTGGAGTGAGAGGTATGTTCAGTTCAGTTCAGTCACTCAGTCGTGTCCGACTCTTTGCGACCCCATGAATCGCAGCACGCCAGGCCTCCCTGTTCATCACCATCTCCCGGAGTTCACTCAGACTCACGTCCATCGAGTGCATGATGCCATCCAGCCATCTCATCCTCGGCCGTCCCCTTCTCCTCCTGCCCCCAATCCCTCCCAGCATCAGAGATTTTTCTAATGAGTCAACTATTCGCATGAGGCGGCCAAAGTACTGGAGTTTCAGCTTTAGCATCATTTCTTCCAAAGAAATCCCAGGGTTGATCTCCTTCAGAATGGACTGGCTGGATCTCCTTGCAGTCCAAGGGACTTTCAAGAGTCTTCTCCAACACCACAGTTCAAAAGCATCAATTTTTCAGCGCTCAGCCTTCTTCACAGTCCAACTCTCACATCCATACATGACCACAGGAAAAACCATAGCCTTGACTAGATGGACCTTAGTTGGCAAAGTAATGTCTCTGCTTTTGAATATACTATCTAGGTTGGTCATAACTTTCCTTCCAAGGAGTAAGCATCTTTTAATTTCATGGCTGCAGTCACCATCTGCAGTGATTTTGGAGCCCCCAAAAATAAAGTAAGCCACTGTTTCCACCGTTTCCCCATCTATCTGCCATGAAGTGATGGGACCAGATGCCATGATCTTAAGTTTTCTGAATGCTGAGACAACTTTTTCACCCTCCTCCTTCACTTTCATCAAGAGGCTCTTTAGTTCATCTTCACTTTCTGCCATAAGGGTGGTGTCATCTGCATATCTGAGGTTATTGATATTTCTCCTGGCAATCTTGATTCCAGCTTGTGCTTCCTCCAGCCCAGCGTTTCTCATGATGTATTTGGCATATAAGTTACATAAGCAGGGTGACAATATACAGCCTCAACACACTCCTTTTCCTATTTGGAACCAGTCTGTTGTTCCATGTCCACTTCTAACTGTTGCTTCCTGACCTGCATACAGATTTCTCAAGAGGCAGGTCAGATGGTCTGGTATCCCCATCTCTCTCAGAATTTTCCACAGTTTATTGTGATCCACACAGAAAAAGGCTTTGGCATAGTCAATAAAGCAGAAATAGATGTTTTTCTGGAACTCTCTTGCTTTTTCCATGATCCAACGGATGTTGGCAATTTGATCTCTGGCATCTCTAGTTCCTCTGCCTTTTCTAAAACCAGCTTGAACGTCAGGGAGTTCATGGTTCACGTATTGCTGAAGCCTGGATTGGAGAATTTTGAGCATTACTTTATTTATTTTATTATTATTATTTTTGAGCATTACTTTACTAGCATGTGAGATGAGTGCAATTGTGCGGTAGTTTGAGCATTCTTTGGCATTGCCTTTCTTTGGAATTGGAATGAAAACTGACCTGTTCCAGTCCTGTGGCCACTGCTGAGTTTTCCAAATTTGCTGGCATATTGAGTGCAGCACTTTCACAGCATCATCTTTCAGGATTTGAAATAGCTCCACTGGAATTCCATCACCTCCACTAGCTTTGTTCATAGTGATGCTTCCTAAGGCCCACTTGACTTCACATTCCAAGATATCTGGCTCTAGATTAGTGATCACATCATCATGACTATCTGGGTCGTGAAGATCTTTTTTCTACAGTTCTTCTGTATATTCTTGCCACCTCTTCTTAATAGCTTCTGCTTCTGTTAGGTCCATACCATTTCTGTCCTTTATCAAGCCCATCTTTGCATGAAATGTTCCCTTGGTATCTCTAATTTTCTTGAAGAGATCTCTAGTCTTTCCCAATCTGTTGTTTCCCCCTATTTCTTTGCATTGATCGCTGAAGAAGGCTTTCTTATCTCTTCTTGCTATTCTTTGGAACTCTGCAATTAGATGCCTATATCTTTCCTTTTCTCCTTTGCTTTTCACCTCTCTTCTCTTCATAGCTATTTGTAAGGCCTCCCCAGACAGCCATTTTGCTTTTTTGCATTTCTTTTCCATGGGGATGGTCTTGATCCCTGTCTCCTGTACAATGTCACAAACCTCATTCCATAGTTCATCAGGCACTCTATCTATCAGATCTAGGCCCTTAAATCTATTTCTCACTTCCACTGTATAATCATAAGGGATTTGATTTAGGTCATACCTGAATGGTCTAGTGGTTTTCCCTACTTTCTTCAATTTAAGTCTGAATTTGGTAATAAGGAGTTCATGATCTGAGCCACAGTCAGCTCCTGGTCTTGTTTTTATCGACTGTATAGAGCTTCTCCATCTTTGGCTGCATAGAATATAATCAATCTGATTTCAGTGTTGACCATCTGGTGATGTCCATGTGTAGAGTCTTCTCTTGTGTTGTTGGAAGAGGGTGTTTGCTATGACCAATGCATTTTCTTGGCAATGCTAAAGGAGCACAAAGATGGTAAGTAGCTAATTCTGCTTCAGAAGGAAAAAGCAAGAGAAGATACTTATAGCAGCATCCTGAGGTGGCACCCGGGGAAGAGCACAGGTTAAACCAGGGAGAAAAGGGCATTTTAGGCAGAGGAAACAGCAGAAGCAAAGGCATGAGATACTAGAGCACAGATACACGGGAGGGAATGACTAGAGGTGACACTACAAAGGAATCATCAAAGCATTTTATGAAGTGTCTGGTAATATGAAGACTGTTCTGGAAAGATAGCTCTCAATGCAGCCTAACAGATGGACGAGAAGGTAGAGAGCCTAGGGAGGGAAACTCTGAGGGGGTTAATGCATCCATCAGTCCACACAAGAGGTCTACCAGCCCTCAGTTACATTCTCTCTTTCAAGGGTTTCATGCTGATTTCAGTGATACCCAGGGTTTGGCACACATTTGATCAAGAAACTGGAGACAGCAGGCTTCTTGTACAACAACAACATTATACATACATTTATATATACAATTAACATTTATTAGGTGCACACACAGGATGCTATATAAAAAGAACAGCCCAAGCGAAAAGAAATCTCATAGTCCATGTTCCTTCTTATACTCACCCACTTGTATCGCCTTCTGGTTTAGTCCTATGGCCATCCAGTAAATCTAAGCCACTCTGAAATACCAGACTACCAGCACCTGCTCCCCTCCCATCCTACCCCGCCCCCTCCAGACAGATCACCTCCTCCCTCCAATTTAGTACTGTGTTCCTTCTAAGGGCTGAGGACCTGAAATTAAGTCATCTTCCAAATTTACTATGAAACTGAGAAAAAAATTATACCTTGTTTCAATTCCTATTTATTATATTTACATTGTCATAAAAATTATTTAAGGAACAAATGACTTGTCAAGGTCCTAGATAACTAAACAAATTATCAATCAACCATTTGATAATTGCTGGTACTATGTTACCAATCAGTATCAAGACATAGAGTATTATGTTCAGAAAGACTCACAAACTTAAGAGAACGAACTTATGGTTGCTGAGGTGGAAAGACCGGGGGGAAGGTATAGTTCGGGAGCTTGGGATGGACATGTACACAAACTGCTATATTTAAAATGGGTAACCGACAAGGACCTGCTATATATATAGCACACGGAACTCTGCTCAGTGTTATGTGGTGGCCTGGATGGGACGAAGCTTTGAGGGAGAACGGATACATGTATATGTATGGCTGAGACCCTTCATGTTCACCTAAAACTACTACAACATTGTTACTTGGCTATACTCCACTACTGAATAAAGAGTTTAAAAAAAAGACACAGTGTATTTTGTAATTCAGTTTATCAGGTTGAAACAAAATGGTAAACAATAAGTTTTCAAATACATATAGTTTTTTATAATTTTAAGAGATTTTAATTTAAAAGAAAGGGGCTATATCTCAAATGAAATGCATAGTTCAGAGAGATATGGCTGACATAATAATGTTACATTAATTTCGGGTGTATAGCATAATATGATCACCATAGTAAGTCCAGTTAACTTCCATCACCACACATAATTACAATTTTTTTTCTTGTAATGAGAACTTTTAAGATCTACTCTCTTAGCCACTTTCAAATACGTAATACAGTATTATTAACTATAGTCACCATGGTGTACCTTACATTCCCGGGACCTGTTTACTTTATAACAGGGAGTTTGTACCTTTTGACCACCTTCACTCATTTCACCCACTCCCAAATCCCCACGTCTGGCAACTACCAATCTGTGTTCTATACCTATATACTGCTTATTCAACCAAGAAAACCCTATTACCTCAGTGCATGAATACAGTAGATACATCTGGGCATGTTCTTTCGATCATAGATGTCTGTAGTTTCTGGATAAAAAATCTAAGGAGAAATAAAAGAAGCAGAGTCAGGTATGCACCCATCTGGTTTCATTTAATCATTCACCAGCCATCACTGATACAAATAAAACTTTGGACAATTAGCAAAGATCATCAGTGTTCCGCAAATAACTTCATTAGGGTGAACAGACAATTCATCATAAGCAATGTAAGGAATCAACCTTACTAATGTAGGAATCAACCCTGAATATTCACTGGAAGGAATTCATTGGAAGCTGAAGCTCTAATACTTTGGCTACCTGACGCTAAGAGCTGACTCACTAGAAAAGACCCTGAGGCTGAGAAAGATTGAAGGCAAAAGGAGAAGGGGGCGGCAGCAGAGGACGAGATGGTTAGATAGCATCACTGACTCAACGGACATGAATTTGAGCAAACTCCAGGAGACAGTGAGAGACAGGGAAGCCTGGCGTGCTGCAGCCATGGGGTCACAGAGTTGGACACGACCGAGCACTACCACCACTCCCACAATACCTGTGGCTCCCAATAAGAGCTGTGCACCAAAAGAGAGACAAGATGTACCAGAATCACCTCTTTCGATAATTTTTACATTATATGCTCATTTCCTTTTTTTTTTTTTTTTGGCCTCGATCAGAAGGACTTGGGCCCCCCACGAGCGGCGCCGGGGAGTGGGTCTTCCGTACGCCACATGTCCCGCGCCCCACCGCGGGGCGGGGATTCGGCGCTGGGCTCTTCCCTGTTCACTCGCCGTTACTGAGGGAATCCTGGTTAGTTTCTTTTCCTCCGCTGACTAATATGCTTAAATTCAGCGGGTCGCCACGTCTGATCTGAGGTCGATATGCTCATTTCCTAAGACTAACATGTCTTCCCCTGATCAGTGAAAATCATGGTCAAAGTCAGTTATCCTTCCCCCAAAATATTACAGAATCCATTTTAGAAAGTAATAGAAAAAAAAGGTTGGTTAGATAGGACAGAGACAGATTATGAGGACTTTGACAGTCAGACCAGTTTGAACTTGACATGCAGGCCTCAGAGAAGTCCTAGCTTCGAAGCCAAAGCTAAAACCAGAGCCTCAGGAAGATCTGACTGCAGACAAGGCACAAAACACAGTGAATAGTGAAGAGATTGAAGCTGGAGAAACCAGGCTGGGAGGTGGTTTCAACAGAAAAAACAGACACTGCAAACAACTGAGGAAGGCTTGGGGAAAGACTGTTTAGGAGTCCAAGGAAACGCCAAGGCTTTGAGCCTGGGTGACTGGGAAAATGATGACACGGTGCCACTTACTCAGAGGAGAAGTTCACTTGGGAGAAAAGGCAGGTTTAGTTTTAGATACGAGAAAGTCCAAGAGATAGAAAGCTATCCACAGAAAAACGTCCAGTAGCCAGTTGAAGACGCTGCGTTTATCGTGAAGCAAAGAGCCTTCAAAACAACTGAAACCATAAGAATTAGAGAAAGTGGCTAAAAACAGAACTGCATCCTAAAGAATGCCCACTAGGATACAGAAGGTAGAAAAGCTGAAGAAAACAGAGGCCTATCAGGCAGATTAAAAACAATGGTGTGGCGGGGGGAGGGGGGAGGGGGGCTCGGGATTGGGAACACGTGTACACCCGTGGCCGATTCATGTTCATGTGTGGCAAAACCAATACAATATCGTAAAGTAAAAATAATAATGATAATAAAATAAATAAATAAGCAAAAACAATAACATGCTTCATGGAGGAGCTGGCCAACAGCACCAATTATAATGAAGAGTCAAGTGGATAAAAATCGAAAAATTATATTAAGTCTCTATAGTTTGTATGTACCACATAAAAAGATTAGGAAAGACATCTCAACCAAACTATATATGTGTTGATATACAGCAGAAACCAACACAATATTGTAAATCAATCATCATCCAACTAAAAATAAATAAAATTTTAAAAATACTATATAGGTGTTGTCAATTATTGATCACACATTATATTATGGGCAAAAACACATTTTTTAGGCTAAGCATCTTTAGTCTACATTACTCAGAAATCTTCTGGATTTAAATCCTACAGAGCAAGGCTAATAGCCATGGGCTCAGTCACTTCAGCTGTGTCCGACTCTTTGCGACCTCGTGGACTGCAGCCTGCCAGGCTCCACTGTCCATGGGAATTCTCCAGGCAAGAATAGTGGAGTGGGTTGCCATTCCCTTCTACAATTGTTCTGACAGCCTTTGGGGAATTCTGTTTGTCAAGACTGTGGTTCAGGACAATGCACTACTGTTAGTAAACAAAAAAGGTAATAAAATTAAATTATTAAAAAAGCATTTTTATAGTAAAAATACTATTAGCAAGAGCAATTATTAACAAAACTCTTAGTATCATTCAAAAAGGTTAAACTGTCATTGCCCATTGGGCATACTATATAAAAAACAGGATCAGGAAGTTACAGGTGCGCAGAAAGGCCTAGTGGCTGTAAGAGCATGACGTATTGCACTTCCTGACATGTGTGGGGCTTAATTCTCAAATGTACCAGTGCAGGGAAGAGAGCTTCAGCACTTTGCTCTGAACAAAAGAGGACACAAGCCTAGTCTTCAGCCAAGACGTAGCTCGGAGTTAAACTCAATTCAACAGGCATGTGTGCAACAGTGAGCTGAGCGCTCCGCAAAATGCCAAACGCTAATTTCCCAGTGGCTTCAGCCACCTTCTGATACTCTACATTTCTTCTGGATCTTTCTTTGGTTACAGAAACTTAGACTCCACAGGAAAGTATAAATAGAATGAAAACCACCCCTTAACTCCATCACACAGAAATGAAAACTATTTCTGTCTGCAGATTTTTCCTAAGAACACTCTATTTTTAGACAAAAATCCTGACCTCATCTAAGCCAGAACTCAAAGTTGTATAATCTTAGCCTGATTTCATTTTTCACTTAACACATCACAGTTAGGTATACAGATTGACATCATCCTTTTTCAATGGCAGCAGTAGTATTTGATGGGCTGTAACATGGTTAATACCTGGAGTGGAGGAACATGTGGTTTGCTATCAATTTTTTACATCATAAGCAATGCTAGAAAGCCTTACATAATATTTTTTTGTGCTTGTCTAATTTTTTTTCCTTTTTTTTTATTTTGAGCTGGTGGGATGTGGGTGGGGATAAATTCCTAGAAGGAGAATTCTTAAGTCAAAGGATGGTGGGGGTAGTGGGAATAAAAGCTGTCCTTGCCTCTAACAGTTGTACTACATCATGGCCTCTCTGGCTATTCAAGGTAGGACTGGGCAGCTAGTTGTATGATCACCACCCAGGTCAGTGATTCTCTTGCTTTCTGTACATCACCTGCTCAACCAGACCCTGATTCACCTATACCCTATTCATATGACTGACATTCCCTCTTAACTGTACAGCCTGATCAGTAAATGCTAGTGACTGTTCTAATCTTTAGATCAGAATGGCTCCACGATGCTACTTTATCAAAGGGAAGACTTCTGCTCGAGGGGCCAAGAAGGACGTGCTCCGCTGCTGCTTTCCCTGGGCCAAAGTAAGTGGTAAACAACCCCCCATCTGCACCACCAACAGCAAAGCCTGCCGCCATGTTCTGTCTGCTGTCTGCGACCCACGGCAGGGTGTTACTCCAGAGCCTGCTCCAGACACAGAAGATCCCCTATCCAATAAACCAAGGATGTCTCTGTTGCTGTCTCTGGGCTCTTCCTTCAGTCTCAAAGCTGGGCAACTACAAGGCTTGCCAGCCTGTGAAGTGCAGCCCAACATTTGAGATAGCAATTTCACTAAAAGCAGCACTAAACAAACTCAGGAGCAAAAATGCTCAAAGATGCCTACTCCCATATCAAAAGCACAGCCCTGGACTTCCCTGGTGGCACAGCAGATAAGAATCTGCTTGCCAATGTATTGGACTCTGGTTTGATCTCTGGTCTGGGAAGATTCCACCTGTCATGGAGTAACTAAGCCCACGTGCCACAACTACTGAGCCTGTGCTCTAGAGCCCGGGAGCTCCACCTACTGAGCCCACATGCCGCAACTATTGCAGCCCCGATTCCTAGAGCCTGCGCTCTGCAACAAGAGAACCCACCACAGTGAGAAACCGCACACTGCAACTAGAGAGTAGTCCCTGCTCTCTCCAACTAGAGAAAGCCTGAGAGCAACCACAAAGACTCAGTGCAGCCAAAACAGAGCTACAGCCGTCATTCCAAACTCAAGACGTAAAAGTTAAATATGTGTCACTTTTCTGCCATCAATTATACCTCAGTAAAGCCGTCATAAAAACAAACTACAGCCATCACCAAGACCAGATATAGGAAGTCAACATCATTACATGGCCTACACAGTCTGAAATATAAAATAAGCCCTTCATACTCCCCACAGATTTAGTTATTCAAAAGCTGCAAAATGATGTTTCTAAAATATTTCCTTATGTTTCCTAAAGTCAGACCTGAATGTAGCAATTCTGTGAACAAACAAAATCCACTGAATTGTGTACTTTAAAATGGTACATTTCATGGCACGTGATTCCCACCCCCCACCCTCCCTTCCCTGGCTACACCTCAAGGCTTGTAGGATCTTAGTTCCCCAAAAAGGGATTGAACCTAAATGTCTGGAGTCCTAACCCACTGGACCACCAAGGAATTCCCTCATGGTATGAGAATTTTAACATTTATAATTTGGTGTAGTAAAAGTAAAGGACATCATAGGGAATTTCTCTAGGTAAGGTGAAGCAGGGATGAGAAATATAAAAGAAAAAGAACAAAGCTAATTCCTAAAACAAACTGGAGAGAGCCTTTAGCATTTAAAAAAGAAAAACAAATTACACACATACACACACACACACATATATATATAAAACACCAACTGAAGATAATTTTATATGTTGAATGAGAACTGTTCCGCCAAAACAGCCAGAACTAAGCCAGAACTATGACTATCACATAAATTACCTTAGGCAATCCAATCTCGCCCATGGCATTCAACCACTGAATCACGTTATCAGTATGTCTGAAGTGAAGGCCAGTTGCCTAGAACAAACGAAAGACCATTAGACATTGTTTGGCAATACTGAAGCAAATCCTAAATAAAAACTCTCCTTGTAAAAGCTTCTCTGTGAGACTTCGCATGTCCCCTTAAACTTAAGGTCTATCTCTAGCATACGTTCACATTTAATCCCTAGAAGCCAAAACCACATCTCAGCTCTTCTCAATGAAGTACCATCTGGAGAATCTTCTGAGTACGGTGTGCTCAACAGAACATGGTCTTTGGAATTCAATTATTCTGGATTCTGTTCCTTACGTGGCCATCTATTGGTGACACTGGGCAAGGCACTTCACCCTTGAGTCTGAGTTTCCCCATCTTTCATGGAGAAGGAAATGTCGACCCACTCCAGTATTCTTGCCTGGGAAATGCCATGGACAGAGGAGCCTGGCCGGCTACAGTCCATAGAGTCATAAAGAGTTGGGCATGACTTACTGACTGACACTGTTACCCATCTTAAACATCTACTTTATGTCTGTCAGAAAGATTAACTGAGAAAATGTACATAAAACACGCAATGTGGTGCCTGGCAGGCAGAAGATACTCCCCAAATGAGGTTTTCTCATCCTACACATACAAACGTCCCCCTCTAAACCTCTGCACCTGTTGTTTTTCAGGAAGGCTCACTCTCAAGACAGGTAGAGGAGTAGGCTAATTGCTTTACTGCTGCTGCAGTCTCCAGGCCTCTCATGCCTATCTGTTCTGCACACATTCTGTAAGCTCTTGACAGAACAACTCAGGAGGTATCTCTAGAATAACTACTGAGTTAACACTCCACACATAAATCTTTGCTTTTTAAAAAATTTTTAAATGAGGTTAGCATAATTCTTTCTTTATTTTTTGATTGCACTGTGCAGCATGTGGGATCTTAGTTCGCCAACCAGGGACTGGACCCACACCCCCTGCATGGAAGCATGGAGTCTCAACTCGTGGATCAGCAGAGAAGTCCCAAGTCTTTGCTTTTTGATGAGGGAAAGTTTCTATTTGGGATGTTAATTCTGGCTTAAGATCTATAGTTCCCTTGTTTTCCTTCCAAGTTAAACATAAAGCAAAAATCTTTCTTGACTCTGTCTTCATTGTTAATTCTCAGCTCTGACCCAGTTCTGACAGTTGACCCCTCATACATTTGCTCTGGTTTTGTAATCCTCCACTATCTTCTACACTCATCCTTTTCTAGATAAGAGTTCTTAGGAAAGCTCCCCACAAAAACTCTGTAGGCAATGGAATTTGGTCCTAGTCAACATCCCAACTTACTTAAAGTAGTCCTCTTTTTGAGGGTCCCAGACCGCAAGAATCAAACACTCATCTCAACTTCTTAAAATCAGATCACTTTCCTACTTATCTTAAACTTTAATATCACGAGGTGATTTTCTCCCCTCCAAAGTTGCTAATGCTTTTAATCTGTCAACAAATCTCAGAGTTTGGTTAAAATTAAAGTAGTAATTCCCCTAGTTATCTCCTCTGCCTTCTAAGAAACAAAAAATTCATTAAGGACCATGAAAATTTCTCTGTACAAATTACTGATTAGAATTGCACCAGGAATAGTCAGCTCAAGTTCTTTTACTACTATATCTTGACTTTGCACTGAACTTTCTCCACTCTGCCAGGCATTTTATTTTGTTGGAACAAAGACATTTCCACATATTTCTCAGTAACTCTTTCATGGGATAAGGGATGCTAAACTTCTCTCTCTGATTTATGGAAACTGAAGCACCAAGCAGGGAAGGACTCACCTTGTATCTGGTCTGCTCTCGGTCATAGATCTTCTTCAGGGACACCACTTTAGGGGAGAAGAAGTTTCCCAGCTTGGCGAGGTAGACCCCATTCCTAAGCCCCTCTTCCAGTTCCGTGGTGGGAGGCAGATCTTCCCCAAGGCATGCTTCCATCCACCTGCACAGAAGGAGAAAGGACTTGAGAAAAGCGAGGGAAGGTCTGAACACTTTCCTCAGAGATCTCAAGCTTAATTTCCACTCTCTTTGGACAAGTTTATATCGAACCTAGGCAACACTCTTTAAAGATTCAACTTCAGAGGCTTCCCTGGTGGCTAAGTGGTTAAAGAATCCACCTGCCAATGCAGGAGACACGGGTTTGATCCCTGATCTGGGAAGATTTCACACGACTCTGAGCAACTGAGCCTGTGCCCCACAACTACTGAGCCTGTGCTCTAGAGCCCGGGAGCCACAATTACTGAGGTCTGAGCACCCTAGAGCCCACGTTCTGCAACAAGAAAAGTCACTGCAATGAGAGAAACCCATGCAGCAATTAGACAGTAGCCGCCCCCCCCCGCCCCGCCCCAACTTGCTGCAACTAAGAAAAGCCCGAGCAGCAGCGAAGACCCAACACAAACATAAATAAATAAATAATTTTTTAAAAAAAAGATTAAGTTTCACATACATCCTTGTCCTGGCCCAGTCACACCTCAGAAGCTGGGAGCTGAGGAAAATTCCTGAGTATAAACGCCACCCACTTCTCTGCCCTCCTTTCCTCTCCTGCAACAAGACACCAGCTGGACCGGGTCCTCACTGCCCACGAAGCTCAACCCAGACCCTCTCCCTCACTCCTTCAGTTGCTCCTGAAGAACTCCTAACAATAATCCTTTGTAACTGAAGCCACCATCTCTCAGCTGCTCAGAAACTTAAATTTGTAGATGAAGTTCTCTTCTGGTTTGAGAATTCAGCATTGACAGTGAATTTCTAGATTCAGATTTTAAAGCCGTTTGGGGGTTAACCAAAACAGTCAATCATCTCACCTAAAATACTTTAGGAAACTCCAATGGAACCAGTACAAATGAATTAAGTGTTTTTTTAAGAGGGGAGAGGAAGTTGGAAAGGAAAAGAAAACTCTACTGTCTACCTCAGATTCCTCTTATAAGATTTTAGGGAAGCCCAAGATAAAACCCTGGTGGCTCAGATGGTAAAGCATCTGCCTGCAGTGCAGGAGACCTGGGTTCAATCCCTAGGTAAGAAAGATCCCCTGGAGAAGGGAATGGCAACCCACTCTAGTATTCCTGTCTGGCGAATTCCACGGACAGAGGAGCCTGGTGGGCTACAGCCCACAGGCTCGCAGTCACTGGACAGAGCAACTAACACTTTCACTTTCAAGACAAAACAAAGCAAAATTTAGTTGCATACATTTTCTACCAACAGAAATGTAGGTAACTAAAATACCATTCAGGGCAATGCTTTTAAACTTTTTTTTTGAGTTACAGAATCCTTGGAATATGTAAGGAAAGCTATATGCCTCCCCTCAAAAATGTACACATACCTAAGTTTATAATTTCAGAGATTTCATTGACTCCATATTGAAAACCCTTAATTTAAAATTATGCTACTCAAACTTTACAAGGCTATTCTTATCCCCATGTTCTTCACCACACCAGGGCAGTGGGTGGGGTGGGAAGAGGACCCCTATATGATGCCTGGTCTATTTCACTAGTGCTAAATATTTGAAAAGCCAAATGAAAAACACAAAAGAACAAAGATACAGCAGACTGAAGTAAAAATTAGATTTACTGACAAATGAGACAACAGAAAAATTAACCATTTATAATGTCAATTGATACATAAAGTTTAAAAGATAATAAAATTTCTTGTATTCCATCTTTTCAAACTTAGATTACCACTCAGAATCTTTAAAAAAAATAATAAAGGAAAGCAACAGTGGCCCCACTTTTCTCAAGTTCTACAAAATAGTTATTCAACCTCACTTTCAAAACTATCCTGTTTCTAACTCAGCATAACATCTGACACTAAGTCGGTACTCAAATAAATATTAGTTGGATAGATGAATGGGCAAGAGAATTTTCTGGTTATTTCCTATATTCAATGATATTATGTTTTCTCCTCTGGATTTTCTTTTACACAGTAGAACTGAAATGTCACTACAGGAAAAAGAAGAAACAAATTAGTTTCCCAAGAGAGTTGCCACAGTAACTAGATACCAATTAGTAACAACTATAAAATCCAAACTATGCTTCTCCAACAGCCTAAAGACCAGGAGGGCAATGTGGAGAAGAACGTAGGTCCATGGTATGAAAAAGAGCTGTAGTCATCGGAAATAATTGTCCCTCCAATGTTTTACTGCTGAAAAGGATACAGCAAACAGCTCCTGGCAACCCCTGCTCTCAGGAGGCAGTCTAACTTGTGTTCTCGTTAACAGGGACAAATCTGGAATAACTCAAAGCGAAACACAGTCCTTTACCACATAAGGGTGTAAAGAAAAAGTAACGTTTTCCTCTCAAAATGGAGAAGACTGGATAAACAGCTCACTAGTTCTTTTGCCTTGCGTCAGAGCCAGCGACCAGGGCTCTGCAGGCTCTCCTCTCCTCTGAGACCACTAGATTACAATCACATTAAAAGGAGGGACCACAGCCACACCCCCTACAATCCTTCTCTGCCTCCTCTTGTCTGACTACTCTAAAACAGTCCCGATTGAGGACAAGACTCGCAAGCTTTCTGGTGGAGCTGAATGCCCTGCGTACCACACAACTGTCAGGCCGAAAGAAAAGTCACCTGTGACCTGGTCAAAAAAGATAAGCAGAGAGCAGGAGCTAGAAGAAACAAGCAAAGCATACGAGGGTCTCTAAACAAGCCCCTATCTGCACTCCAGTTCCCTGCACGGCTCACCCTTCATTCTAAACTCTGCTCCACAGCAAAAGTATCATCTGGTTTGTTCATAAGCATAAAGTTAGTTAAATGAGGACCAAATTATTTTGGAAAATTAAGAATATTAAATGACGTGCTATATTACTATCATTTTTAATCATAACAGCAGTTTGAGTTCTACTATAATTCTGAGGAGATAACAACAAACTCACCCATCCTCTCCAGCCCATCTGAGATTCCCCCTCTGCCACTAATTCAAAGAACCACAAAATGCGAGAGCAAGGAGCTGTTAGGACAAATCCCTTTGGGGTCTTCCCCCCAATATAACACACATCCATTATAGAAAACTACAAGAACTTTCTCATTATTTTATAAATATTTTCCATGTTATTATACAGTCTCTGAACACCCTGAGTCACATTAAAATTCCACTAAGTGCTTAATCAGTCACCTATCTTGGATATTTATAACATTTCTAAATGTTTTCAATTGTTAAATAATTCTCCAAGGAACATCTTTGTACACAATATTCTTCTGTATTTATAATTAACTGCTGAGGAAAGATCTTAGAAGTCTAACTCCAAAACAAAAGACGTTATTGACCAAAAGCTCACCCAAAGATTGTACCAATTTGCACAACCCTCTTGTTTTACAAATAAGAATTAAGGTCTATCCAAGGCTACCTGCCAGTTAGTGACAAAGGTGGGATAAGAGGACCCTGATTCCTAGTTTAGAATCCTTCTCACTAAACCACTATTGCTCTTACCACATCACCCCAGAAGCCTAACACGGCTGAGCTCCACAGAGCTGTCTAAACAGGACAGAGCTGTAACTCTCCCATGCAGGAAAAAGACTGGTATCTCTGCACATTTTGTCCACTTAACAGGGTTTTAAATATTTCAGCTTAACTGTAAGTCCACCAGTATTTCTCAGCTCAGATACAAAACTTCCTTATAACAGTTAAGCATTTAACTGTATAAGTTCACTTTAGAATAAATCTATGCATTGATACCTATCTTATGCCAGACACGAAAAAAATCAACTCAAAATGGGTTAAAGACTTCAACACTGTAAATCTGAAACTGTAGAACCCCTTTAAGAAAACACAGAGGGTAAGCTCCTTGGCATCAGTCTTGGGGACAATTTTTTTGGAGGGTTTGACATCAAAAGCAAAAATAGACAAGAAGGATCATATAAAATTTAAAAGCTTCTGCACAGCAAAGGAAACCATCAACAAAATGAAAAGGCAACCTACAGAATGGAAGAAAGTATTTGCAAATCATATATCTGTTAAGGGGTCAATCTCCAAAATATTTGAAGAACTCAACAGCAAAAAAAAAAAAAAACCACACACACACACAAAAACCAACACTCCAATTTTTAAATGGACAGAGGTACGGAATAGTTTTCCAAAGGCATACAAACAACAAACAGGTAACTGAAAGGATGCTCAGCATCATTAAATCATTAGTTCTGTTCAGTCGCTCAGTAGTGTTCAACTCTGCAATCGCATGAATCGCAGCATGCCAGGCCTCCCTGCCCATCATCAACTCCTGGAGTTTACCCAAACCCATGTCCATCGAGTCAATGATGCCATCCAACCATCTCAGTCTCTGTCGTCCACTTCTCCTGCTGTCAATCTTTCCCAGCATCAGGGTCTTTTCAAATGAGTCAGCTCTTCACATCAGGTGGCCAAAGTACTGGAGTTTCAGCTTCAACATCAGTCCTTCCAAAGAATATTCAGGACTGATCTCCTTTAGGATAGACTGGTTGGATCTCCTTGCAGTCCAAGGGACTCTCAAGAGTCTTCTCCAACACCACAGTTCAAAAGCATCAATTCTTCAGTGCTCATCTTTCTTTATAGTCCAACTCTCACATCCATACATGACCACAGGAAAAACCATAGCCTTGACTAGACAGACCTTTGTTGGCAAAGTAATGTCTCTGCTTTTGAATATACTATCTAGGTTGGTCATAACTTTCCTTCCAAGGAGTAAGCGTCTTTTAATTTCATGGCTGCAGTCACCATCTGCAGTGATTTTGGAGCCCCCAAAAATAAAGTAAGCCACTGTTTCCACCGTTTCCCCATCTATCTGCCATGAAGTGATGGGACCAGATGCCATGATCTTAAGTTTTCTGAATGCTGAGACAACTTTTTCACCCTCCTCCTTCACTTTCATCAAGAGGCTCTTTAGTTCATCTTCACTTTCTGCCATAAGGGTGGTGTCATCTGCATATCTGAGGTAACTGATATTTCTCCTGGCAATCTTGATTCCAGCTTGTGCTTCCTCCAGCCCAGCGTTTCTCATGATGTATTTGGCATATAAGTTACATAAGCAGGGTGACAATATACAGCCTTGACACACTCCTTTTCCTATTTGGAACCAGTCTGTTGTTCCATGTCCACTTCTAACTGTTGCTTCCTGACCTGCATACAGATTTCTCAAGAGGCAGATCAGGTGGTCTGGTATCCCCATCTCTCTCAGAATTTTCCACAGTTTATTGTGATCCACACAGTCAAAGGCTTTGGCATAGTCAATAAAGCAGAAATAGATGTTTTTCTGGAACTCTCTTGCTTCTTCCATGATCCAACGGATGTTGGCAATTTGATGTCTGGTTCCCCTGCCTTTTCTAAAACCAGCTTGAACATCTGGAAGTTCATGGTTCAAGTATTGCTGAAGCCTGGCTTGGAAAATTTTAAACATAACTTTACTAGCATGTGAGATGAGTGCAATTGTGCGGTAGTTTGAGCATTCTTTGGATCACCTTTCTTTGGGATTGGAATGAAAACTGCCCTTTTCCAGTCCTGTGGTCACTGCTGAGTTTTCCATATTTGCTGGCATATTGAGTGCAGCACTTTCACAGCATCATCTTTCAGGATTTGAAATAGCTCACCTCCACTAGCTTTATTCATAGTGATGCTTCCTAAGGCCCACTTGACTTCACATTCCAGGATGTCTGGCTATAGGTGAGTGATCACACCATTGTGATTATCTGGGTCGTGAAGATCTTTCTGAACAGTTCTTCTGTGTATTCTTGCCACCTCTTCTTAATATCTTCTGCTTCTGTTAGGTCCCTATCATTTGTCCTTTATTGAGCCCATCTTTGCATGAAATGTTCCCTTGGTATCTCTAATTTTTTTGAAGAGATCTCTAGTCTTTCCCATCCTATTGTTTTCCTCTATTTCTTTGCATTGATCGCTGAAGAAGTCTTTCTTATCTCTTCTTGCTATTCTTTGGAACTCTGCATTCAGATGCTTATATCTTTCCTTTTCTCCTTTGCTTTTTGCATCTCTTCTTTTCAAAGCTATTTGTAAGCCCTCTTCAGAAAGCCATTTTGCTTTTTCACATTTCTTTTTCTTGGGGATGGTCTTGATTCCTGTCTCCTGTACAATGTCACGAACCTCCATCCATAGTTCATCAGGCACTCTATCAGATCTAGTCCCTTAAATCTATTTCTCACTTCCACTGTATAATCATTAAGGGATTTCATTTAGGTCATACCTGAATGGTCTAGTGGTTTTCTCCACTTTCTTCAATTTCAGTCTGAATTTGGCAATAAGGAGTTCATGATGTGAGCCACAGTCAGCTCCCAGTCTTGTTTTTGCTGACTGTATAGAGCTTCTCCATCTTTGGCTGCAAAGAATATAGTCAATCTGATTTCGGTGTCGACCATCTGGTGATGTCCATGTGTATAGTCTTCTCTTGTGTTGTTGGAAGAGGGTGTTTGCTATGACCAGTGCGTTCTCTTAGCAAAACTCTATTAGCCTTTGCCTTGCTTCATTCTGTACTCCAAGGCCAAATTTGCCTGTTACTCCAGGTGTTTCCTGACTTCCTACTTTTGCATTCCAGTCCCCTATAATGAAAAGGACAGCTTTTGGGGGTGTTAGTTCTAGAAGGTCTTGTAGGTCTTCATAGAACCATTCAACTTCAGCTTCTTCAGCATTACAGGTTGGGGCACAGGCTTGGATTTCCGTGATATTAAACGGTTTGCCTTGGAAACGAACAGAGATCATTCTGTTGTTTTTGAGATTGCATCCAAATACTGCATTTTGGACTCTTTTGTTGACTATGATGGATACTCCATTTCTTCTGAGGGATTCCTGCCCGCAGTAGTAGATATAATGGTCATCTGAGTTAAATTCACCCATTCCAGTCCATTTTAGTTCACGGATTCCTAGAATGTTGACGTTCACTCTTGCCATCTCCTGTTTGACTACTTCCAATTTGCCTTGATTCATGGACCTGACATTCCAGGTTCCTATGCAATATTGCTGTTTATAGCATCGAATCTTGCTTCTATCACCAGTCATATCCACAACTGGGTGTTGTTTTTGCTTTGGCTCCATCTCTTCATTCTTTCTGGAGTTATTTCTCCACTGATCTCCAGTAGCATATTGGGCACCTACTGACCTGGGGAGTTCCTCTTTCAGTATCCTATCTTTTTGCGTTTTTATATTGTTCATGGGGTTCTCAAGGCAAGAATACTGAAGTGGTTTGCCATTCCCTTCTCCAATGGACCACATTCTGTCAGACCTCTCCACTATGACCCATCCATCTTGGGTGGTCCCATATGGCATGGCTTAGTTTCACTGAGTTAGACAAGGCTGTGATTCCAATGCAGGGACCACAGGTTCGATTCGGTTGGGGAACTAAGATCCCACAAGGTGTACAGTGTACCACCAAAAAAAAAAAAAAAAAAAGGAATAATTTCAATAAGCTCAGACTCCTGCATCTTCCCATATGTAGAAAAACACTAAATTTGTTAACCTGAGATGTCTGGGTGGTGGTGGTGTTGATAGCAGTAGTCTTATGATGTTCTGACTACCTGAGCATTTTGGGCTTTTTTTCCCAAAATACTCTCACTTTTTCCTGGCTCCTCCCTTACCTCTTTGAAACAGTCCTTCTGAGCTATCTGGGAGGCTGTCTCTTGGGTTTAAGTCAGCCTAATGAAACATAATTCTCAGCTTCCAGATTGCACTTTTTTTTCTAGTCAACAGTGGGAATATAAATTGGTGTGGCCACAACGGAGGCAATATGGACGTTCCTCAAAAACTAAGAACAGAACTGCCTTCCATCCAGCAGTGCCTCCGCGGGGTATACAGACGTCCCTCGGTATTAACAGGGCGGTTTCAGGACTGAAACCCTGGACTCAGGTAAGACCCCAAATCCAAGGATGCTCAACTCCTGTATGTAAAATGGCGTAGTATTTGCATACAACCTAAGCACACCCCCTCCATATACTTTACATCATCTGTAGATTACTCATGATACCTGATACATTGTGAATGCTATGTGAATTATTGTGAATACAATGTAAATGCTATGTAAATAATTGCTGCCAAGCAGCAAATTCAAATTTCACTTTTTGAAACTTTTCAGAATTATTTTTTCTCTGGATATTTTCAACCCACAGTTGACTGAATCCATAGATGCTGAACCTGCGGATACAGAGGGATGACTGTATGTCCAAAGGAAATGAAGACAGGATATCAAAAATATATTTGCACTCTCACAATCATCACAACACTATTCACAACAGCCAAGATAGGGAAACAACCCAAGGACCCACAAATGCATGAATGGGTAAAGAGGTTATGATATATGTACTGTTGTTGTTGCTTTCAGTCACTTGTGTCTGACTCTGTGTGACCCCCCATGGACTGCAGCACACCAGGCTTCCCTGTCCTTCACCATCTCCCAAAGTTTGCTCAAACTCATATCCATTGAGTTGGTGATGCTATCCAACCATCTCGTCCTCAGTCGTCCCCTTCTCCTCCTGCCTTCAATCTTTCCCAGCATCAGGTATGCATATACATACAAAGAAATATTATTCAGCCATGAAAATGAAGGAAATCCAGCCACTTGTGACAACATGGACAGACCTTGAGGGCAGTATGCTAAGTAAAATAAACCAAAGGGTATAAAAAAAAATACTGTATGGTATCAATGACATGTGGAATCTGATAAAATACATAAATAAAGTCTAACTTTTAGTGCCTGCCAGGAGGTAGGGCCTGGAGAAAATAGGGAGAGATTGGTAAAAGGATGCAAACATACACCTGTAAGATGAACAGGGCCTGAGGCTCTAACATAAAACACAGTAACTATACTTGATAACACTGTATTGTGCAAGCGAAAGAGAGCAGAACCGTAAATGTTCTCACCAGAAAAACAAGAAAAAGACAAACACGTGAGGTGATGGATATGTTAACTAGACAGAGGAAATCCTTTCACAGCGCATACATACATCACATCACCACAATGTACTTGCTTTCAAAGTCCTACAATTTTATATGTTACTTGTACCGAAATAAAGCTGAAATCTAAATAAAATGAAATAAATTTGGGACTTCCTTCGCAGTCCAGCAGTTAAGACTACATGCTTTCAATGCAAGGGGCACAGGGTGGATTCCTGCTGGGAAACTATGATCCCACACGCCGTGCAGTGAGGCCAAAAAAAAACCAAAAACTAACTGAATGAATAAATAAATAAAATCTATGCACAAAAGAAAAGTCATTGGCCAACACAATTCTCATGTTACCAACTCTCATGTTGAAAACTATCTTACTGTTCATAGAATTTCACGGTTGGAAGGCTCATTAAAACCCTTCCAGGCTACCTAACTCCTCCACTCCCCTCTCACCTCCCACTCCCTCCCTCACTTTAACGCCTGAATACTCCCAAAACATCTTGGTCAAATCATGCTGTAAACTGACTCTGTGGTGGCTCAGTGGTAAACAATCCACCTGCAAGTTAGGGGGCACAAGAGAGGCGGGTTCGATCCCTGAGTTGGGAAGATCTCCTGGATTAGAAAATCCTACTCCAGTATTCCTCCCTGGGGAATCCCACGGATAAAGAAGCTTTGCAGGATACAGTCCACGGGGTCGCAAAGAGTTGGACAGGACTGAGTGAGCTCAAGTATATGAGCATCCAGGCTGACCTCTGATCACTGATGCTGACGTGGAATCACACATTCAAGTTATTAACCCATTTCATCTCAGGATTCTAGTAGCCAAAAAGCTTTTTATTAAGCCAGCATCAGCTCCCCATGAGCACCCTAAGATGCCTCATGGAGCAAGACAACATATGGAATTAAAATATAATGTGTCCAGAAATGGCCGAGGACTTTTAAAGACCTGGATTTATATCTTGTCTCTGTTACTTACCCAATTTCTTCATTTGTTAAAAGGGAATAACAATACTTTCCGGATAGGTCTATTGTTGAGGCTTAAATAAGATTACATATGAAATGCAGGGCTTAAGCACAGGGCTTGGCTGGTATCTTAAAAACATATGTGCTTTTCCTCCTTTCCTCTTATATGATGAGTCGCATGCTGACACTTCTGTCAGTAAGATGATTCCAGTTCCTTCAAGTGTGCCTCAAGAAAAGAGAACAGCATCTACCTCATAGGATGACCGTGAGGGTTAAGAGATTACCACACAGAGTTAAGAACAGTGCCTGGCATGAAGTTACCACTCAGGGCATCAGCTGGTGCTACCAGGAGTCTGAGATGTGACTCCCTGTCCCTCGAATCTTCCTCATTCATCTCTGAACACTTATGTTCCAGGTGTGGTCTGACTGGCCTGAAATGGAACTGGAACATCACTTCTTCATTCTGAACAGACCAAAACCACAGACAAAGCCTTGATTTTATTACTGTATAACACTTTGCTAATCAACAGAGTTTCTTAGTATGTTTTCCCCCGAATACACAGCTGCTAAACCTGATCTCTACAGTTCCGTGTATTAGATTCTTATTTGCACTCATCTCTAGCACATTTCTTTCTGCTGATTCAGCCCATTGTCCCGAATGTCAACATATTTGCAGATCCTAATTCTGTGGCCCAAAATACTAACTTCTCTCCCAGCTTCACATTATCCATAAATACTAGTGGAGTTTGAAGAATGGTGAGGAGTCAACCAAATGGGCAAAGCAGAGAAGGCCTCCAGGCAGAATGCATACCATGTACAAAGGAAGGGAGGGCTGAGAAAACACAGTGGGTTACAGAACAGCTCGGCACTGACATTGCTGGAAGGGAAGGCAGGAGGTAATGACAAAAACAAAAAGCAGCTTGGATGGTGCAAGGCCTGCTTATCAGCTAAGAAACCTTTCCATCTGTCACAAGGGACACTGGAGGATTTTAAGTCAGAAGTGGCCTGATCAGATCAGTGTTTTAGAAAATCTCTTTGGCAACAAACAGGACTTTTAAGTTTTTCTTTAAGTACAAATATTTTAACAAATAAGTCACTTAAAAACAAAAAGTTCTGAGAATATTATACCAACTGGTGATACCAGCACACTCTTATCTGTGATGAGGTGTCTCCACCAGGACCACACACAGGCCTCGGCGACAAGACTCCTAACATTAAGGAAACTGAGAACAGAGTTGTTAGTCCTTCCTCCCACAAAAAGGGATATAAACTTTGAACATTTTCTCCTCAAGTTTAACCCTACAACAGCTTTAACAAATCTAACTCAAATGAAAATTACTAAAAAAAAAAAAAAAATTAAGTGACATCTTACCTGAAACACAACTATTAAACAGAAAAAGTAAGTTTTAAATGGTTCATTTTCTAGAAATAATGCTAAAAAAAAAAACCCTCTAACACCATGTTTTAATTTTGGCAGACAGACATTAAGCTGACTACTTCACATGCAGTATCTCAGCTGATCCCTCCAAAACCCCTTAAGGTAAACAGTATTATTATTCCTACTTTACTGATTAAAAAAAAAAAGGCAAAACATGGACTCCTCAAAGCAAAGTAACTTATCCAAGATTACTTGTCTAGTAAGTGTCTGAGCTCACAATTAAACCCAAGTTGGTGTGATTCTAAAGCTCAGACTCAATTGCTGCAATATATTGCTTCCTTTGAAAATAATAATAGTTATCATCTACTTAATACTCAAGTTCTTAATACTCAAGTTCTGATGCTTGTGAAAGCATCCTAAACTACAGGGCATGGCCCTCATTAACAACCCTTATTCTATCAAGTACCAAAAAGGAGACCTATTAAACACTGAAGTTGACACCCTTAGTGTGAAAAATACGTGCTTTTATAAAAGCCCATCTTTACTATAATGGCATAATAATTCTTATAAATAGTCCTGATATAATTTCATATTTAGCCTATTTTGATAAAACTTTGATTTATACATATTTTAAAAATGTACTCTGACAATTATATACCCATTTAGGAAACATTTCTAATGGATCACTCTGTGCAACCTTACAGTGGCATAAAAAAGTGCTGAATACCTGGAGATCACCCCTCGGAGAAGAGAGATGCTTAAACTACTGGCTACAATAGATGATATTTGAACTAGGCTTTGTAAGGTAAATTGCATGTAGAGGGGTGAAAATGGGAAAAACAGACACTGAGGATAAAGGAGACAGCACAAAAAAAGAGCAAAAAGGACTGAAAACAAATGGCATATTTAAGGAATGACAAATCCTCGTGGTAGAGGAGTACGTGGAGATGTGTCTGGAACATTAGGATTTTAATCTGCAGGCAATGGAAATCACAAAACTTTCTGAGCAGAAGAGTAGCTTGGTCAGATCTGACATTTAGCACGGTAACTAGGACAACAGCACAGAAGGCAGGTCAACAGAGAAATATTAGGCAACTACCTCAAGGATCCAGGTGAGAGGTAATAGGCTCTTCAATTAGGGCAACGGTGGAAACAGAAAGAAAAGTGATGAGCAATTTCAGAGAAAGAATTGACCCCACTTGAGGATCTGTTATATGGCTGGGAGTAGGGGTTAGAAGGACACTGAGAAAGATGAAGGTTTAACAGACAAATGGGGGGGAAAAAAAGCTCCTATCAAGTGGATTAGACATTTTAAAACATTAAAAAATTAATGTTAAAATTTTTAATTTTTAAAATTAACATTAAAAATTTTAAACATTTAAAAATAAATAAATGAATGGTCATATAACCTTGAAATGAGAAAGGCCTTTCCAAACAAGACTGTGGACACAGAAATCATTTTTTAAAAGGGAGAAATAAACTGGCTACATCACTAAACTTCTACAAGGCAATTAAAAAAAATTAAAATCTGAAAGAAGCTGGAGGAGAAATTTGCAACTCATAACAAGGAGCTAATAATCTCCCATAATCTTTATTTTTATTTTTTGGCCACATGGCATGTGGGATATTAGTTCCCCGACGAGGGACTGAACCTGAGTCCCACCCTCCACCGTGGAAGCATGGAGTCCTAACCATGGGACCACCCGGAAAGTTCCCTCACATAATTTCTAGATACGCACACACGCGCGCGCACACACACACACATATATATGCTTTAAATAAATAAAATGACAAATATTTCCCTAGGAAAATGCTCTAGAAACACAAACAGACAATTCAGAAAAGAATACAAATAACCAGCAATTATGGGGAAAAGGATCTTAACCTCACTACTGATCAAAGGAATTCAAATTAAAGTAACAATAAAACCATTTTCAGTTATCAGAATGGCAAAGATAAAAAAGGATAGTAACTTATTATTGCCCAGTATGTAGGGAAACCTCACATTCTCACACTGTCCCACTGGCAACGTGTACCATCTATAGCAAACTTGCAAAAGCTTCCGTAAAAGGAACAAGGTTGTTTTATTTTTAAGAGATGATTTGGTGACTCATGGAATGGATGGCTAAATAAAAGACAATGCCACTAAACAAGGCTGGGGACCCCTGGGGAAGCAGGCCAGAATGAAAAGCTCATGTCTGAAATGTGTTCAACTGGAGAGGTCCATGAGACACCCAGGCAGAGATGTGTTGGAAGTACAAGTCTGAAAAACTCAAGAGAAAAACCAGGTTGGAGACCTAGATTTGAAAAGTGGCACCCCAGGAGTGGATGAGCTCCCTAGAGAAAGACCGTAGTGAAAAATTTTCAAGTTCCAGGACTGTGCCTTGGAAAACACGAATAGTTAAGAGGCAAATATTACAGAGAAAGAACAGTTCCTATGGTAAAATGAGAACTATGAGAGAATCACATGATGGCAGGGAAGGAAGAAAACATTTTAGGAAATTGGGGAGGTCACCAACTTCAAATGCTGCAGAGATGGGTGGCCAGAAGAAAAGAACCTGGCAAATAAGAAAGAAGGTCATCTGGGACCCCAACAGGGGGTGTCTCAGTGGAGTGGTGAGACAGGATCAGATACTATCACCAGAAACGTCAGTAGAGGTGGGAAACCACAGACAACAAGTGTAGAGTTCCTTCTCAAGAAATCTAAAAAGGGAAGAAAAATCAGAGGAATGAAGAAAGGGTTCAGACTTCCCTGGTGGTCCACTGGTTAAGAATCTACCTGCCAAGGCAGGGGACACAGGTCCGATCCCTGGTCCAGGAAGATCTCACACGCTGTGGAGCAACTAAGCCCGTGTGCCACAACCACTGAAACCTGCTACAGCCCCAGAGCCCATGCTCAACCACAAGAGAAGACACTGAGAGAAGCCTGCGCACTGCAACAAAGAGCAGCCCCCAAGAGCAGCAACGAAGACCAGCCCAGCCAGAAATAAAGAAAAAAGAAAAGAAACAGCTGGGGTCGCAGAGAGTCGGACGTGACTGCGCGACTGAACCGACCGAGTCTGCGGTGGTGGCACGGCCAGGGAAGGCATGCATTTCCCTCTCTCTTTTTTTAAATAATTGAAGAAGAGGCACTTACTTGCACCTTGCAAGGAAAGCGGGACTAAAGACACAAGAAACAAAGTAAAGAAGAAGATTCTCAAGAACACAGGGGGCAGTTATCTATGGAAAGGAACATACCCGCTTCTTCCTTGAGAAAAGAGGGAAGGAAATAATGAACAAGAATGACCTAACTACACCTCTGAGCTTACTTCCTGTCTGTAAAGCAGGATTAGGAATGGCACCTATTCTCAGAAGACTGCTGTGAGGATTAACTGAGGTAACGCATATAAGCGCTAAGGCTCTAAATTTTGGTAGCTATGTGTTTGTGCATGTGTAGAGGACAGCCAAATCCCAGAAATAAACCTGCTTCTACAGTCTGACACCCAGTAACGTGTGGGCTCCCTGATAACATTTGTCAAAGGGAGCATCTACGTGGCCCTACCATCCCACCGCTCGGCAAGACAAAGAAATTACTATTTGGAGGACTCTGATGTGGTAAGCCTTGAAACAAGCCCAGACCGAGAGCATACGGAGAGAAGAATCAAGGTGGGAATCTGAATTAGGGGTCTGTGAAGAGGAAACCAGTTGAACAAGTTCCACCCAGCACATGACTTCAGCGGTTGCCCAGCTCTGTGCAATACAGAAGCGGAACACACCAATGCCGGAACTGACTACTCCAAACCACTGAGATTCAGTTCCTCCAGGAGCGGCTCGGCGCGTACACACCCAGCTTGCAGAGCAAACGGCCCCCAAATGTCTGCATGACTCACTGAGGAAAAACCTCCCGAGTAGGCCGTCTTTCCTCATAAACAGGATAAGTACTGAGCCACTAACACATTGAGCACCATCTCAGCCTTGGAAACAGCCTCATAATTTCAACATTGTGTGGCAAAAACCCAGTCCTGAGAAAAAGGAGTGTAGATTACTCAAAAAGGCATTCCTCACCATATGAAGAGGGAGGGGAATTAGGGCTGGGTTCCCAGAGAAAATGGCATTTATGTGTTAATGGGTTTGTGTGCGTCTGTGTGTCTTGATGCGGGGGAACATGTCAAGCCAAAGGAAGAAACTGTACAGAAACTTTGAAGGATTTGAAACAGGGAAGGAAGTGATTAGGTCTGATTTACAAGATTACTCCAAACACAATGGATTAGGAAGAGGGGCTATTAATGGGTGCAGAACTACTGAAGAAAGGCAGGCTAGTTTTCCAAGCCATACACGCAAAATGAGAAATCTTGATAGTATCTGTTTTAAAAGAAACTTCTGAATATGAATTAAACCAATCTGAACAGCTATAGGAATAACTGAGAAGTAGAAGGGAATTTTTTTTTTCTTCATCTTAAGTAACTTAGTTTAACCTCTGTGTTCCTTGATACCTAATATAGACCCATCCCTGAACTAATCATTTCATTCTGCTGAACTGGACATGAGATATGCCAGGTTCATTTGCCAAAAGTAAATGTCTGAATTTCAAAACGGTCCCTCGTCTTAACTAGGGTGGTAGAAACTAGACTATGATGATGATGCTTGTACCATTTGGTAAATTTACTAAAAATCACTGAGTTATACACTGAAAATGAGTGAATTTTACGGTATTTATACTTCAGTGAAAAGTTCTGGGCAAAAAGGATTAACTCACTTTCGGACCAAATATTCAGAAGCTCAGCCTGGTGAAACATTACTGTGTTCAACCTATCCACCCATCCACCTCGACTTTACCACATATCATAAAGCATGAAAGACCTTTTAACCCTAAAGAAAAAAAAAAAAAAACTTCAAAGTAAGCTAAAGCCTCAGCCTAGTCACTGCTGACTGCAATCAGCTCTTGAGAAAAAAAAAAAAAAAACAGGTGAGAGTCCTCTACTAGGTGGAAGACAGGCACATATTTCTTTGCAAAAAAACCAGTTCTCTGAGTCACTGCCAACTGCAGCAGCTGCTAGAGCCCAGGGGAGCAAGGAGAGCCTGCAGAGCAAGAATACACCAAAAAAGTTAATGGTTCAGATCTAATCGTTAGTGAGAATATATCAAGAGGCGGGGTTAACTGTGATAATCATCAAAGACATAGCTCCTGGTCTCTAAAGTGAAAAAAAAAGTCACTCAGTCATGTCTGACTTTTTGTGACCCCATGGACTGTAGTCCACCAGGCTCCTCTGTCCATGGGATTCTCCAGGCAAGAATACTAGAGTGGGTAACCATTTCCTTCTCCATAGGCTCTTCCTGACACAGGGATCAAATCCAGGGTTCCCGCACTGCAGGCAGATTCTTCACCATCTGAGCCACTAGGGAAGCCCCTAAGGCTCACAGTAAATTAGATAAGACATAAGTATAAAGCACTATACTGTGAAAACTACAGTAAAGACACCTGAGGGGCAGGAGCTAAAAAGACACAAGAGTGTGTGTGTGCTCAGTCACATCCAACTTTTTGTGACCCCATGGACTGCAGCCTGCCAGGCTCCTCTGTCGATGGGCTTTTTCAGGCAAGAATACTGGAACAGGTTGTTATGCCCTACCCCCAGGGGATCTTCCAGACCCAGGGATCGAACCCGCATCTCCTGCACTGGCAGGTGGATTCTTTACCACTGAGACACTTGGGAAGTCCATAGAGACACAAGAGAGGGGCATCTAACTCAGACCTGGAGTAAGGGTGAGTGTCCAAGTAAGCTTCTTGGAGGAGGCACTGCCCAAATTTATTTTCTTAGATAGGCAATATATTTTTACACAGGTCAAAATTTTAAAGCATAAAAAGAGACCCAGTTAAAACTAAGAAAAATCTCATGAAGCGAAAAGACAAAGAGTGTCATATGCTTCAGAGATTAAGTAAAATAAGTCATGAAAATTTTCCAACAGGCACAGCAATTAGGTCACTGGTGACTCGAGAAAGAGAAATCACAGTGGGTGGAAAGGAGGGCACACGATTATACCCACCTGAGTTAAGACACACCAAGAAAGTGGACATAGGGAATAAAGACAAGCTTTTCTTGAAGGAGAAAAGAAAAGACAATAATCCTAGACAGGGTCTCAGATTGAGGGGGCCTATCTAAAATGGGTGAGGACATTTATGCGCTAAAGAAAGAGAATTGAAAAAAAAAAAAAAAAGTCAAGTTATGAGCCCAAGTTAAGAAAAAAACACTGGATAAGAACCCTAGAAGATAAGAAGGCACAGGATCCAGACCACAGAGAGAAGATTGAATCTTAAGAAGAAAAACAGTTCTCCATTGCTACAGGGAAGGAAGTCAAGACGGCATGATAAAAGAGATGCCGTAAATTTGTTAGGGCCAGAAAAAATGAGGGAGTTTGTAGAGAAAGTGGAGTTCATCAAGTTGTGACATGGGAAGCCAGGGATGGAGATGTGTACTAAGAATAAAGGTTGATAAAACTTCTGATCGGCACAGCCAATCTCTGACAATTCAAGTGGTACTTTCAAAAGGCACCTCCATCCATGAACTCTCCCACCGTCTACCACTGGAAATAATCTCTTCTTCCTCCAAACTTCCTCTAGACTTTTTTACTCAGTATCTCTTTACCTCTTAACATTATTTAAGAAGGTAAGGGTGGAATCCTTTTCTGATTTCTATTTGAAGCATGGTGCTCAGTAAATAACTGCTGAATGTCAAACTGTTTTCTCTCTCGCTTGAGGACCACAGTCCTGGTCTCAATGATTAATACAGCCAAATAATGAAAGAAAAAAGAAATAACGCTGAACTCTCATCATCATCAACAATGGAATTCTCTTAACCACCAGAGCCCCCCTATTCCACACAACTTTTCACCAATTCAATGGAATGATATTCTGAGCATCTACTCTGTGAAAAGCACTGTGGCAACATCTGTGGCCAGATGCTGTTGGACACCAAGAAGTGGAAAAAGACTCACCCCTAAAGGAGCACAAGAGAGTAAGACGAACACACACACACAGTTATGCTGTCCATTCCCTCCCATACTATTTCAGACTATATTGCAAAACTCAGCCATAAAAGAATTTCTTCCTTAGCTAAACTTTCACATATTAACTTTCTGCATCATTTCCAGGGCAATCTATATTGCCTTTTGACATCAGTTAGATCTTTCATCCTTTGATGTTGAGTAATTTTTTTTTTTTGATGTTGAGTAATTTTTGAATAACTCTTCCCTTGTAGCTCAGTCAGTCAAGAATCCACCTGCAATACAGGAGACCCAGGTTCAATTCCTGGGTCTGGAAGATCCCCTGGAGAAGGAAATGGCAGCTGATTTCAGTGTGCTTGCCTGAAAAATCCCATGGACAGAGGAGCCTGGTGGGCTACAGTCCATGGGGTCACAAAGAGTGAGACACAACTGAAGCGACTAAGCACGCAACATAACCATCCCAACAATTTTAGCCCTGTCAGAAAAAAAAATACAATGAGCAATGGAATATTATCAAGTCATTCAAAATAAAAGTACCTTTTAATAATAGGAAATGGAAATAAAAACTATTTTTAAGTGACTTGAGAAAGCCCTTAGGTTAGAACATAAATCTTCCACTAATCCTTATACAATCTGTACATAAAAATCTGCAACATGTGTTTTCTCAAAGCAAGTTTTGGGAAATCTCTTCTTGTTACAAAGTTCTTCCTCAATTAAGCAGATTTTCATTGACAAGTTCCATTCCTCTGGTACTGCACATGATAAACTGAAACTCTCTTTCATTTTTCAGGGATTTTTAAATAATGGCAGGCAAAACATTAACGGGTGAATAAACTCCTACACTGGAGGAGACGTTGATCTTCTGCGATTCTATGATTCTGTGTTCCCTCTAAATTCTGTTTCCATATTAAGTGATCTGTCCTTCAGTTACTCCCCAAGCATTATAATCTCCGTACTGTGCTGTGCTCAGTCACTCAGTTGTGTCCGACTCTTTGGGACACCATGGACTGTACCCCACCAGGCTCCTCTGTCCACGTCCCTCTTAAAGTATGGCCTCCAGAACATAAAACCAGCTTCAGGTAGCCTCTGATTCTTACAGAGGACAGTAGAACCACCTCTTCCTTTGCTGCACAGGTCACATTCCTACTAATGAGTTAATAAACATCTCATATGTATACCTGTGGCTGATCCATGCTGATGTATGGCAGAAACCAATACAATATTGTAAAGCAATCATCCTCCAATTAAAAAAATAAAGAAAGAAAGTCAGCAGCTGCATTGCTGCTACTGCTAAGTCACTTCAGTCGTGTCCGACTCTGTGTGACCCCATAGACGGCAGCCCACCAGGCTTCCCCGTCCCTGGGATTCTCCAGGCAAGAACACTGGAGTGGGCTGCCATATCCTTCTCCAATGCATGAAAGTGAAAAGTGAAAGTGAAGTCGCTCAGTCGTGTCTGACTCTCCGCGACCCCATGGACTGCAGCCTACCAGGCTCCTCCGTCCATGGGATTTTCCAGGCAAGAGTACTGGAGTGGGGTGCCATTGCCTTAGCTCCTAAAATAAAAAAGAAATCTCAGGTTTGGTTCACTTTGTTTTTATTCTCACTAATCCTCTCCCTACTAATGCTACTTCTCTATCCTGTGTTGCAGACACTCCATTTTTTGAACCCGAGTGCAGGACGTCACAGTTATCATTATTAAATTCCATCATTACATTCAAGGTATTTTGAAAGCAAAATCTGTCATGTATTAACTATGTGCAGCGTAGTAACCATTCCAGCAACTGAAGTTTGATCAGTATACCACTAATGCATTCACAAGTCCAAACACAAATGTTTTAAATGTGTAAAAAAAAAAAAAAATGTTTTGCATGTAACATGCCCTAACAAGTTATCTTTGAATTAAAAACCTAGCAGCTCCTTTTTTTGAGCTACAATGTATATTAGACAGATTCACCATTTTTTAATCATTTTACAGAATGGAGTTCAGTGGTTTTTAGTATATTCACAATGATGTGCAACCACCATGACTATCTAATTCCAGAAAATTTCCACCCAGAAGGAACCCTACACCCATGAAGCAGTCACTCCCCATCTAGCAGCTCTTCTGGAATGATTTATTCAACTGGTTACAAATCTTAATCACATTACAGTCTAGTCCACATGTATCCAATCTGCAGAAGCATCACAAGACAAACTCTCAAATGCCTTACTGAAATCTAGACATTACTCTGCTTCTCTGATTCACTAATCTGGGGACCCTGTCCAAAAGGCAATGATGTCATGGTGACAGGGCCTTTCTCAGGAAGTCCTGGTTGACTCCTAAGGATCCCTTCATTTCTTCCCATAAGCCATATATACATGCTTAGTCTCTCAGTCGTGTCTGACTCTTTGCAACCCCATAGACTGTAGCCCGCCAAGCACCTCTGTTCATGGGATTTCCCAGGCAAGAATACTAGAGTGAATAGTCATTCCCTTTGCCGAGGGATCTTCCGACCCAGGGAGCGAACCCGGGGCTCCTGCACTGCAGTCAGACTCTCCACTGTCTGAGCCACCAGGGGAGCCCTCTTTAACACATGACAGGGCGTATGCTACGGACTTCTGCCAGAGACTAGCTCGCTAGACTAGAATTTGTGGTATCTTCTCCTTTTTAGTAACTAGTACATTTGCAGTCCCCCATTTTCAAAACTCACACTCCTGTTCTTCACAACGTCTTAAAGATCACTGGCGACAGTTCAGTAATTGTGCCTACCCAATTTGTACCTTAATGGCTTTAGTTTAAGCTCCATAAATCAAGAACATGAGAACTCAATGAAGGAAGTAATGAAACTACAGATAAAACATAAAACAGTTAAGAAGTGACCATCAAGAGGTCTTGAATTCTTAATTGAAATAGTCCCTTGAATCCATTATTCTGATAGACAACACTGTTTCCCAAACAACTAGTCCTAAGAAAGACAATCTGTGAGGAAAAAATCTGATAGTAAACTAGGTTGGAGGAATATTGCCTACATGATCCTCGCCCTTGAAGATTCAGAATTTACAGCCCATGACAGTCTAATATTACAGTACTTCTGAAACATATCTGACCACTAAACCCTTTCCTCCTTAACGTCACATTAACAGAATACACCTCAAAATAGTGATACAGAGGTTAGCTACACAGTCTTCAAAAGTTCCTCAAAACTGTACTCTCCTTTAACACAAAGAATAAATGGTGAGTTTGACAAGTTGACTCATACCTTCACAGTATACATGTCAAAACTGTCCATCCAAAACCGGTTTTCTCAAGACCAATTTCATTACACAATTAACCTTTTTAACATAATACAATCTGCTTGAAAACTCTCTGGAAACTTCTAGCTAATTTTTCCAAGAGGATATTTAAGCCATATGTTGCAAAATTCTCAAAAGTTGAAATGCTTTATTCTGAAAAAAAAAAAAAAAGAAAGTTAAATCTCAATTCATAGACTAAAGAGTTTGGCAAATTCCGGAGCACATTTCATGAGAGAGCCATTCCTGGTGCTCAACATCTAAGACTGGGGTCCCCAGCCCTGGGACCACGGACTGGTACTAGTCTGTAGCCTGTTAGGAGATGACAGCTGGCAAGCGAATGAAGCTTCATCTGTATTTACAGCCACTCCCCATTGCTTGTATCACCATCTAGGTTCCACCTCCTATCAGATTAGCATCAGCAGTAGATTCTCATCAGAGCGCCAACGCTGCTGTGCTTAAATCAGCCCAAACCACCTCCTCTAACCCCCATCCGTGGGACCAATCCAGGGGCCGGTGCCAAAAAGGCTGGGGACAGCTGATTTAAGATACTATCCAAATACCATCTAGAGAAAGAGTTTTACCTCACTCTTTACACCAAAATAAATTCTAAAAGGATCAAAGAGTCAAATGTTAAAATTCTTTACATCCTAAAAATACTTGAAGAAAGCCTGGGGGAATATTTTTGTATGGAGACGGACTAAAGAGTCCCTTTAAAAATGATACAAAGCCATAAAGCTAAAAAACAAAAGTTTAGTAAAACCAAACATGTTTTTAAAATTCTAAATTATTTTAAACACCTTAAAATTGAAAGTTAAAAGACAGCATCCAAAGGGTCGACCTCCTCAATATAAAAAGAGCTCGCTTTACATCAATAAGAGCAATAACACGCTAGAAAAATGAGCAGGACTTCCCTGGTTGTCCAGTGGGTGAGAATCTGCCTGCCAGTACAGGGGGCACAGGTTCAATCCCTCGCCCAGGAAGATTCCACAAGCCTCGGAGCCCTGACGTCGGTGCACCTTCCCTCTAGGGCCCTCGAGCCACAACTACCGAAGCCCAAGCGTCTAGAGCCTGTGCTCCACAGCAAGAGAAGTCACCGAAGTGAGAAGCCCAGGCACAACCAGAGAGCAGCCCCTGCTCTCCACAACTAGAGGATGCCTGCAGTGAAGGCCCAGTGCAGCCAAAATAAACAAACAAAAACTTCACGGGTTTAAAAGAAGAAAGAAAAACGAGCACAGAACTCCCAAACAGTTCACAGAAAAGGACACAGAAAGGCTCTTGAACACATGTGAAGATGCTCAGCTTCACTCGGAGTAAGGCAATCTGAAAAACAAACTGCAATTACAACACCACGTTCAACTATGAAATTCGTAACTATGAAAACATACCGAAGAAAACGTACTCTAGGTTAGTGAAATCATAGGGAAAGCAGTCTTCTCATTTATCACTGATGTACATATAGTCTGGTACAACCTCCAGAGAGAGCAGACTGACAATATTTGTCTGTATAGTCAAAACTATGGTTTTTTCCAGTAGTCATTTACAGATGTTAGTTGGATCATAAAGAAGGCTGAGCGCCAAAGAATTAATGCTTTCAAACTGTGGTGTTGGAGAAGACTCTTGAGAGTCCCTTGGACTGCAGGGAGATCAAAACAGTCAAACCTAAAGGAAATCAACCCTGAATATTCATTGAAAGGACTGATGCTGAAGCTGAAGCTCCAATACTGTGCCCACCTAATTCCAAGAACTGATTCACTGAAAAAGACCCTGATGTTGGAAAAGATTGAAGGCAGGAGGAGAAGGGGATGACAGAGGATAAGATGGTTGGATGGCATCACTGACTCAGTGGACATGAGTTTGGGGAAACTCTGGGAGATGGTGAAAGACAGGGACGCCTGGCATGCTGCAGTCCATGGATTCACAGAGTCGGACATGACTGAGCAGCTGAACAACAACAAAATGTGGATATTCCCACTGACTTAGAAATTCTACTTTTAGTATAATATAACTAATGCAGTACTTCAACTAATGTGTTGGGGCATCCCTGGTGGCTAAGTGGTAAAGAATCTACTTCCTAAGAAGGAGCCTCAAGTTCGATCCCTGGGTCAGGAAGATCCCCTGGACGAGGTAATGGCAACCCACTCCAGTATTCTTGCCTGGGAAATTCCATGGACAGAAGAGCCCAGCGGGCTACAGTCCATGGGGTCACAAAAGAGACAGGGCTTAGTGCCCCAAAACAAAAAAACAAACTAATTTGGTTTAGATCATAGATTTGGGCCTAGAGTCAAACTCCACCAGCACCTTGCAGGTGTGTTGTTTCCTATCTTAACTGTTAATGAAGGAGAGAGGAAATTAAATAGCATGGGATAGCATTGGGCTGGGGGGGGGGGGCGGTTATTTGCCTGTAAATGATCATTGTCTTTAAAGATAAAGAATCACTTGCAAGAGATCAAAAGTGGATATGTGCATGCTCATCGTGTCTGACTCTTTGCGACACCACACACTATAGCCCTCCAGGCTCCTCTGTCCGTGGAATTCTCCAGGCTTTAATACTGGAGTGGGCTGCCATTTCCTCCTCCAGGGGATCTTCCCAACCCAGGGATCAAACCCGCATCTCCTGCACTGCAGGCAGATTCTTTACTGCTGAGCCATCAGTAAAGCCCAGGCGACAGGAGACCAAATGAAGGGTTATCTTTGTACATCAGTTAGGCGATGAGAGTAGCTTGAATATGGGAAGTGGCAGTGAGGATGGGGCGAGCTGACAGAAATAGATGGGGTGTGGGTGTGTGTGCACTCATGTCTGCACATGCACGTATTAAAACAACACTAAAAAACTGCACCAACTAGACCTGAAAGGTGACAGGAAAAAAAAAAGTAATTTCTAGGTTTTCCTAACTGAATGTCTAGTAGAGCTGGCAAGTGAGGTTGAGAAAGAAGATAAACTGGAAGAGGGATGATTATAAATTCATCTTTGTAAATTCTTGGTTTGGATTTTTTTCTTTATAATATTCATGGAGAGGTATGGGTCCACAATCCCTTATTCCAATATTTAAAATTCAAGGTTCCTTGAAAATCAAATGATTTGTTCTCATAAATCTGTAGCAACTTGTTTGGCAATAAAGTGATCTAAAACAAAACCAAAAAATAAAGAAATTCCACTTTTAGAAACTCATCCTACAACACTCATAAATGCAACAAGACGGCAGCCATACAAAGTTGCTAACTACACCACTACTGATAAGCGTACAAGCTGGGAGGGATACGTCCACTGATAGGTTAAATCTGTATACTGAAAAACCAAGCAACTGTGAAGGGGGAAAAAAATGAAGCACTATAATGTATTCACACAGAATATGTTACAAGATGCAAAGAAGAAAGTATAGTGTTATCACTTCTACACAAGGAAACAAAAGTGATTTGCATATACAGAGAAGATCTGGGTGCCTGGCAAACAAGACTAGGCAGGCAGACTCTTTTTTTTTTCTTTACTGGATAGCCTAGCAGAGCTTCTGAATTAAGTTTCATGTCTCTATATTACCTGTTTTTTAAATAATTAATAATAAAAGTTTAATTTTAAAAAGTTAAAGACCAAATCTGCTAACACCTTTGTGGGTATTCTTGAGTTTTTAAAGGAAAACCCCCAAAGTCAAGCCACTGTCTAGAACAAGCTCGTCAAATTAGCAGTGACTAAGTCTTCGAGGCAGGAAAACATTGTGCTGTGATGGCCATGAAGTGATAAGTAACTTTTGTCTCCTTTTAGCTGTTTTAAACTTTATCTAAGATGTACGTTATTTGTAATAAAATGATCCGCTACATCATGAGATTTTTTTCAAATTTTTTTTTTGGCTGCTTCACTCGGCTTACCAGATCTTACCAGGGATCGGACCCTCGCTCTTGGGAGTGAAAGCATGAAGTCCCAACCACTGTACCACCAGGGAATTTCCTTAAATTTTATTTCTATACCATTTTTCTATTTTTAATATCATAGGTTTTTTTCCCTTTCAGGTCTTCTAAATGTGCCCCGTTCCCTCTTTTTATACTTCAGTTCCTCTGCTTCAATTTTTAGGAACACTAATTAAGCCATTTCAAGGAAATAGTTTTTTATGTTGCTGATTAATGATCCCTAGCAAAAGGCTGATGCTTTCTACCTTACGGATAAACACCTGTCACAACAACAGTATTCCCTTCTACTGCAAAAGGCTCACAATTTTTCTTAAGGCCAGCGTCCTCTGAGTCCCCAGACTTCTAGCCCGACAGAAGCCAAGCCCTGGGCTGGCAGCCGCCTCTCTGACACTCCTTCTGCTTCTCGTTAGGGTTTCCAGTGAGTCAGCAGGAAGGTATTCAGAGTAAGGAAGAAATGGAGGCCTGGAGACGGGCCTTTCCTCCACCCACAACACCAAAAAATACAATTCTTGTCAAACTGTCCAAGGCAATTTCCAATGCCACTCCTGTCTGCATGAGGTCACTACTGAAAAAATAAGCAACTGGGAAGGAGGGAAAGCCTTTCTGAGCTGAACTGAGAAGACGTGCCAGGTTAGGAAGAAGAAAACTAACCAGGCCCTCTCTCTAGTCTCCCCAGAGTTGCTATATGTAACCATGGGCCCTCCACTGTGTCCATTTCCAATCCCGGGAGGCCATCTTAGTGAGTAGGCGTTAGGCCAAAAAAGTTAAACAGATGCAAATTTATCACAGACCAGTTATGTCTCTTTGTTGTTTAGTCACTCAGTGGTGTCTGACTCTTTGCAACCCCATGGACGGTAGCCCACCAGGCTCCTCTGTCCATGGGATTCTCCGCAATACTAGAGTGGGTTGCCATTTCCTCCTCCAGGGCATTTTCCTCACTCATGGATCAAACCTGAGTCTCCTGAATTGGCAGGCAGATATTCTTCACCACTGAGCCTCCAGGGAAGTCCCAAGTTATGTTTCTAGACCCCTGTAAAAAATCACTTAACTCAATGTTTACTGCCTTTCTTATAAGCATGCAGGCACAAATTTCTCCTCAATCAATAGTCAGCAGTTACTCATGTATGCCTATCACTATCTTTAGCTTTGCAGTGAATAAGAAAAAGTATATTAGGCAGAGTCCGACAATTTGTTAGATGCAAGAATACATGAGACAAATACAGAGACCACCTATATGAAGCAGGTAAAAGAGACTCTGCAATGAGAAGCAAGAAATAGCTCACATTCCCTCACCCACCTGACACCAAGGAAGTTGTTTAATGTCTGGGAACTAGCTGACTGAACTGTGGACTTAAACATTGCCCCTTCAGTAGAGGTTGGCAGCGGTAGTGACAGTGTCACACAGAAGTGGGCTGGAGTTCCACAGATACTTACGTGACCTTGAAATAGGTGATACCAACTCATTTTTGTCACTCTTTAAAATAAAAACAATGCCTATCTCACTGTAACGTTGTATGCTAGGAGATCAAACCAATCAATCCTAAAGGAAATCAACCCTGCATATTCATTGAAAGGACTGATGCTAAAGCTCCAATACTTTGGCCACCTGATGCAAAGAGCCAACTCACTGGAAAAGACCCTGATGCTGGGGAAGACTGAAGGTAAAAGGAAAAGAAGGTGGCAGAAGATGAGATGGTTAGATGGCATCACTGACTCAATGGACATGAATTTGAGCAAACTCTGGGAGACAGTGAAAGACAGGGGAGCTGGCATGCTGTAGTCCATGGGGTCGCAGAGAGTTGGAGATGACTTAGCATCTGAACACACAACACACCATCATTCTGCTTAATTACCGGTAACTACTGTTGCTGGCATTAGAGTTTGAAGCATAAATGGTACGGAAGTGAGAGACTGGACCAGGGAAGAGCAAAGGCTTTGGAGTCCTCGCCAAGCCTGGAATCTGGGTCTATCACTTAAAGAGATGGTGAGTCAAGTTTTGCTTTCTTTTCTGTTAAACGTAGATAAGAATAAGCACCTCACGTGACTTCAAGCACAGCTAATTAGACAACACATATGAAGTGCTTAGCACAGTACCCAGTACATGATTAAGTGCTCAATAAATGGTACTGACGATGATGATGAGGGGGTGGGGAGACACTGACCTCGGGGCAAACAGGAATCCTGCATACCATGCTGTCCATGCAAACTGCAGGGCTGATTTTGGCTAGGGGGTGTGGGGGTTGTTTTGCTACCTCTTAGCTGGTGTAAAGGTATCGGAAGTATTAAAGTTTCTATAATAAAACACTGAAAAAAATTAATTCTTCCTATCGCACAATTAAATGAAAAAAATTTTAAACATTTAGATTTAAGCAAGTAGACTTCCCTTCAACATAAACCCTTTAACCAGATTTTTTCATTTATAAAAGATTTTTTGATTCACACATAGTCAAAGTATGGGGATCAATGAGATTATAAAAAGGTCTTTCAGAAGAAAAATCAAATGGCAGGGTCCTTTTTCGATCAGGTAGGCAATGAGACCTCTGCATTCATGTGGCACTTCACTCAGCTTGCACAGATACGGTCTCTAGGCAACCAAGTCCCAACTTAAACAAACAACCCCAGTCGTATGAATCACTTCCGGATGGTCTCACTTTGCCTACCAGCACTTTCTTACACAAATACTTCCTGTGAAAAGGTTTACTTAGCAGCCCCAGATAGAAACAGCCATGCAACCATCAAATACCTCATGTTTAAAAATGTTCGAAACAGGTCTTTCTACCATCAGGTATCCCCAAATTGCTAAACTGTGAAACGGAAGGAATCATGCAGAAATTAGAGACAGAGTATCATGCAAAACCAGAAAATCACATTCCTAGAACATGCCAACTTCGGCCTTCAAGTATATTTTTACTGTTTCTTAAATTGGGAACATCAAGACATATGAACAATTGCTGCTTTGACATCTAAGGCCAGAAGAAATATGTCAGATGAGGTCAAACTAATGGCCCAAGACTTAGCCCAACCAGACTTTCCTAACCTTGACTGGCAGACAAACCGGTTAACACCAATTTCCTGTGGTCAGATCCACTCCAACACTTACTGAAAATAAGGGAAACTGGTAAAGTAACCAATTCTCTTGACTGCAAACTCCTTTTTTCCACCTGAAAAGAATCCTAAATCACAGTATTTAGTGATACATACAGGATCCTTTTCAGGTGGAAAGGATTTTGTAGCCAAATCAGAGACCTTTTGACCTATTAACAACAGTAGAGAGGGAAAAGGAGTTAACAGGCCCAAATGAACACTCCAACAGGACAAAGTAACCACCATTAACAGACTCAAAGAGGAAAAATCAAGATGGCAGAAAACCAAGTCAGTGAAACAGAAAATTTAAACAAACAAGATCAGCCATAAGACACTGAGATATCTAACGTACCACCAGGCACCCTCAAGAAAGACTACTAAATTAGAACCAATTATTAAAGGTATAACGATTTCCAAGGGCAAAAATAAACAAAAAAGATATGAAGATATAAATCGAGAAGAGTTTCCACATTTACAGGCAAAATTACTAAGCCGGTATCAACTGTAATATGTAACATGAGGACACTTTATAAGAAACAAGAACTTTACGAGTTTCAAATTGTGAAAAAGCATTTTTAAAATGTTACTTGTCTTGGAGCTAAAAATCAAGCTAGCTTCAAATGTTGTTTCTAAATAACAAATACAAAAAATGAAGTTATACATTTCTCTAAGAAAAATGAAATACAGTTCACCATAACAGAATAAGCCTAGAAAGAGAACTATATGTAATTCAATATCTGACATAGTAGATATCAATCGATAATACACAGTAGAAAGATTATTTTTAAATAATATGGAATGATTTAGAAACAGGAAATTTAAAGACTTAGATGCTTAAAAAATTAAATCACTAAATCATAGAAAAGCTAACAGAAAACTTCAGATTTTAGCAAAGCCTTACAGAAATTAAACTAGATAGAAGAAATTGCAAAAAGGTTAACACTTAAACTACATAAAATTTAAAAATTCTATACAGTAAAAGAATAAAATGGAAAATCAAGAGAAAATATAGCAATACAACAGGCTGATGCCCATAAGAAAGCTTCCAAAAATCAACAATATAACTCTAGAAAACAAACACCATTGATAATTTGCATAATAAAATAAACAGTAAACAAATATATGGGAAAACATTTAATCTTTTCAGAAATCAAGGCAATATAACTTTGGAATAAATCTAAGTAAACTACAGACATCATGTACCCAATGAAAATCATAATTAAGATGACAATTACAAATTCTAAATTTCTTTACTGTCTGAGCCACCAAGGAAGCCCAAAATTTGTGATTACCACTACCTAAAAATTATATACTTGGACACTTTTTCCTTTTTCTTTCTTCTTTTTTCAGTCAAGAGATTGAACCTGGGCCCTCCACAGTAAAAGTGCAGAGTCCTAACCACTGGACCACCAGGGAATTCCCAGTTTTTCCTTGTTCTTAATCCATTCCTTTTTCATTATAAAATTCATGATCATTGTAGAAAGCAATTTGCTGCTGCTGCTGCTAACTCGCTTCAGTCATGTTCGACTCTGTGCGACCCCATAGACGGCAGCCCACCAGGCTCCTCTGTCCCTGGGATTCTCAAGGCAAGAACTCTGGAGTGGGCTGCCATTTCCTTCTCCAATGCATGAAAGTGAAAGTGAAAGTGAAGTCGTTCAGCCGTGTCTGACTCTTTGAGACCCCATGGATTGCAGCCTACCGGGCTCCTCTACCCATGGGATTTTCCAGGCAAGAGTATTGGAGTGGGTTGCCATTGCCTTCAAAAAGTATTTTAAGTACATGGAAAAGCATTATGTAAAAAGGAAAAGTCTTCTCACACCCTCCAATACCTAGAGGTATCCTCTTGTTCTTTCAGACAACAGCTTAAGAATGAAGCAAAAAAACTAGAGCTACCAACCTTGAGAATCTTGAAAGAACCCAGAAAATTCCCCAGAAAAGTTTATGAATGCCTCTTCATCTCCACATTAAATCTGCTTTTCCCCAAGGACCAGGATAAAGAATACGTTTATTGAGTGCCTACTGTACTTCAGACACTGTGCCAGGCAGGCACTTAACACTCACCTCAACTCCCTAAAATGCACAGCATTCTGCAAAGTACAAACTTGGGCTCTTCCCCCTAAGGTTAAGAAACTGGCAAGACCAGAATCAGACTCACACCTGCCAAAACTGAAAGTCCTCATTCTTTACACTTCGAGTATTTCAACAGTCAAGATTTTCAAAGATGTTCTATTCAGCCTTTTAAAATTTGTTTTACTTAATTATAAGTATTATGAGACTATGGTCATATGACTTTTCTTAGTAATCACAACAGCTAATAACTAGTAGACTGCCTAATTTATACCAGATTACTGTCTACCTTTCTCAAATTGTAAATTTACTAAATGGCTCAGCTACACTGTAGGCAAGGTTTACGTGGCCACGCTGGGAACATTATCTGCGGATTTGTAACATTGTAATAATAAGAAAAAGCACTCATAGTTTGAATCAGTTTTATCACTTTTAAATAGCAACCCACTTCTTACCATGGAGTCTTTCCAAGGCAGTTGCACTAGGTAAATTTCAGAAAAAAATGAGACTTTCATCTATGTCACCATTTTAAGAATAAATCCCGCCCCATACTTCTCCTTGATAATCACAAACACATGAATGCATCCAGCTTGTACTCTGAAAGTACCACTACAAAGCTACATTTACTGTGGCCCCTTAGTCACACTGGGCCTCATCAAACAATTACATTTGTTTTCTCATCTGTGAAAGGAGAGCTTGGGTCAATCTAAAAATGACCCTCCCCAATCTTTAAGTGATATTCCTCCCTAAGGGAATTCTCCAAGCTGGTGGGCAAGCTTCTAGTTAAACGTCTTTAATTTCTCTTTTCATGATCGCAGTGTACTAGCCTAGATACATCCAGATGTAACTGGAATTCTGATCCCACTTACAGGAAAGGAGATCTGGAAAATACTCGATGCCAGAAACAAAGACATACATTCGTACAAAAGAGAATTTGTTCTCAAGGACCAATTTCTTTGCAAGATACGTTTTCAACGCCCCTAAATTACAGACGGTAAAGTGCTTCTATTTAGTGTTACACTCTTGTTAACATCACATGGTTTTTGACAGTCTCCAACCAGCCACAGCCTTCGCTTTCCCCGATTTGGGGGAGCGGGGAGGAGTTGCTCTGCTCCCTGACTTGAGCAAGAGGAAGGAGACCCATGGCAGGCTCAGAAGGCCTATGGGCAAGCCTCTGAAAGAAGGAATCCTAAACTGTCAAACTTGTGGAAATGCTGGAATTAACCTTCTTTCCGTGACCTTAAACCTAACTGGATCTCCTCCCACTTTTTAGTCCTACTCACTCGTTCTCCTGCCCTGCAGTCTGTTATATTCCCTTCTCAGCTGTTTTCACCTGAACCTTCTGTTCTTTCTATTACTGAACACTTATCATATCTCATATATTTAAACCTCACCTCCTTCAACTGAGAGAAAAATGCTCTTCATCTCTACTGTACAACTGCTGCTTAGCCAAAACAAATGTAAAGCCCAATCAGAACAGGCAATAGGATAAAAATGAGCCCGTATGTAAGCATAAATACAGAATGTAAGAAGTCTCGCTTAATAAAAGCCCTTGGTCTGCTCTGTAGCCCTCAGCATAAAACCTGATGACACTGCATTAGGACAATAACTTAATTTCTGTATCGAAACTAGAGTAAAGCAGAATCTGCAGTTTCTATTTCCCAACCACTCCCAGAATGTACACTTTTAGAGAATCACTCCTAAATTTTCCCACTTACCCTTTCAGGTTAAACTCACAACACGCTCTCACTATTCTCTACCCACACTCTCACTTACACTCCCTGCCTGCACTCCCTGTTAATATGCTCTCTCCCTCCACACGCCCTCCTCTCTTCCCACAACAGAGCTGTGGCAGGTACAGGAGAAAGCACAGCGCCCTGGGATACACAATGGGGCCACTGTGCAAAAGGTGGGGCTACTAGTGGGAGGAGCAGCAGTGTTATAAATAGAACTAAAGAGGGGGCTTTTTCTCCCCTGGATCTCTCTGATCTTTCTTCCTGGCCTTGGGATGGGTGTAAATTCCAGACCTTGGGACTCCTCCAAACTGGGAGGGGTAGAGGTTATGAAGGAAACAGGATGGGGCCAATCCAAAGAGGCAAAAAGGACCAGAGGAGCCTGGGCAGCACACAAGATAGATACACCCCAGCTCACCAGGGCAGGAGACACAACTGGTGGCTGAAGCCGCAGCTAATGAGCAAGAGCATGTGATCTGTCTGTGCTACACCTCGGACACTCCAGGGGCGGCAGCAGCCTCGATGGGTGGCCAGGAGGTATCCCAGTCTCCTTTTCTCAGCATGACATCCCCAAGCCTCTTGTCCTAGCCCTCTCTAGGTGTAAAGTCTAAAGAGGTGCTTCTGAAGTTGATAATCTAATCAAAGCTTTAAACAAACAACAAAAGCTACTGCATCCAGATCTTCTGTAACTGCCTCCATATAATAAACCAGGCACATTTCCTCAATGTGGGGCCAAAGCGCAGAGCATACAAGGATAAAAAGCCACCATTATGCTCTCCCCTATAGCCAAAAGCATGAAAAATCAAGACTGTCTCAACTGTCTCACCGCCTTAGTCACTCCCTAAGTATGCAGAAGCACCCAACCGAAAAACGTCCCAGGGGATCATGGCCCCTGGATGGATTTTAAAGGAAATGGGTTCCTTTTTTATTCTAGGAAAAGGAAAAAAAAAACAAAACACCTGCCAGAAAAGAACATGCTCTGGAGTAGAGGGAAATTAAATGCCTTCCTAGTGGAGCACTTGAAGAAGGAAATGTGATAAAGAACACCATCCTAGCCTTTTACCTCGTTGCAGCCGAGAAAGCAACATGGGTCACCAGCAGCTCTACTGGAGCCATCCGAGAAAATTCGGCCAGGGTTCTCGCTCTTGCCGAGTCTGCTCAAACCGGCACGGTCTCATCCGGAAATACGGCCTCAATATGTGCCGCCAGTGTTTCCACCAGTATGCGAAGGACATCGGCTTCATTAAGTTGGACTAACCGAACTTCCTCAGATGGCTCATCCAGCACATCAACCTTAGGCGGAAATACTAGCTCTTTGTATATAAAATAAAAGTTTTCAAAACTTCAAAAAAAAAAAAAAAAAAGAACACCATCCTAGTCAGGCTATTGTAATCTAGTGTAAGGGAGAGGTCTCAAATGTGATTTTCAATCTCATTTCTCTACTAGGGGGGACCATGAGAACCATCCTGCTGTTGTTGATAGTCACTAGGTCATGTCCAACTCTTTGCGATCACATGGACTGTAGCCCGCCAGGCTCCTCTGTCCATGGGATTCTCCAGGCAAGAATACTGGAGTGTGTTGCCATTTCCTTCTCCAGAGGGATCTTCCCAAGCCAGGGATCGAACCTGCATCTCCTGCATTGGGAAGCCCAATCAGAACCATCAGGAGTTTTTAAAATATATAGGTATCTGGACCTTTTAGCCCAGATCTACTGAACCAGAATCTCTGTGGTAAAGTTCAAATAGCCACATTTTTTAAGCTCCCCTGACAGTTCTACTGTACACAGCTGGTTAGAAACCACTGTTTAAAACGATGGAAACTATTCTTCAATAAAGAAAACTACATGTGACCATGGACATTCAGACCTCAGTTTCCTTGCTGAAATGAGACGGCTGAACCAGATAAGCTGAACTGAGGACTTCCCTGGGCAGTTCAGTGGTTAGGACTCCAAGCTTTCACGGCCAAGGGTGCAATTTTGATCCCTCGTCAGGGAACCAAGATCACACAAGCCACAAGCATGGGCAAATTAAAAAATAATAACAGAACTGGATTAGTGGTCGCAAGGGAATGTTAACTAAAATATCCTTTTTTAAAAAGGGAATTTTACTGTGCAAAGCCGATATTAAAAACAGAAATGTTTTAGACGGGGGAAGGAAGATAGGTTGGGGCCCTTCTCTCACCCACAGGTCACCTCAACAAAGACACCAACCAAGTCTTCACAGAGCACAAGGTGGTCTTTCATATCAGCTACAGCTTTTAAATTCTTTACCTTCCAAAACTAGATCTAGTCCATAATATGAGTAACAGAGGACTTAATGTTTTTGTTCCTTATAAACTTTGCATGAGAAACATCCCCCTTCCTAATAACATATTCACCTCCTTCCATTTAACCTTCCATTTAGAAAAATAAGTGTTATTACCATTCTCTCCACCTAAATCATCACTAATCCCCTCTCCCCTTCCCCAGTCTCATGCAAGGGCTTTAAGCTCAGAAAAGAAGCCCAGATTCAAGAAGATGCATCAAATGCATATTAGAGGTAACCCCAGGAATAGCAAGGAGGAGAATGGGACCAGGGAGGAACACAAAGGGGACTCCAACTGTGCCTTTTTAGAGCAAAGGGAAAAATCTGAAGGACTGACATTTGCTAGTTTGGGAATACATGATGTCTGGTGTATTGTTCTCTGGACTTTCTGGTAGTGTTTTAAGATTTTCAAAATTAAAAAGACAAAACAAGACAAAAAACTCTTGTTTATTAGCACCCTTTGAAACATCCTGGATTTTCATTAGACTTTAACCACAAAACCTCTCATTTTCCCTTGCTGGCCTTTTCCACCAAAGCTCACTTATAGGATACATGATCTGTAATTACATCTATCTACCCGGCAATCTTGCAAAAAACAAAAACAAAAAACAAGCACCAGAACAAAAGAAATGAACCACTGATAGTAAATTGACACCCTAAGACCACAAGGTCTTGGAGCATCTGAAAATGGAAAACAGCAGTTGCACATTAACTTCACGAAGAATGCAGATGACACTGCCTTTGGTAAACAGTCTTTGAATATTGCCAAATGGATGGAGCTACACCCAGAGCACTACCAAGGGGAAAACGGACCCAATTCACATATAAAGCAAAATTAGTAAAGAACCAGCGAAACATTAAGGCCCCAAACTTGAAACCTTAAAAATGCTTTTCTCCCATATAGCTGGTAGTGCCCAAAACATGCACCATAAGCATAAAACCGAACAACACAAACCAGGAAAATTTTCAGTATACGTAAGCGCCCACTGGACATGACTCAGAAACTGAACAAAAGTGCCCATCAGACTGTTTCATGATAAAACTACCATCAAGGCTACTTGCTCCTATGAAAAAAATATCCTAGCTATACTTACTTATTCCTTCAAACAACCTGCCTCCCACAGTCGCATCTACATACTCAACGAGATCTTTATCTTTGTTCACACAGTATCAGCTCCTTTCTCCCAGTCTTCTCTCCAGCCAATCTTTACCTCTTTGCTTCTTCCAAATGACAAAGGTATTCGTAGGCCACATTCTGACGTCTCCTCTCATCCATCTCCTCTGCAGTAAGTCTCTCATTATCCAGGACAGCTAAAACATGAAAGAAAGAATGTAAGCGCAAGAATCTGTAACCCTTCCTGAGCTATCAAAGAATGCCACAGCATCAAATTCCTGCTGGTCACCTGGAGAGTTAGGGTAACGTGTGGATAGCCAGGTGGACTATAATGACTTTCCTTAGATAGGAACCATTTTTCAACTGTTATATATTCATCTTAGTATCTATTTAAAAGTACAATATTATTTTACTTTTAAATACAATAACATATTGTACAGTTGTTACAGTTGTTCAGTTGCTAAGTTGTCCCTCTTGTCCCTCTTTCAACCTCAGGGACTGTAGCCCACCAGCCTCCTCTGTCCATGGGATTCTCTAGGCAATAATACTGAAATGGGTTGCCATTTCCTTCTCCAGGGGCTCTTCCTGACCCAGGGATCGAACCCATGTCTCCTACATTGGCAGGTGGACTCTACCTGGTGAGCAACCTGGGAAGCCCCCAATATTATGAACATGTACTATATGTACTATATGACTTGAGATTTTGGTCCAAATTTGCGCTAATCTATCTGCCAGACTCTCAATCCAGAGCACTTTGTGCTATTTCACTTTTTTATTAATCACTAAAGCCAGCAGTCACTGAGACCTAAGTGGCAGTGACTGTACTGTGCTTTTTACATGCATTCTCCCATGGAAGCCCCACAACAATCCTGTGATTATCAAATGTTTTACAAATGAGGAAACTGAGGCTCCATGATCTTTGCCCCAAGGCTAATAAATGATGGAGCCTATATTCAAACCCAGGTGGTCTGTCTCAAAAGCCCCTAAGATTAACTTCAAAGCAACCTGCTTTCTTTTGGGGCATCCAGGAAACAGAAAAAATGCCTAAGTGCTAAATGCCTAATTGGGGTTGGCATTCAATGCCTTTCCCAATTTAGCCGCAACTACTTTTGCTAACTCTTCCCCCCACACTACTGTGTACTCCACACAACTCAGGAGCCAACACACACAGCGCTCTTCTCTTCCATAACTTAGTTCACTCTCTTCCGCTTCACCCTCATGCCTTGCCCCACCCTGCCCTGTCAAACTGCACAGCATCCTGCAAGGCTCTGTTCAAATGTTCCAACTGTGTTCCTACTGCCTTCCCTAAACCCCTCTTCTTCATCCACATTACCTTTTAAGCCTGGTTGGTTCACAGGACACCTTTATCTCTATCCCTCCTTATTATCATTAGATAGTTACACCTGTCTGCCTCCCTAATTAAAACGTTCTTTGAAAGCAGGGTCTGGTCTTACTCAGCTTTAATGTCACAAATTTGACGTAATACCTGGCACAGAACTGTCGAGTGAAATTAGCCTAAAACACTATTCTCAGAATATCAAATAAAATCGGGAACCTCAAGACTCCAAAAGGCCCTCCTTTGGCCAGCGGTAACTATTCCACCTGCAGTTCAGTGATGTCCCAGGACAGGGACAGAAAATGAGATTCGGAAAATGAGGAAGTCAGAGGTATGTTTCTTTTTTTCTTTTTTGTGTCTTCACTTTTGAAATCCTGTCGAGGGAACTAAGCCCGAGAAAGCTGAAGTGACTTGCCCAGGGCCGCACCTCTCAGCTAGCCTGGGGCCGGGCAGGTCTGGACCCTGGATGTACCCGCAGGCAGCGCTCGGGCAGCGCCTTCCCGCGAAGCCCGAGCAGAGCCCGCGTCTCGGGGCTCCGGTTCCCGGGACACGCCCTGCACCGTCCTCCTGCCACCTCACCCTAGGCCGTCTCCCCAATCTCGGTCGAGCTGGGCGGCGGGAGGCGCTGGGTGGGGCCCTCCGGCCGCAGCGCCCGGGACCAGGCGTGGGGGCGGCCGGGGTCCTCCCCGCCGCCTCGGACACCGAGGGGGCGCGCGCTGGGAGCCTCGCCACCCGCCACCCCGTCGCATCGGCTCTTCCGGGTCCGCACGGCCCACAGCCGCCCTGTCCCACCCGCCAGGCCAGCCCCCCGGGAAAACGGCGCCGGGGGACGGCGAGCCCGCCCCGGGACCCCCGCGCCGCGGAGCCCACACTCACAGCCATAGTGCGGCCGAGCCACGCCCAGTCCGTCAACCTCGTCCGTGGAGGACATGGCGGCCGAGCCCGGGTCTCTGCTCAGGAAGCGGAGAGACCTTAGAGGCGCGGGCGGCGGCGGCGGCAGCTACTGCACAGTGCGCGGGCTGCCCTGGTCCCCGAGGCTCCGCCCCGCGCCGCCGGCCCCACCCGCGGGCCCCGCCCCAGCGTCCCCGCCCTGCCGCGCCGACGGGAGAGGGCGGAAGGAGGCAGGGCCTGTGCCTCCCGGCTCCGCCCCCGGCCCCCTCCCTGCACCCAAAAAGCCCTCTGGAGGCGGAAGGAAGAAGGAGGAGCCTGCCCGCCAACCCTTCTCGCTGGCAGCTCTTCTGGACGGAGAAGACCCGCCCCGGCCCTGGATCTTTGCCCTCCCCGGCCGCCGCCCGATCCGCGCCACTTATCAAAATGCCGCCAGTGTCTGTAGCCTGACATAAAAAACGTGGGCATCTTCCGTTCCCCTTCCCGCCTAACCAAACTCTTCTGCACCAAAGGGCTCAAGGAAGGCCTCCTTTGAAGTGGCCCAGTGTGTTCCTGTGGACACATGCAGGACCCAGACTGCCCTAAGGGGCCGCACAGGCTGGCAGTCGAGACAAGTCTCCCAGCTTCGCCAGCTGTCGCCGGAGTTGAACTGCTTAACCCCTCTAGTATCTGAGAAGTGGATGCTAAAGCAGGAGAGTTGTGTTTGTCCAGATCTCCTTCCCGCTAGATTCATTGCCACTGTTTTTTGCAAGTTCTTCTTTTTAGGGGACTCTTTACCTTTTTAGGAGTGCCTCCTCTCCTTGCAACTTGTGGCCTGCCCTTAAAATATTGGTATGCAACGGAATTCTGGCCTCAGCACTCTTCCGTTTTTTCCCTTGCCCACTTTTTTCTGAATAACTTTATGCACGTTCACCTTAAATTGCTGAAGAGTCGTAAATTTGTATCTCAGACCAGACTTCCTAGAAGCCCCAGTTCAGTATTTTCGGCTGTGTAATGTGGCTCAGACGGTAAAGCGTCTGTCTGCAGTGCAGGAGATCCAGGTTCGATCCCTGGGTTGGGAAGATCCCCTGGAGAAGGAAATGGCAACCTACTCCAGTATTCTTGCCTGGAAAATCCCATGGACCACGGAGCCTGGTAGGTTACCGTCCATGGGGTCACAAAGAGGCGGACACGACTGAGTGACTTCACTTCAATGGACATTTTAACCTATGAATCCCGCAGAAACTTTAACCGGCCGAACCCTGACCCTGCTCCTGTTATAATCCCTATTGTGTATGCCCAGTCGCTCAGTCTTGTCCGACTCTTTGTGACCCCATGGACTGTAGCCTACCAGGTTCCTCTGTCCATGGAATTCTCCAGGCAAAAATACTGGAGTGAGTTTCCATTTCCTCCTCCAGGGGATCTTCCCCACCCAGGACCCTAGGGGGCATCTCCTACATTGGCAGAATTAGGCACTGTTAATTGACAAAAAGTCTAATATAGGATAACTATAAGATTAAGATTATCTGGATTTATGAAATATAATTTAAAAATCCAGCCCCAAGGACTCAACCTCTCTTTTTTGAAGACTTATTGAAAATATTAACTATTTGGGTGCCTGATTTAAAAGATAAATCTAGTATAAAGGCTAGTCCACAGATAGTGGGGCTCCTGCTTGAAATCCAGCCAGCAGCTCTGGGTACTATCACAAGCTCTGGTAGCCGTTGTGACCTTCCATTAAGAGAACTCATGCTCTGAACACAGGTATGCTTTAGGTTAAATAAACATTACAATTTAGTTCTGAAATTTGAGGACACAATCCACAAAATAAAATCACGATAGTTTTTTCTTCTCTTACAACGATCCAGTATATAACTCCTCCGTATTAAACTACCTTTCCAGACAGATAGGAATTATATTAGCAGAAACACAGAACAAAATTGCTCAGGATGTTGAAAACTCATATTTGAAAAGAGTTCACAATATTACATCTAAGTTTTACAGAAGATCCCAGTGATCACTGGGAAATCTACTACAGTCCAGTTTTTCCAACCCTAGCAAATCCAAACTTCAGGGAATAACCGTTGTTAGTAGTGCTCAGTTCACAGTTAGGGACATACCAGGCTCCTTGTCTCATGTCTTATGTGCAGTTGGTATTATTTCTGAAGTATCTTGCTTTTGTCTCTGTCTCCACTGTGATTACATCATCTCTGTTCTCCACTCTGCCAGCAAAGTCCCTGCAGTGACTTGCTTATTCTTTCTAAACGACAAATGCAGTCGTATTCTTCCTTATTATGGTCTTTTCCTAATACTTTCTTCAGGATATGGCCCAAGTTCCTTAGCATGCCAAATAAACCACTTCACAACCTGACCCAGGCTTTTTGCTGTAGCAACTTTTGTTTTACCCATTCTTCCTTTAAAATATTAAAGTGAGATACTTGTTAATGTATAAGTATAGAACACCTCCATTTAAAAAAAAAATGGCCAAAGGTTAAATTAAACCCTAATTAAACAAATTAGTTACAAATTCAGAAATTAGTTGTTTCTCAAGCTTTTCAAAACAAAATCACTTTTTTAAAAGCTGTTTTTGATGTGGACCATTTTTAAAGTCTTTATTGAATTTGTCACAATATTGCTTCTGTTTAATGTTTTGTATTTTTTTTGGCCCTGAGGCCTACAGGATCTTAGCTCCCCCATAAGGGATGGATCTCATACCCTCTGCATTGGAAGGAGAAGTCTCAATCACTGGACCACCAGGGAAGTTTTGAACCATACAGTTCCAACAGGTATTAAATATTTAAGCTCGTATCTCACTGAGTGTCGAATATCTAAAATAGCTTTATCTAATTGTCACAAATTGTCATTCTTAAGTATAATAAATGAAATGTACTGAGGCTTTACTGGACTTTGTATTTTATATTTATTTTCTCATCTGAACCTTGTAATAATCCTAACAAAGAAATATTATCTCAACAATTTAAAGATGAGAAAATGGAGAACTAAGTAATTCAACTGAAGCCACACAGCAACAGGCATAACTGGAACTCAAGCTCAGGTCTGTTTAATGACAGAATCCACATGCCTGCTCAATGAAAACAAGTTCAAAGAAATGCACATTATGGTCATAACTGACATCAGAGTACCAACCTTTTCCTTTTTTTTAATTTATATTAATTGGAGGATAATTGCTTTACAGTGTTGTGTTTGTTTCTTCCATAAAACAGCGTGAGCCAGCCATAAGTATACATATGTCCCCTCCCCCTTGAACCTCCGTCCCACCCGTTATCCTGTCGCACCCCTGTAAGTTGTCACATAGCACCAGGTTGAGCTCCCTGTGTTATACAACTTCCCACCAGCTATCTATTTTACACATGGTTATATGTTTCAATGCCACTCTCTCAATTCGTCCCACCATCTTCTTCCTCTGCTGTGTCCACAAGTCTGCATCTCTTTTCCTGCCCTGCAAATAGGTTCATCAGTACCTAATTGATCCTATTGGCAAGAGGGTGAAAAAGCAACCTTTCTCATGCTCTGCTGATTGGGCTGTACATTGATACAATATTTCTGAAGTCCAACTTTGTGGTTACACAGCCATCCTTCAAACAAGGAATTTCACTTCTTGGAATATATTGTAGCAAAGTTATTTTTTAACCTGAAAAAATTTGATGATGAAGATGCTTATTGGAAACATCTTAAATGCCCATCACTAGGTTGTTTTTGTTTGCTTGGTTTTTACTCAGTAATGGCAGCTTCACACAATGGAATGCTATACAGCCATAAGTAATGGTTTATGGTTCTGGTCAGATTGAAGAAATAGATGCCCATTGTTTTTTTTCTTTGTTTCTTGTTTTGGCCTTGCCTCATGTCACGTGGGATTTTAGTACCCACCCAGCCCCCCACCAAGGGATTGAATCCATGCCCCTTGCCATGGAAGCACTGAGTCCTAACCACTGGACCACCAGGGAACTCAGAAAACCCACTTTGTTATCTTTAGAGGAAAGAAGACTGAAAGGGAAGTATTTATAATAAACATGTATAGACTAGAACACTAGAGCAAAAAAAAAAAAAAAAAAGGACTAACAGAAGCCTGATGGCACGGCTCTGTCCTCCTGGGCATCTCGGTTTTTGCCACAGGTCTGTTCTACCCTCCTCTCTCTGACAACCAGCTTCCTCCATTCTAATTTTTTCTGCTCCCTCACAACTCTAGCCTCTATCTGATGCAAGGCCATGGCATCCTTACACCATCAGCTCCACTGAGGATGTCAGTTCCCCAATTCTATGATCCAGGGACGTCTGATTGGCCCAGCTCATCTTTTCACCCCATGAGCATGTCTCTGACCATCTAGAGGTGGGCTGTCCTTGGATCAGATCCCAAGCCTTTAGTTCAATCAGCTGGGGTCATGAGATCAAGTCAATTAAGAGTAGAAAACTATGAGTTGACATTATTTCCTTTAATGGGTAGGCAAATAGTGATCAAATATTTTTAATATGATGGTTAAGTAAAAATAACATTATGAACTAATAAACATACCACTTTTGCTTTAAAAGTATAGGTAGATAGATATAGATGTACATATGAATTTTTTTAAAAGGACTGAAGCAATATAGTAACAGTGGTTTCTCCAAATGGGGAATTACAGCAGATTTGTGCAGGATTTATTTGCCTCTCTGTACTTAACCAAGGGTTCTACAACAAGCTACTCATAACATTTTTTCAGTAAGAATATACATGAATAAAGTTAGTAAATATGAAAAGAATAAGTAAACAATAATTAAATGTCCCCCCCAAAAATGAGCTAATGGGCTGTTTTGGAGACAGAATTGGTTCATGGCCTCAAGGCATTTATAGACTCATGGAAGTGAAGCAATATTAACAGAATAGGTTCAGATAAACACCATGATAAAGATTTCTCTTGGCCTCGGATAGCTTTTAGCCTCTTATCTGCCTGGGAAACTCCTGCTCAACTTCCCAGACTCAACTCAAATGTCACCTCTTCCCCAAGCAAAATTAATCACTTCCTTGTTTATTTCCCATAGCACTAAAAACTACATGTCTTCAAAAAAAAAAAAAAGAAGTCCCAATTTTTTTTTCACATTTTAATACTTCTGAAATCAGATAGCCGTACAATCAGCATAAAAGAAACTAGCCAGCTGCCAGGTAGAGAAGTCAATGGGAAAGTACCATAATTGTTATTGCAGATGTGTTAATTTAGCTAATTTCTCAGAAAAGGACAGAGAACTTTCAGAGCTGGAACTGATGACAGATTCATGCTTGCTGAATGACTAAAGTGAAAGTGAAAGTCGCTCAGTCATGTCTGACTCTTTGTAACCTGTCATCTCTGACAGGAGTCCTGTCAGACTCCTCTGTCCGTGGAATTCACCAGGCAAGAATACTGAAGCAGATAACCATTCCCTTCTCCAGGGGATCTTCCCAACCCAGGGATGAAACCCAGGTCTCCTGCATTGCAGGCAGACTCTTTACCATCTGAGCCACAGTTGTTGACTTAGGAATGGCTAAGTGGATCCAAATAAAGTTAGACTTTTCACAAAAAGTTTGACTCTAACTTTGATTTAGAGAAGAGTTACTAAGTAATCCTGGTGATGAAGTGAAAAGTGAAGTCACTCAGTCATGTCCAACTCTTTGTAACCCCATGGACTGTAGCATACCAGGCTCCTCCATCCGTGGGATTTTCCAGGCAAAGCTACTGGAGTGGGTTGCCATTTCCTTCTCCAGGGGATCTTCCCGACCCAGGGATCAAACCCAGGTCTCCTGAATTGAGGGCAGGCACTGTACTGTCTGAGCCACTAGAGAAGCCTAAATCCCAATGATAAATATACTCTATTGTCAATCAATGTACATTTGAAAAGATATTCTCAATGTCCCAAAAAGCTGCTGGAAGACAATCAAAACTGTCTTCAGTTCCAGTGAATGAGGTACAAGGCCCTAGATATTGAAAAACTAACTCCTATTCTTTAAAAATATAAGTTGAAAACTAAATATTAGTTATATGAATAGCCTTTGCTACCAGAAATTTTATTCCTGCAAAAATCTCTTTAATGAAATGGATGGTCTTCGAGATATTCCAAACTGTGATAGAAATAATGCATTGAATTTGAGTAGGCCCCTTCTTCAGTCATCATTCACAGACCCCACCACTTATCAGACAAACTTCATGATTCTAAAGAACCAATCCAAATAGAAAGTGTGAAGTTTTTCCCAAATGTTCTATATGTATAGGCATAATGTATGTATATATAGGCATAATAGAGGCTTTTTTCCTTTTTTATTTAAATTTAATTTAAATTCATTTCTATTTTATATTAATGAGTATATTATTTTAAATAATACTTTTATCATTTGACACTATATCCTATATAATATGCTATAATGAAGGAAATCTGACTTTATTGTCTTTTTAATGTTTAATCAAAATAATTCTTAAGTTATAAAAAAATGTCTTCAGTTCCAAGAAGTGTGTACTTTTACATGGCTCTATTATAGCACTTAACTCATAGATCACAATTAGTTATTTATCTGTCGATCTTCCCAGGCAGATCATTAACTTCTCAAAGACAGAAATTTGGGTAAATAAACTCAGTGTCAACAAATTGCCAACAAATGCAGCATACTTACAGTTGGAATTTTAAGATTTGCTTTTTACATAGTTCATATAGAAAATTTGCAGGATGGATTCCTTAGGTTAGATAGCAACACTTTTGACTGCTTTGGTTCTTTTTCTTGTATGAATACATATAGGGCTTGGATGCATATTGCTTCTTTTACAAGAGGCTGGAAAATCTGAGGCTATAGCTTTTCAATACTCTTAAAGGTCAAAGGTTCAGAAATTTGACATATAGTTTTTCAGGGGGCCGTGGCTATGCTCTGGTAAGCAGAATTCTAAGATCAATGCCCAAGATTCTGCCCTTGGTTATCCATTCAAACACTAATCTAGGTACTGTTTTGAAGGGCTCTTGCTGACGTAATGAAGGGTTACTAATCAGTTGATCTTAAGGTAGGGAGATTATCCAGGTAATCACATGAGCCCTTTAAAAATAGAGTTTCTTTAGCTGGTAGCAGAAGTCAAAGAGATTTAAAGCACAGAAAGGCTCTCATGGGCCATTGCCAGTTTTAAAGATGGTTGGGGCCACTTGGCAAGGACCTGAAAAAAGCCTTGAGGCGCTGAGAGTGACCTCAGACTAACAGTCAGCAAAGGAAACAGGGACTTCAGATCTATAAACTCAAGAATTTTGATTCTATCAACAACTTAAAGAGCTTGGAAATAGTTTCTTCCCCAGACGCTCAAAGTAAGAGCCCAGTCCAGTGAACATTCTTACTTTGGTCTTATAAGTCTTGAGCAAAAAATCCAGTCAAGCTTGCTCAGAATTCAATAGAAAACTAGTATATATGCCCTAGGACACTTGAGTGTATGGCAAGGGGAATAAAGTGGTCAACAAGTTGTATTGCCAAATATACTGATGGTAAAATTTTGCATTAAAAGAGCGATGAGCTAGTTGGGCACCCTGTTCCTCTCTTACAATATGATCTCCATAATGAGTCTTTTGAGCAGCTGTAACCAATAATAAAAGTGAGTATTCCATTTGATCTATGAAATCTCTGATCTCATTTCTCTGTCTTCCTATAGACTGAACAACTTGGGTAAGTAAGCTAAGACTAGAGTAGAACAAAGGGGTCAACAGAGCAAATTACAGAATACCATGAACTGGGTCTCTATAAAAAGTCAGTTTTCATCTTCGTTAAACCTTAAGTTTAAGGCTTAAGTTAAGGACTTCCCTGATGGTCCAGTGGCTGAGACGGTGCTCCCAGTGCAGGGGGCCTGGGCCTTGGTCAGGGAACTAGATCCTATATGCTGCAACTAAAGATCCTGCATGCCACAGTCACAACCTGGTGCAGCCAAATAAATGAATAAATATTTTTTTAAATCATAAGTGTTGTCTATCACTATTTAACTCTCCTTTACTCTTCATTGAAGAAAACCTAGTTTGCCTTGCACTTCAAGTATTTAGATATTCCAGACCTTGTGTCTGGGCATATCTCCTGCCAGGTATTTTGACTTTTGATACATCTTCAACCTCACGGTTTTTCGGAAAGGAGCAAAATTTTTTAAACTATCTGTTTAAAAGAATCTGCCTGCGATGTGGGAGGTCTGGGTTCGATCCCTGGGTGGGGAAGATCCCCTGAAGAAGGGAACAGCTACCCACTCTAGTATTCTTGCCTGGAGAATCCCAAGGACAGAGGAGACTGGCGGGCTATAGTTCATGGGGTCACAGAGTCAGACACAACTTAGAGACTAACACTTTCACTTCACTCACCAACTATTTACCATGTTCCAAAACACGCTAGGTGCTTTACTGTCTCATTTAATCCTCACATTAACCCTATGAAAAAGATATAATTATTCTCATTTTTATAACTGAGAAACAGGCACAAAGAGGTTAGGTATTTTGCTGAAGGTCACAAGAATCAGGATGAGGAATCAAGCCTAAGTCTTTGTGATTCTAAAATCTCTGACAAATCACCATTCAACACCAGCTCACAGATAATAGACAGCATGTCAATGAGAACGTGTTCATTCAATTCTTGTGCATGCCTAATTGCCTCTGGAAACCTTTCAGCAAACATTTCTGAACATCCATGTTCTGGTCTAGGGACAGCTGACCACGACAGGCTCAGAAATTGCATTAGGAAAGCCGGGAAGTCAGCCCAGCAAGGAGCTGGAACATTGACTTCCTGGCTGGGCTTAAAATAAGCCACAAGGCATTACTGCAGTCTCCAGGCTATAGACAAAGGACAATACAAGGACTATCAAGAGACATACTAGGATCCATCTGTTCAGGAGGTAACCAGACCAGACTATGGAGAGAAGAGAGGTAAATGGGGCAAAGAACACCGGACTCCCTCATGGGACTGGATACTGACACAAGCCTGCATGAGCTGGTTTCACTCATGGCAAGCTTCTTAAACATCTACAAGGATAACAGTGCATTACTAGTAACAATAGCTACCTTGTGATGAATGTCCTCCAGGTCCACTTCTAAATGTTTTGTGCACTATCTTTTTGATCTTTGCAACAGGCCTATGAGGCAAGAACTACAACCGATCCTTGAACAGCATGGGTTTAAACTGCACAGATTCACTAAGATGCAAGTATTTTTCAACAGTAAATACTACAGGACTACATAGTTGGTGGTTGATGGAATCCTCAGATGCCAAGGAACTGTGAATGTGTGTGTGTGTGTGTGTGTGTGTGTGTACATGCACGTGTATGCTCACTCAGTTGTGTTGGACTCCTTTCTGCCTCATGAACTGTAGCCCACCAGGCTCCTCTGTCCATGAAATTCTTCAAGCAAGGATACTGAAGCAAGCTGCCATTTTTTCTCTAGGGGATCTTCCTGACCCAGGGATCAAACCCACCTCTCTTATGTCTCCTGCATTGACAGGTGAGCTTTTTTTACCAGCTGAGCCACCAGGTAAGCCCCATGAGTTGTTTAAGGGTCAACTATAGAAGAATTCTCCAATTTAAGGATGAGGAGGGATTTCCCCAGCAGTCCAGTGGTTAAGACTTTACCACTGAGTCACTAGGGAAGCTCAGCAGAATTCATACAGGAAACTTAAAGAATTTAATTTCAAGACCATGCCTTGAAGTAGTCATCTACTTATTCATATATCAACTGCTCTAAGTGACACTTCCTCCAAGAAGTCTTCCTTGACTCTCAACATAACCCTTTCAGACTTCCCTGGTGGCTCACTGGTAAAGAATCAGCCCACCAATGCAGGGGACACAGATTCAATCCCTGCTCCAGGAAAATTCCACATGCTGCGGGGCAACTAAGCCCATGCACCACAACTACTGAGACCGTGCACTCTAGAGCCCGTTCTCCACAACAGGAGAAGCCACCGCCGTGAGAAGCCCAGACACTGCACCGAAGGATTAGCCCCCATTTGCCACACTAGAGAAAATCCACATGCAGCAGTGAAGACCCAGCGCAGTCAAAAAAAGAGATACCATGTGGACAACTTAAGACCCAGTGCAGTCAAATAATAAATTAAAATTTTAAAAAATAGACAGCCCTTCTGTGGCTCCCATATTCTTCCTTGTATTGAAAATGTGTGTCTGTATGTTGGTCTCCTTCAACTACCTAATGTGCTCCTTGAGAGAACTGTTGTGTCTATATCTATATCCCTAGCACCTTGGACTGGGCCTGGATGTCATAGGGGTATAATAAGTATTTGCTGAATTAAATTGAATCAGTTGGGGAGATACGATGTGGATTAGGCATGTTTTCATATATTCTGTTTGTGATATGCCTCTGACTCTGAAGAGGTAGGGCAGGCTGTGTCCAGGCTTAGACTCTAGGCTAAGGTGATAAAGTTAAGTGCTTTGAGTTTTCTTCAGATGAGCCTAAAGCACCTGGATAAGGAAATGTATATACACATAGTACACAAATGACAGATTCAGGGCAAAATTCCTGCTCATCAGTAAAAGCAAGCTGCTAACTTTAGGATCCTTAAATTTTTCTGTTAAGTAATCTGATGTGCAGCTTAAACAGATGGGATTAACGTGGCATCCTGACTGCAAGGAGAGAAGCCAGACATTTGAGTACTGGGACCTCATTGTGGATGAAGAATCCAGAATCTGGGAGAGAAAGCATGGTCTCCCAAGAGGAGAGTCAGGAAGGAAAGTTGCTTTCAGAGCCCATGTAAGGGTCTTACATGCTCCATTAAGGAGATTCAACTCTCTCCTGTAGACAATAGGCAACTAAGATTTTATAAGCAGGGAAGGAATGATTTGATTCAATAAAGATTTATGAAATGTTGTACTAGGTACTAATTAGGTCATAAAATTGAGTTAAACATAGGCTCTGCCCTTTAGACAGGTACACAAAACAAAGTACAAGGTAAAATTAAAAAGTGAGTGAAACCCAAGACATACAATAGAAAGGGTTATGGAGATTCCACCTGCTTGATGGAGGAGATGTGGAAATATTTCCTGGAGAGGGAGTGTTTTAAAGGGAATTTAAAGAATAGATACTTTATGGACACAGAATTCACTGAACAGCCAATAAACTCATAGAAGTTGTTCAACTTCAAGACTAATCAGGAAAGTGCATATTAAAACCACAATGAGATGTTATTTCACATCTATCAGACTTGAAAAATTCAAGTCTCTAAAACTCAGGGCCAACAAGAAAATATAGTAAAGGTAATATTTACACCCTGATGGTGATGGTGGAAATTAGTACAGTCACTTTGGAGAATAATTTGGCAACATCCAGGTAAAGATGCGCTCACCCTGTGACCTCAGGATTTCACTTCCAGGTGTGTATACCCAGAGAAACTCCTACATATTGCAAAATACACAAGACGATGTACCCAAAATAGGCAGAAATACCTGTGACAGCAAAAACCATAAATGACCTAATAGCTATCGTCAGGAAAACAGGTGAATTGTGGTATAATTATATACTGAATGTTAAAGTAAGGAAATTAATTAAGTTCAACATGGAAAACCTCACAAACATAATATTGGGGGAGGCAGGGTACAGAATTCTTAACCTTGCTACTCATTTATATACAACATAAACAAGTTTATACAAACCAGTAGTATACATTGCTTAGGGATGTATATCAGTATCTCCTTATCAATATATCTAGAGAGACAGAGGGCATCAATAAATACAAAGGCACAGGGGTGAGAAATACCAAATTCAGGACATAGAATATGGGTTGGAGAAAGGCTGTAACTGGAGAGGAAATCACAGGAATATTTAAATGTATCGGTAAAATCTTCTTTCCTTTTTTTTTTTTTTTAATTTCTTAAGCTGAATGGCAGGTACACAGTTGTTCTTTCCTCTCCTCTTTGTAACTTTTATAATACTTTTTTTTTTTTTTTGCTATGCCACCACACAAGCATGGAACCCCAGTCCATGGAATGAAAGGGCTGAGTCCTAACCAGGGAATTTCCCCTTTTGTATATCTTCCATACTGAATTAAAAAAAAAAAAAAGAATAAGTGGGGCTTCCCTAGTGGCTCAGTGGTAAAGAATCTACCTTCCAGTATGGGACACCCATGTTCAATCCCTGGCCTGGGAGGATCCCACACACCGTGGAGCAAATAAGCCTGTGGGCCACAACTATTGAGCCTGTGCTCTAGAGCTCGGGAGCCCCAGCTACTGAGCCCACGTGCAGGAACTACTGAGCCCGCCAGCCCTAGAGCCTGTGCTTCGCAACAAGAAAACACCGCACTGCAACTAGAGAGAGCATGAGCGCAGCAACAAAGACCCAGAGCAGCCAAAAATAAATAAATAAAATTATTATTTTTTTAAGTGGATGCTTGTTTATTCAGAAGAATTGAGCAGAAAGTCATCCTAGAGAGAAGAATGTTCTGGCAGGCTACATCCAGGGAACAAAGTGACACCTTTCTGTTTGGCACGGTAAAGGGTGTTTTATATAATAAACACAGCAACTTGCAATTATAAAACATCCTGTACCTTATAAATCACTTTCACCTACACCAACTCATTTAATTATCAACTTTAGAGACAAGTAATCTCATTTTATAAGTGGGGGGAAATGCTCAGAAAGTTTAGGTTGTTAGAGAAGAGGTTTAAAAGGATGTACAATTAACAGTAGTGGTTATCCCTGGTAGGTGGAGTAATAGGTGATTTTACCTTTCTTGTTTGCTGAATTCTATTTTATGATATTTCTAAAATGAACATTTGAAAAATAATGAAGCAGGGAGGGGACGGGAACAGGAAAAAAGTAACTTCCTGAAAGTTAAATAGTGGAGTTCTTTGATTCTGACCCTATATCCTAAGTACACAAATGACAACAGACGAAATAAAGAAGCTGACACTGGAAAAAATGTTTAATTTCACTGATAAAGAAATGCAAATTAAAACAATATGTAAGGATCATGTCTATTATATTAGCAACAGTGTTTTTCGAGGATGAGGGTGTGGTGAAACTAGCAGTCATTTATGACTGGTAGCATTGTAAATTGGTACAATTCACTCAGAAAACGATTTGGCAACCAGCAACGAGAGCTGTAAAAGTGTTCACACCCTGTGGAAATAATCCAAAATGTGGAAATATATTTTTTTTCCTGAGAGGAAAAAATAAGGATGTTCTCAAGAGCGTTATTAATACAGCAGGTCATCCTCCATTCAAACAGAGGGTCTGAGTTTGGCTCTTTATAGGAGGGTGAGCCTGTAATCTTCTGAATGTTCGTTTGCACTAACTGATCTACATAAAGGGAGGGTTTGTTTTTTAGCTGAAGGAAAAGTGACAAAGTGTGAGTGTGTGATTTAGAATAAATGGAGGAGATTGACCTGGTTGGTGTCTGTTCGGACTCAGGCATTCTGAACTGTCTTCTTTTTTCTCTTCTTAGTGTAACTCATCTCTATAAGGTTTAAGTAGAAAAGATTCATTTGTGGAAGAGTATTGTTTTCCTATTTGCTTTTTATTCTCTTGTGAAATATAAATTAAAAGTCAAGAGTATATAAACAATACATATTAATTGATTTTTAAAAGTTTTTTTTTAACGTGAACCATTTTTTTAAAGTCTTTTTTGAAATGTTACAATATTGCTTTTGTTTTATGTTTCGGTTCTTCAGCCGCTAGGCATGTGGGATCTTAGCACCCCGACCAGAGATAGAACCCAACCCCCTGCTTTGGAAGGTGCAGTTTTAACCATTGGACCACCAGGAAGTTAAAGAATTATAATTCTATGATCAAAAGAATATTTGTGCTTAGCATCCAGCTTAAGAAATAGAAAAGAAACTGAGCCTCCCTCCTCCCCATTCCTATTAACCTCTGCTTAGAATTTTGTATTAATAAATCCTTTGCTTTTCATGACAGTTTGTGCTTATTGCTTAAGCAATGTAGTATTTGGTTTTGTTTGTTTTAATCTGTGTTGTCTTTTGACCCTTGCTACATGTATTTCCTGCATCTTGTTTCTCACTCTCAATATTGACTTATTGAGGCCTATCTGTGTTAATACATACAACTATAGTTTATTCATTTGTCCTGATGTATTCAAGAATTCCACAGTGTGAATTTACCGTATTTGCTGGAGGTGGGGCCACTAAATCTGAGTTTTAAACAAGCACTTCAGGAGGAGGAATGCAGGTGGTTTTTCACTCATGCTTTGAGAAATACTCTTAGAGGTTGAAGCCAAGCTATTACTTTTTAGTCTCCCAGTTCTCTACCTCTACCTTTTAATTTCATTTCAACTGCTTGTCTCCCACTTTCCAACAATTTTCTTCTTCTTTTTTCTTTGGCTGTGCTGGGTCCTCACATGCAGACTCTGTAGTTTCGGTTGCAGGCTTGGTTGCCCTGTGGCATGTGGAATCTCAGTTCCCTGACCAAGGATCGAAACTGCAACCCCTGCATTGGAAGGTGAATTCTTTATCACTGGACCAACCAGGGAAGCCCCTCTTCACCTGCATAATTCTTATTCTTTGAATTTCCTCATTAAACTATAAACTCTTCCAAGGCAAAGATGAGATCATTATCATTGTTGTTATTGAGATTTATAGAACACACGCAACATACCAGGTACTATGCATAGAATTTTCTATGTATCATCTCATTAATCCTCATCGACCCCATAAAGAAGGCTTATCCCCATTTTACAGGTAAAGAAATAAGGATCAGAGAGAGTAACTTCCCCAAATGTAACAGCTTTTTAAATGTGGAATTCTTTCACTGTTTTGTCTTTATACCTCTAGTATCTGGTGTAGGACTTGGTGTATCAGTTCAGTTCAGTCGCTCAGTCAGTCATGGATTGCAGCACGCCAGGCCTCCCTGTCCACTGCCAACTCCCAGAGTCTACTCAAACTCATGTCCATTGAGTCAGTGATGCCATCCAGCCATCCCATCCTCTGTCGTCCCTTCTCCTCCCGCCTTTAATCTTTCCCAGCATCAGGGTCTTTTCAAATGAGTCAGCTCTTCTCATCAGGTGGCCAAAGTATCGGAGTTTCAGCTTCAACATCAGTCCTTCCAATGAATACTCAGGACTGATCTCCTTTAGAATGAACTGGTTGGATCTCCTTGCAGTCCAAGAGGCTCTCAAGAGTCTTCCCCAACACCACAGTTCAAAAGCATCAATTTTTTGGCACTCAGCTTTCTTTATAGGCCAACTCCTATATCCATACCTGACTACTGGTAAAACCATATTCTTGACTAGACAGACCTTTGCTGGCAAAGTAATATCTCTGCTTTTTAATATGCTGTCTAGGTTGGTCATAACTTTCCTTCCAAGGAGTAAGTGTCTTAATTTCATGGCTGCAGTCACCATCTGCAGTGATTTTGGAGCCCCAAAAAATAAAGTCTGCCACTGTTTCCATTGTTTCCCTATCTATTTGCCATGAAGTGATGGGACCAGATGCCATGATCTTAGTTTTCTGAATGTTGAGCTTTAAGCCAACTTTTTCACTCTCTTCTTTCACTTTCATCAAGAGGCTCTTTAGTTCTTCACTTTCTGCCATAAGGGTGGTATCATCTGCATATCTGAGGTTATTGATACTTGCAGTATAGCACTCAATAAATGTTTGTGTTTTTTTTTTTCTTTTTAGTTAAACTGAACTGAAGGGAAAAATAATTGAGAACAGATGAAAAACCATCTCTTTAGAGGCTGGAGTGCAGATGGAAAACAGGAGCTAGGAACAAGATTTGGGATGCCAGATGACTACAGGGGTGAATTCTGGGGAGTGAGGTTGTGGGAAGGAAAAAGGAAAAGTCAAGGCATTTTCTTTTCTTATTTATTTATTTTACTGTGAGCGCTTCTGTACTGTTTGGAGAATTTTACAAAAAGCACATGGTGCTATTACAATTTAAAAGGTGAAGGGCAGTGTGGAGACAAGTTCTGTGACTCAGCACCAGCAAAATACAGGAAAGAAGGGGAAAGAGAAATCTAAGCCAAAGGTATCATGGAGGTGAGACGCTCAATTAAAAGAGCCTGGACATGATAGCCCTGAGAATATGATACATATTAATGGAAGTTTGACAAAAAGGAGAGTGGTCCAGTGGTTAAGAATACACCTTGCAAGGCAGGTAACACAGGTGTGATCCCTGGTTGGGGAACTAAGATCCCATGTGCTGATGAGCTACTGAGCCCCTGCACCACAACTAGAGAGAATCTGTGCGCCAGATCAAAAGATTCCCATGACCCAGTGAAGATTCCTTGTGCTGCAACTATTTATTTGGTTTCAACACAGCCAAATAAATAAAACATTTTTTAAAAATATAGTGAGTCTTCACAGGCATAGAGAACAAAATTTTTCAAAAAGGTTGGGGAGGAAAGGAATGTGACAGTAGGGTTTAGGAAGAATTCTTTTGAGGTAGAAAGAAGGTTTAATGGTCTTGCCTTTTTGTTCTGTTTCTCCCAATGCCTGCCACGGTGCTTGGTGATTAACAGTCATTTATTGGAGAGCTACTATGGGCCAGACACTAAGCCCTTGATGTCATGCATTGAAGCAATGCCTTTCATTTTTCCCTCTGGAATGTGATTTACACATGGCTGCCCAATCAAACTTCCTCAAACACTGACCATGCCTTTCCTCTATTGGAAAACCATCATTGAGGACAGACACTCCTTCCCCCCAGAGAATAATATCCACACCCAGTTTGGCAACTAAGAGCCTCCCTGGTGTAACTCTCACTCACCTGTCCCTCTTCATCTCACACCGCTATTTTTCCAGCACGAGTCCCTTGCCTATGAGCACGCCTCCATGAATTCATCCAGTGAATGCTTACTGAGCACCTAGTACATGCCAGGCACTGTTTTAGGTGCGAGGGAAACAGTGGCATGTAGGAGAAATGGCTCCCTCCTACCATGATGTTTACCAAAACAAGTAAACAGGAAAAGATCAGGCAGGTTTAAGGACTTTGATGAAAATAAAATAGGATATGGGACTTCCCTGGTTATTTAACATACTGATTATATCTGACTTAGAACAATGCTTGGATAGATAAGATAAACGAAGATGATGTGCTCTTACAGTACCATGAAAGGGCTATAAAACCATTCCCAGTTAATGGGAATGTAATTTCCTCTCCTGTTTTCAGGCCTGGGTCAAGAAATACTGAGTTGTCCAAAATTTCCCTTCAGGTTTTACTGTAACATCTTACAGAAACACCTGAATGAACTCTTTGGCCAACCCAGTATTAGTTGGCAACTTAGCAAGTCCATCCCTAAGGAATCACTCAGGTGTTTGCTGAGCTCTTTAGCACATGGCTTTCTGGAGAACCCAGTCAAACCGGAGGGGTGTAAGCAGGAGAAAAACATCAGAGGCCATTAGAAAAAATTTATTCTGAGATTCATGCATTTATAAATGTCCTGTCAGAGCAGAGTCTCTCACTGAAAGGCATTTAAAATATAAGGCATGGAGGCCAACATTTATATAATGATATTAAGAAGAAATCAAAGGGGTTCTAATCAAGCAACTCTTGTTCCTATACAAGCTGTACCTCAGGGAAACAAAATAGTTGACTGGGGGAGTTCTCTTTACAGAAGAAGTATTTCAGCTTATAGATGAAGAAGGATGACAGATATAAAAGCATTTGGCAAACCCAAGTGAAATAACAGCTTATCAATGGTTGCCAACTTCATGAGACTAAACGAGGTACCAGGTGCCTCCTGACAGAAGTGCGTAAGATCACCATGGAGTATTATTGCCCATATTATTGTTGTTTGTTCACTTGGTCATGTTCTACCCTTTGCAACCCCATGGACTAGAGCCCGCCAGATTCCTCTGCTCTCCATTATCTCCCGATATTTGCTCAAGTTCATGTCCATTGAGTTGGTGATGATATCCAACCATCTCATCCTCTGCCTCCCCCTTCTCCTTTTGCTTTCAATCTTTCCCAGCATCATGATCTTTTTATTTCCCAGGCAACAATACTGGAGAGGGTTGCCATTTCCTTCTCCAGGGGATCTTAACAACCTGGGGATTGATCTTGAATCTCCTGCATTGGCAGGCAGATTGTTTACCACTGAGCTGCTGGGGAAGCCCATTCTTGCCCTCCCCTTCCCTAAATCTGAATCTGATCATGTTTACAGATCCAGCTACCAACATTAGGAGAGCAGAGGATGAGGAGCATATTAAAGGATCCCCTAGGTTGGAATTAGCAAAATATACAACCGTAGACACTTAAAGGACAAGTTTGTTTGTTTTTTTTTTTCCTCAACAAATGAAATACAAAAAAAGGACAGAGAGAAGAGGGAGGGCTTATGTAAGGAACATATCAACCAACTGAAGGCAAAGATCTTATCTGGATTTTGATTCAAACAAACTGAAAAATAAAAACAGGTACTTCCCTGCCAGTCCAGGGGTTAGGACTCTGCCCGGGTTCAATCCCTGGTCAGGAAACTAAGATCCTGAAAACCATGCAGCACGACCAAAAGGCATGTAAATTAAAAATAGAAAAACATAAGATAATTAGGGAAATGTGAACACTGACTGCAGTATTTGAGTTAGTATTTGGAGTATTACAAAATCCTGTTAAATTTTTGTAGGAACAATAATAGTACTGTGGCTGCATTTAGTAGAAGAGCCATCTTTTAAAGCTGTGGTTCTCAAACTTGGGCCTGCATAATAATCACCTGGAGGGCTTATTAAAACACATATTGTAGGACTTTCTTTGTAGTCCAGTGGTTAAGACTTTGCCTTCCAACGCAGGAAACACAGGTTGGATCCGTGGTCAGGGAGCAAAGATCCCACTGGCCTTGGGACAAGAAAACCAGAATTTTAAAAAAAAGAAAAAAAAGAAGCAACATTGTAACAAATCCAATAAAGACTTAAAAAAAATGGTCCACATTTTTAAAATCTTTGAAAAATTTTTTAAAAATAAAACACATATTATTAGGTCCCACCCCTAGCTTCCAGTTCAGTAAGTCTGGGATGGGGACTTGCATTTCTAACAAGTTCCCAGATGATGATAACGCTGCTGGTCAAGGATCACATTTTAGGAACTTACAGCGCTGAATTAACCAGATTTTTTTCCCATTCAATTATCTATGTTTTAATACTTCCATTTCAGTTTAGTCTCTCAGTCGTGTCTGATTCTTTGCAACACCATGAACTGCAGCACACCAGGCTTCCCTATCCACCACCAACTCCCAGAGTTTGCTCAAACTCATGTCCATTGAGTCGGTGATGCCATCCAACTGTCTTATCCTCTGTTGTCCACTTCTCCTCCTGTCTTCAATCTTTCCCAGCATCGGGGTCTTTTCCAATGAGTCAGTTCTTCGCATCAGGTGGCCAGATTGGAGTTTTAGGTTCAGCATCAGTCCTTCCAAAGAATATTCAAGACTGATTTCCCCAAGGATTGACTGGTTTTTTGCAGAGTTCCAAAGAATAGCAAGGAGAGATAAGAAAGCCTTCCTCCGTGATCAATGCAAAGAAATAGAGGAAAACAAAAGAATGGGAAAGACTAGAGATCTCTTCAAGAAAATTGGAGATACCAAGGGAACATTTCATGCAAGATGGGCACAATAAAGGACAGAAAATTTTAAATACTTTTTATTTATTTGGCTGCACCAGCTCTTCATTGAGTCATGCAGAATCTTTAGTTGTGGCATTTGAATGCTTAGTTTCTGTAGGTGGGATCTAGTTCCCTGACCAAGGACAAAACCTGGGCCCCCTGCATTGGAAGCACAGAGTCTCAGCCACTGCACCACCAGGGAAGTCCCTCTGATCAATTATCTATTAAAGAAAGCAAATAGGTTGTCAGCTGAGTTCTATCCCCTGTTACAGCACTCAGATGGCACTCCATATAATGGAAGAGGACTAGTGTTCCAAGGCTGATGTATTAGTCTATATTGACATAGGAAAGCTTGGAAGAAAAACCTTCAGTCTCCCACCTTTCTCTCCAAAGTGTTCAACACCCAACTCCCTCCTTACCCACTTACATATGCCGTGAGTATCAAGGAGCCCAGCATGGGACCCTGTAGAGCTGTTGGGAACTTAGCCTACCTCCCTGAATCATCTCCAATTTCAGAGTGGTTTGATGGACATAATATGGTTCCTTCAGTCCTGTGGTGCCTCGGGATTGCTCTAACAAATCCCAGAGCTGGTCTGTTCCATGTTGTGGAAGAGACCTGCAGACAGATTCTGGCTTTTCTGTGAGTTAATCACATGACCCACAATGAGTCATTTAGGGCTTCCCTGGTGGCTCAGCGGTAAAGAATCTGCTGGCAGTGCAAGCAACCTGCGATGGATCCCTGGGTCAGAAAGATCCCCTGGAGGAGGAAGTGGCAACCCACTCCAGTATTCTTGCCTGGAGAATCCCATGGACAGAGGAGCCTGGTGGCCTACGGTCCCATGGGATCAAAAAGAGTTGGACAGGACCAAAGGGACTTAGCACACACACAATGATAAAATGACTACATTTATCTCACTTCTTTTCTAGTAACCAGGCATCAACTACGAAACTCACATTTCTCTATGAGTCAGTCAAAAACACTGAAGGAATGCCTTTTGTGTTTAGAACACTGTTTGGACCCTCTAGGTTTATCCTTGCCATGAAAAAACAGAAAAAGAGAACAGATTAGGGCCTGACATAAGCTACCAATGCTCAGCTTTTCTCTGTTTGGAGCACTTTGAGATCATAGCGGTGGGACTTCCCTGGTGGTCCAGTGGTTGAAACTCTGAACTTCTAATGTAAAGTTTGACCCCTGGTCTCCATCCCTGGGTCGGGAAGATCCTCTGGAGAAGGAAATGGCAGTCCATTCCAATATTCTTGCCTGGAAAATCCCATGGACAGAGGAGCTGGCGGGCTACAGTCCATGGAGTTGCAAAGAGTTGGACATGACTGAGTGACTGAGCATGCACAGAGGGAATTAAGGCTCCACATGCCTTGCAGCACAGCCAAGAAAAAATAGAAACAAAGATAAGAGCGATGGAAATTTGGAAGGGAGAAAAAGAGGCATGAAAGACTTTCCTACATCAGGTGAGTGTTCTGATGGCACAAAAGGTGTGCTTTCTGCCGGAAGCTCTTGTTGCATTCACTGCAGTGAAAGGGTTTCTCTCCTGTGTGTGTTCTCTGGTGTGTGAGGAAATGGGAACGCTGATTGAAGGTTTTGCCACACTCGGGGCAGCGATAGGGTCTGTCTCCCAAGTGGATCCGCTGGTGGGTGATGAAGTGGGAGCTCTGGTTGAAGCTCCTGCCGCACTCGCCACATTTATAGGGTTTTTCTCCGGTGTGGATCCGCTGGTGCTTGACCAGGGCAGAGCTGTCGGCAAAGCCCTTCCCACAGCCGTCACACTTAAAAGGCCTCTCGCCCGTGTGTGTCCTCTGGTGCGTGACCAGGTGCGAGCTCTGACTGAAACTCTTGTGGCAGTAAGGACAGCTGAAGGGCCTTTCTCCCGAGTGAGTGCTCATGTGGGCCACAAAATGAGAGCTATCTCGGAAGCCCTTCCCGCACTCGGGGCACTTGAAGGGCCGCTCTCCCGTGTGGGTGCGCTGGTGCTTAATCAGATCCGAGCTCTGGCCGAAACGCTCGCCGCAGTCGCGACACCCGTAGGGCTTCACTCCCGTGTGGGTCCTCTGGTGGGTGATGAGATTGGAGCTGCGACTGAAGCTCTTGTGACACTGGAGGCACTTGTAGGGCCTCTCCCCCGTGTGGGTTCTTTGGTGCACCGTGAGGTGCGGTTTCCGTGCAAAAGTCTTCCCACACTCAGGGCACTGGTGGGGTCTCTCGCCCGTGTGGGTTCTCTGATGTTTGATGAGGGTCGAGCTGTCGCTGAATTTCTTCTCACACCTGTGGCACTGGTAGGGTTTCTCTCCTGTGTGTGTTCTGCGGTGGGTGACGAGGTCTGAACTCTGTTTGAAGCCTTTCCCGCACTCCATGCACTTATAGGGCCTCTCACCAGTATGGGTTCTTCGGTGCCTTATGAGATAGGAGGCCTGGTTAAAGATTTTCCCGCATTCCGCACACACCAGCTTCTTTCCTATATATCCTTCCAGGAGCTTGTTTAATTCCTTCTCCTGTGAAAAGGGCCCCTGCTGGCCCTCTCCCAGGAGGGTTCCACACTGCCCTGCTAACTCAAGACCTCTCTCCCAGTTCCCTCCCCAACTAGGAGGAGGAGAAATATCTTTATTGGCCCCTTCTGAGGATGTTCCACATGGTTCTGCCGTTTCGGAAACGTCCTGATCGAGTTGTCCCACCTGATGCTTAAATTCTGAAAAGTTAACAGAAGTAACACAGGATGAAGTTATTACTTATCAGGAAAGATCATCAGAAAGCAGCAAGAAAGAGTAAAATTAGTATTTTTGCTACAGACCACATCTAATCTGACTACTCTCATTCTGATTCCTGAAGAGTATATCCCTGGTGCCTCAGTGGTAAAGAATCCACCTGTCAGTTCAGGAGATTCAGGATCAATCCCTGGGTTGGGAAGATCCCCTAGAGGAGGATATGGCAACCCATTCCAGTTTTCTTGCCTAGAGAATTCCATGGACAGAGGAGCCTGGCAGGCTGTAGTCCATGGGGTCACAAAAGAGTCAGACACAATTTAGCGACTAAACATCAATCAGGAAAGATCAGCAGAAAGCAGCAAGAAGATTAAAATGAGTGTTTTTGCAACAGACCACATTTATTCTGACTACTCTCATTTTGATTCCTGAAGAGTTTACTGAAGATCACTGAGCTTCCCATTCATGACAGAAGGAATTCCCAAGCCCTTTTTATTTTAAGATGGTCCAGTGAACCTTGAGGTGACCTTGATATCAAGAGTAAAGCACATATTGTCAGAACTGGGCAACTTTTTTCAATGACGTTAGAGTCTAGACAAAAGTTAAATGTTTAATTTAAATGAAGACTTTATTTGGTCAATGACTGATGGTCCAGGAAGTCAAAGTTAAACTTCTAATAGCAAGAACAAAGTCTAGGGCAGGGTTTCCCTGCTGGCTCAGTGGTGAAGAATCCGCCTGCCAATGCAGGGGATGCAGGTTCAATCCCTGGTCAGGGAAGATCCCACATTCTGCAGGACAACGAAGCCTGTGAACCACAACTACTGAGCCCAGGAGCTCTAAAGCGAGTACATTGTAACAAGAGAAGCCACTGCAATGAGAAGCATGCACCGCAAGTAGAGAGTAACCCCTGCTCACCACAACTAGAGAAAGCCCGCATGAAGCAATGAAGACCCAGCACAGCCAAAAATAAATTTAAATTTTTAAAAAGTCTAGGGCAGCATTCCAAATTCCTTAACTAAACAAGGGCTGAAATGTTAGACTTCCAGCCACCAGGTAACACACCTCACCTGTGTGACTTTCCCTCAGGATCTTCCTGGCCTCAAAATTTTGCAGTGGTAGGACCCATGCCTCTTCTTTCTGCTCCAGCTGGGAGGTTACACTTGGTTTTGAAATCCTATAAGGAAGGTGAACACAGGATATTAATTTGAACCATCACATAAGGCTTGAGAAAATGCAAACCCCTCTTCTTCCCCAGGTACAGGAGACCACCCCAGGAAATTCTAATGTATGTTCGGTGGTCCAGTGGTTACAAACCTACCTGCCAATACAGGGTACACAGATTAGATCCCTGGTCTGTTTGAGGAACATTCCACATGCTGCAGGACAACTAAGCCAGTGCACCAGAACTACCAAGCCCTGGCTCTAGAGCCCGTGCTCTGCAGTGAGAAGCCATTGTAATGAGGAAACTGCGCTGAACTAGAGGAAGCCTATGTGCAGCAACAGAGACCCAGTGCAGCCAAAAATAAATAAATAAAAGTGAAAAGGGATAAAGCAGGGTCATCTCCCCAAGAGGCTGAGGAAGAAAAGCTCTTTGCTTCCCATTAAAAAAAAAAAATCAGACTTGGGTGATAGAAACTCTAGTATAAGCACAGTAACTCATCCCTCAAGGCACAAGGCTAAACTCCTGTGGAGAGATAACTTTATCAAAACAAAGCCGCCATGACCTCACCCTTAGAAAGAAGCAAGGAAGTTAACTATAGTGTTTGGTTTTTAAATTTTCCCAGAAGGGCAGCCGTCAATATAACCATGAGAAAAAGACAAACACTTGTAGGCGGAAAAAAAAGGGACAAAGGACATGAATGGGCAATTCACAAAAGAAAATAAAGCAGCCTATAAATATGTGAAAAACTTTTAACTCATCATTAGCCAAAGAAATTCAAATTAAAACAATGACACACAGGGAATACAGTATATAGGTAAAGAGATGTACACTCAAGAGTCTTATTGTCTGAATTTGAATCCTAACTATGTCTCTGACTAGATGTGTGACCTTAGGAAAGTTACTTAAACTCCCTGTGTCTCTGTGTCTTCATCTATAAATTAGGGATAATGATAAAACCCACCTTAGGGCTTCCCTGGTGCCTCAGTGGTAAAGAATCCGACTGTCAATGCAGGAGACATGGGGATGAATCCCCGGTCTGGGAGGATCCCACATGCCATGGAACGACTATGTCCCTAAAGTCACTAATACAGGGAACACAGGTTCAATTCCTGGTTTGGGGGAAGATCTCACATGCCGAGGGGCAACTAAGCCCACAACTACTGAGCGTGTACTCTAGGGCCCAGGAGTACTCTAGAGTCCATGTGCCATAATTACTGAAGCCCGAGCGCCCAACAGCTTGTGCTCTGCAACAAGAGAAGCCACTGCAATGAGAAGCCCTTGCACTGCAACTAGAAAATAGTCTGTGCAGCAACAAAGACCCAGCACAGCCAAAAATAAATAAATAAATTTAATTAAAAAGACCTACCTTACAGAGTTGTCATGAGGATTAAATGATTAAGTCCTCAATAACTATTAGCTATCACTAGTATTTTACCTACACTCTTAGATTATGATACCCCCCCATGATAGATAGAATATGAAGAAATAGATACTTCATATAATGCTAACAGGAATAAATAAATTGATTCAGTCTTTTTGGAAGACACTTGGCAAAAATACCAAATATCTTAGAAATGTATCTATTCTCAAACCCAGAAATTTCTAGAGAGTCTAAAGAAGTGAACAAAAGCAAACAAACAAAAAAAGGACATTGTGCAAAATATATATATATTAGCTAACTGTTAACTAATTATTTCAATAAATAAGACTTTTAAAAAGACAATTAGTTAAGACAGCATCATCACAATACTGGTGAAAATTTAAAATGACCCAAATAGCTCCAAACAAAGAAATCATTTCATTTGAGAAGGCAGTGGCAACACACTCCAGTACTTTTGCTTGGAAAATCCCATGGATGGAGGAGCCTGGTGGGCTGCAGTCCATGATGGAGTCGCGAAGAGTCAGACACGACTGAGCGACTTCACTTTCACTTTTCACTTTCATGCATTGGAGAAGGAAATGACAACCCACTCCAGTGTTCTTGCCTGGAGAATCCCAGGGACGGCACAGCCTGGTGGGCTGCCATCTATGAGGTTGCACAGAGTCGGACAAGACTGAAGCAACTTAGCAGCAGCAGCAGGAGAGCCATCTGAAATTGCCAGTTTATAGGTTAAAAGTAGTCCAAAAATGGTCGCATGTATGGTTCAATTTAATGTAATTACTGTATTCCATACAATAAAATACTAAGTAGTTACTTTAAGTAATGTACAGATATTTATTACTGTCAAAATATATTCACAGTACATTGTGTAAGAAAGTAAGATATACCACTGAATATTCAGTATGATCCCAATTATTTTTCTTTTCTTTTTTTTTAAAATTGTATATATGCTTAGGAAAATGGCTGGAAGGATCATAACTCTTCATAGATGACTTTTGTTTTCATTTTGCTTATCTTTTCCTTTAGTGAATATATAGTACTTGTGTAATAGATATGAAATAAAGCAGAAAGAAGGAGAGACATCCCAGAAAGAAGGTGATCCAATGGTGATCCAATCCGTGCTTCCACCACAAGGGACATGAATTCAATTCCTGGTCAGGGATTTAAGGTCCTGTGTGCCTCATGGTACAGCCCCCCCCCAAAAAAAAAAAAGCAGAGTTGCCATGGTATTTTAGAAAGAGCACTGGAGGGGTCAGTTTGTTTGTTTAAGTGACAGGAAAAAAAACTCTGGGGAGAGCACCTTCCCTTTTCCACAAAGACCTGGGTTGGGCTCACTTTTGCCACTTAACTTTAAGTCTCAGGGTCCTCAGCTGGAAAGGGGGAATGAAAATACATATATCAAAGGGCTATGGTAAGATACCAATCAGACAGAAAAATACCAAAGAAATCTGAAAACCACTAAGTGCCATAAAAATAGAAGTCATTCTTTTTCTGCCAGGGAGGTGATTACTCTCACAGAGCTGGAGCTCTAAGAGACCAACATCCCCAGAGACCACTCAGATCTGGGCCCTTTCAAAGTGTCTAAGATAAAGGGACTTCCCTGGTGGTCCTGCAGTTAGGACTCCAAGATCCATTGTATGCGGGCATGGGTTCAATTGCTGGTCAGGGAACTAAAATCCCACAAGCCACTTGGCACAACCAAAAATTTAAAAATTATATTAATAAAGCTAAGATGAAGGAAATTTGCATCCTTACCCTTTGAGAGCCCATTCTTGTATCTGTGCTGTGCGGTATCCCTGAAGAGGACTCTCTAAACAGTGTCCAGGTAACCCACTTGTCCCTGAAGTCCCCAGCCACATCATTGAGGGTCATCAGTTCCTAAAGCAAGAGATCTCAGTATGCATCAAGAGTTCTCTAGACATTCTCACCATTATCTCAAAACCAAAAGACAGCCACCACCACACCCAAACAAAACCCTCTCAACCAGAATAGCTCTGAGGTAAATGCTGAAAAAAGTCCGTAAAGTCAAAGCTGTGGTTCTTCCAATAGTCACGTATGGATGTGAGAGTTGGACCATAAGGGGGCTGAGTGCTGAAAAATTGATGATTTCAAATTATGGTGCTGGAGAAGACTCTTGAGAGTCCTTTGGACTGCAAGGAGATCAGACCAGTCAATCCTAAAGGAAATCAACCCTGAATATTCACTGGAAGGACTGATGTTGAAGATAAAGCTCCAATATTTTGACCACCTGATGCAAAGAGCATTGGAAAAAGAGTCTGATGCTGGGAAAGATTGAAGGCAGGAGGGGAAGGGGCCAGCGGAGCATGAGATGGTTAGATAGCGTCAACAACTCAATGGACATGAATCTGAGCAAATTCAGGGAGATACTGGAGGTCAGGGAAGCCTGGCATGCTACAGTCCATGGGGTTGCAAAGAGCTGGACACGACCTAGAGACCGAACAACAACAATAACGCTGTCAACAACAGATGCTCTTCTTTTCTGTTTTTACATAATCATTCCTTTGGCCAAATTTCTCATCACAGAGTGAGGACTGGGCCTCCAAACACATCTGTAGAACCCTCACTCTTTTGAAGCCACGCCTGTTTTGAGGAAGAAATTGTCCACAATGGACAAGAAAAACAGAGGAGAGTGTGTAGGTATAACTCGATTTCTGGAAAGCACTGGATTCTCTCCAACAACATTTTCCTCAGCTAGGTAGGAGATTTCGGACTTAATTAGACTCAGATTAGTTATGAGAAAGGCTGACTTTTCTTGTCTTATAGATTTAGTGTTAATTTCAAGGGATAAACTGTGAAGAAGCCCAAAGGGAACTGTCCTAGGTATCATTCTATTTCAAGGTTTAATGCAGTTGGAAATGGGACTCAAAAGACATGGATTGAAAAAACCAACATGGATAAACTGTAAAATTGGGTGAAATTTAATGGGGATAAGCATAAAACAAAATTTGGGGGACTGAAAACAATCATTAAGACATTAATAAAATCAACATCAGTATCATGAAGAAATTATTTGGGGGGAGATGGTCAGGTTACTAGATGAATCATTAAGTCATTCAGTAATCAATATGCTGTAAGGCAGTAGGAGTCACAAAAAAAATATAAGATAATGTTGGTTTTTTTGTTCATTTTTCCACTTAAAGAGTTTCCAATAGAAACAAATACAAGTTAGCAAGCTGAATCTGCTACAAAGAATTCTGGGTTTCAGTGGAGAATGGATTAGACTGGGGTGAGGAAGTTTGACTCTTTTTCATCTTTTGTCTTACCTGTCGAAGCACCTGGTACTACTAGAATACACAAACACTTTTCCTGGGAACACTGATGCATTTACAGACATTGCTATTGGCCACTTAGAATGTACTGGGAATACATATCATCTCTCTGGTTTAAAACCTTAATAAAAAAATGTCATTAGGATGTGAACACTGTAATGAGTCTGAGCAAACATTTTATTTCTACATCCATTACAAACCCACAGCAGGGCCCCCCTGTAAGAGACAGCAGGATGGAGAACTCTTCAGTTCAGTTCAGTTCAGTTCAGTCACTCAGTCGTGTCTGACTCTTTGGAACCCCATGTATTGCAGCAGGCCAGGCCTCCCTGTCCATCACCAACTCCCAGAGTTCACTCAGACTCACATCCATCCAGTCAATGATGCCATCCAGCCATCTCATCCTCTGTAGTCCCCTTCTCCTCCTGCCCCCAATCCATGCCAGCATCAGAGTCTTTTCCATTGAGTCAACACTTCGCATGAGGACTCTTAGGGTTAGACAAACACTGTTTCCTACCCAGTCTGTTGCCCCCTGTACAGGTGACCTCAGGTGACCTCAAAGGCCCTAGAGGCCGTGGTGCTGTGACTAAGTGCCATTGTGAGAAGCCCTTGGTTTATTAATAGGAACATGACCGTATGGCTAGGACCGAGACCCACTTTCTTCCCTCGCGGTGCTGCAGGCCCTAATCTGGGTGCAGCGATCAGAGGGTCGCAAAGCTAAACTGAAATCAGACCATCACCGAAGAGCAAAAAAAAAAGAAAAAGAAAAAGAAAAGAAAAAAGATTAAGAGGATGAGCTATCCCGACGCCGGCAGAGAAAAGTGCAGCCACCTCTCCCCACTCCTCAGCAAGACCCGTGGGCTCCGAAAAGCGAGTGCAGGGACCCGGCAGGGAGAACCTCGGGGCGCTGGGCGAGCCCCATCCACGCCCCTCAGCAGCTCCGAGGCTGCAGCCGCCGTCTCCTTCCCCGGATCACTCACCGCCCTCGGGCCCAGCCCCGGATGGAACACCGAGCGAGGGTCCTCCACCGCCGAGCCGCAGCCGGCCCGCTACGCCGTGGCGGTCCTGCCCAGAACCCGACCGGGATTCGTGACAGGGCTGTGGGGACACAGGTGGGACGCCAGGCAAGGCAGCAGCAGCCGGAAAATACCGCCCCCGTCCTCTTCCCATTGGCCTCTTAGATTTTAGGTCGAGAAGTCTTCCCTGTCCATAGGCTGAGAGAGCTATCAATCACCGCGGAGCCTTTTGGGAAATGTAGTTCTGAGCGAGACCGCAAAGGCTCGGGAGTCCCGGAAGCCGGGTTGCCAGCGGTGACAAGTATATTAAACCCTGTCCCCGAGCTACCTGGTTGCTAGGACCGCCTCTTCGGAGCTGAGAAGGGAATCCAAGGACTATAGTCAGAGAGGGATCTGAAGATGCGAACCTCCGGGCCTCGCCTGACTGGCTCAGAGCAGCCCCGTACCAAACACGGCATCTCCCTCTTTCTGCCACCTAGCCTTCCAGAGAGAGGAGCAGCTTGGCGCTACGACCTTGGGGTGCAGCCTCCTCTGCCGGGTCCCCGCCCTAACCCGGGGCGGCCAGAGCCTGAATGGTATGTCCCGACGCCAAGTTCCGGGCCAACTCAGACTGGACGTAACAGACCCCAATCAGGAGCCGTTAAGTGGAAAACAGACTTTCTGCTTTCCTCTATTAGCAGCACAATTCTAAGGCGAATCTCCTTTCCGTTATAGCCAGAGGAAGCCTGCAAGAGCGTTAAGTATTTTAGGAAATGAGGTATTGGGTTCCAAACTGTGGAGACTCCTGGATCTTACCTGAGAACCAGTGTTCACTTGGGGGCCAGTGTAGAGGGGGTGTGGGGGAGGCAGGGACTACCTAAAAAATAAGGAAAGCCTTTCCTTACAATGAAAAAGTATGCCTATCTACTCTGTTATTTCACTGCAATTAAAAAAAAAGAAAGTACATCAGCAGAAAACTGAAAACAGAATTACCATATGATCCAACAATCCACTCCTGGGACTATACCTGGATAAAACTGTAATTCAAAAAGCTTCATGCACCCCTATGTTCATAGCAGCACTGTTCGCAATAGCCAAGACATGGAAACAACCTGAGTGTCCACAGACAGATGAGCAGCTAAAGCTGTGTTCTGTATATGCAATGGCATACTACTCGGCCATTAAAAAGAACAAAACAGTGCCATTTGCAGCAACGTGGATGGATCTAGAGATTCTCATGCTAAGTGAAGTAAGTCAGAAAGACAAATACCACATGATGTCACTTAAATGTGGAACCTAAAATATAACACAAATGAACCTATCCCTGAAGCAGAAATAGATTCACAGACATAGACAGCAGACCTGTGGTTGCTAAGGGGTGGTGGGAAGGGAGAGGGATGGACTTGGGAGTCCAAACAAGGGAGAGTTTGGGGTTGTCAGATGAAAACTACTAACATTACATTTAGAATGAATACACAACAATGTCCTACTGTGTAGTGCAAGGAACTGTATTCACTATCCTGTGATAAACCATTATGGAAAAGACTATTTAGGTATATTACATATAACAAATACATATATAGGAATATGTGAAAGTGAAAGTTTTAGTCACCCAGTCATGTCTCACTCTTTGTGACCCATGGACCATAGCCCACCAGGCTCCTCTGGAATTCTCCAGACAAGACACTGGAGTGGGTTGCCATTCTATTCTCCAGGGGATCTTCCAAACCTAGGGATTAAGCCCCGGTCTCCTGCATGGCAGGGAAGCCCATTTAGGAATATATATAGGTATAAAAAATGTATATAGGTATATAACTGACACACTGCTATAAAGCAGAGATTGGCACAACATTGTAAATCAACTATACTTCAGTTTTTAAAATAGTAATGATTAAAAAAATAGATAAAGCAATGGATAGGAAAAAAAGGAAAAGTACATTTTGCGATGGACTGTAAAAAGCTGAGAATTACCAGCCAAAGAGCTAACCGCAGAAGACACTTTTGATGCTAATTCAACCATTCTCCAGCATGATGCATCTTCTAACAAATATTCACTGGGAGTGTTCTATGCTCAAGAACACTGTGGATACCCACAGGAAGCACACATGGTCCTTGCTCTCATGAAGCTCACGGCCGGGCCTGACAGGGGAGATAAGCCAAGTAAGACACTAAAATACAAAGTTAATATTCTGTCTTTTCTTCTTTGTTTCATTTAACCAGAGGGATTCAGTTAGTATCTGCAACATAATTGTAGTCATCTGCAAGGTGACCACAATAGCAGTTTAGAGCTTTCTGTCCACTATAAACCAATGTCTGGGTTTACTTTTCAGCAACAGCAGGGAACATCCAGGATACCAAGAGTTTTCTAGGACTCATGGGGCTGGAGCACAGTTCAGACCCTAGAGAATCAAAGGCACCTCCCGACCTCTCAGGGGTCTTTCTGGTATTCTGCCATTGATGAGGGGAGATTCCTTAGCTCTCCAATCAGTAGGAAGTGTGAAGGGAAGATGAGGGAAGACTCATAGAACCTGGCTGATGCTTATCCCCTGCTGCTTCTTTCTCTCTCTCTCTGACTTGTCTCTTTTGCCCCAGTCTTTTTTAAAAAATAATTTATTTACTTGTTATCTTTGGCTGCACTGGATCTTTGTTGCTCCATGCAGGCTTTCTCTAGTTGCAGCGAGCAAGGTCTACTCTCTGACTGCAGTGTGTGGGCTTCTCATTGCAGTGACTTCTCTTACTGTAGAGCAGGGGCTTTAGGGTGCTCAGACTTCAGTAGTTGCAGCTCCCAGGCTCTAGAGCACAGGTCCAACAGTTGTGGCACACAGGCTTAGTTGCTCTAAGGTATGTGGGATCCTCCTAGACCAGAGATCGAACCCATGTCTCCTGCATTGACAGGCGGATTCTTTACCACTGAGCCACCAAGGAAGCCCTGTGCCGAAGTCTTTTAGTTGTGGAGGGAAAGTGAAGACAGGATTGGGCGAACAGAGAAACTCGGTGTCCACAGGAGCAGTCAGTAGAGGAAACGAGACCATGTGCCGCAGGTGGCCACTTGGAGAGAGGACTCTGGCCTGGTGGGATCTGGGTGCTTGAGCGTGGCTGAGAGGAGGGGAGGGAAACTGTGAAAGCATGTTGTGGAGAAAGATTTTCGGCAGGGAGAGGGAGTATATTTGTTATCTATGGCTGCATAACAAACTACCCCCAAACTCTGTAGTTTAAAACAACATTTATTGGTATTTACTTATTTGGCAGTGTCATGTTTTGACTGTGGCTCAGGCTTAGTTGCCTGGTAATGTGGGATCTTAGTTCCCCAACCAGGGATGGAACCCATATCCCCTGCGTTGGAAGGCAGATTCTTAACCACTGAGCCACCAGGGAAGTCCCCAAAACAACAAACATTTAGTATCTTACAGTTCCTGTGAGTCGGGAATCTAGAAGACCTTAGCTGAGTGTCACTGGCTGAGGGTCTCTCATGAGGCAGCTGTCTAGGTGTTGGTTGGAGCTGCTGTTATCTGAAGTTTTGACTGGGGCTGAACCTGCTTCCGAGATCACTCATCCAGCAGTTTCCTCAGACAGGCCTGTCTTCATCACATGGCAGCTGGTTTCCCCAGAGTGAGTGATCTAAGAGAGGCAGGAAGAGGAGCTAACCTGATCTTGGAAGCGATATACCACCCCTGGTACAGTGTGGGAGAGGACTACGCAAGCACATGAACGCCAGGAGGCAAGAATCATTGAGGAACTTCCCTGGTGGGCCAGTGGTTAAGAGTCCACGCTCCCAATCCAGGGAACTGGGGCTCTATCCCTGGTCACGGAACTAGATCTCACATGCTGCAGTTAAGACCCAGCACAGCCAAAGGTGGGTGGGGGTGGCTGGAAGGAATCACTGTGGCTGTCACAAGTCTAAAACCGATATTAAGACATTTTCGTCATGACTAATCTCAAAGTCCTGTGACACCCCTTTTGGAAACTTATAGTAGAGATCTATATGTATGGGGAAATTAGGGGTGTGGTGTGGTCACAATGCTCACATTATGAGTGAGATGTACAATGTTTTTTTTAAGTCTCTCTGTGATGGCTCAGATGGTAAAGAATCCACCACAATGTAGGAGACCCAGGTTCAATCCCTGGGTCGGGAAGATCCCCTGGAGAAGCGAATGGCAACCCACTCCAGTATTCTTGCCCTGAGAATTCCATAGACAGACGAGCCTGGCAGGCTACAGTCCATGGGATCGCAAAGCGTTGGATGCGACTGAGGGATTAACACTTTCACTCAGTTCAGTCCAGTCCCTCAGTTGTGTCTGACTCTTCGACCCCATGAATCGCAGCACGCCAGGCCTCCCTGTCCATCACCAACTCCCAGAGTTCACTCAGACTCATATCCATTGAGTCAGTGATGCCATCCAGCCATCTCATCCTCTGTCGTCCCCTTCTCCTCCTGCCCCCAATCCCTCCCAGCATCAGAGTCTTTTCCAACGAGTCAACTCTTCACATGAGGTGGCCAAAGTATTGGAGTTTCAGCCTCAGCATCAGTCCTTCCAATGAACATCCAGGACTGATCTCCTTTAGGATGGACTGGTTGGATCTCCTTGCAGTCCAAGGGACTCTCAAGAGTCTTCTCCAACACCACAGTTCAAAAACATCAATTCTTCGGTGCTCAGCTTTCTTCACAACAACTCTCGCATCCATACATGACCACTGGAAAAACCATAGCCTTGACAGGACAGACCTTTGTGGCAAAGTAATATCTCTGCTTTTGAATATGCTGTCTAGGTTGGTCATAACTTTCCTTCCAAGGAGTGAGCGTCTTTTAATTTCATGGCTGCAGTCACCACCTGCAGTGATTTTGGAGCCCCCCAAAATAAAGTCTGACTGTTTACACTGTTTCCCCATCTATTTCCCATGAAGTGATGGGACCAGATGCCATGACCTTCGTTTTCCGAATGTTGAGCTTTAAGCCAAATTTTTCACTCTCCTCTTTCACTTTCATCAAGAGGCTTTCTTCCACCTAATTAAACTTAGATTTCTCATTTCTTCAGCTTACCAGCTAATAGTCTCTTCTGGGTTTAAACAAAGCCAGTTTGGGGTAAATCTTAGTCAATTTGAAATTCAAACTCCCTCTGAAACTATCTCCTCCAAAGTTCTTCCTTCCACTTCTTCTTCCAAAGATATTATTTCAGTGCAACAAGAAAGGACCCTGGTTCTCCAGCTGACCTTCTCCCCTGGCTCCTGCTCACTCCCATGAGGTGCAGCTCACCTCCACATTGTGGAGGTGGTCTCTGTACTGGTTGCACCCCCGCCTGACCCATTCAAGCCTGAAGCTCTGTTTTCTCTGTTGCGTTCTTCAGCTGCTACCCAGGAGTCTTGGCCCCTTGGGATGCTTCCTAGCTTTAGCTACCTCAGTGCCTTCACGGGGAGCTCGTAGGGACTTCTGAAACCCTTCATGCTTCATAGCATCAGAGAAGCCTTGAGTGCTACCTCTAACCCTCTTTCTGCTCAATTCACCTGTGGCTGCCATTTCCACCTATTGTAACTGCCTCGTGGATGCTCTATGAGTCAATTTCCTTTAATAGTTCAAAGAATAAATAGGCTGTACTTTCCATGTTTCAGCTTCCCTTTCAACCTCTCTGGGTTCTTATTTCCCTCCCCCGTCACTCATAATAAATTCCCTGGCCTACTTTTAGTGGCTGCCTGGAAGTCTGTTTAAGAGGAACTGCACTTGGCATGGGTGAGAGGAACCTGACCACTGTGGCTTAGCCAAATCAGGGGTTATTTTTCTTATGTATCAAGAAGTACAGGGCTGGTGCAGGAAGTCTGGGATGACATCAAGAACCCAGGCATGGATTTCCCTGGCGGCCCAGTGGTTGGGACTCCACACTTCCAATGTAGGGGGCATGGGTTTGATCCCTAGTTGGGGAACTGAGATCCCATGTGCCGCACGGTGAGGCCAAACACTTAAATTTTAAAAAAAAGGATCCTGGCATCTTCTGTCTTCCTGCTCTGCCAAATTTAGTGTGTGGCTCTTGTCCTCATGGTCACTTCCAGTCATCATGTTTACATTCCAGAATAGAATAGAATACCATTCTGTCGTTAAATGCTACTATCATTGAATTTTTTTTTATGAGTGGTAACACAGTTATTGAAAAATAATCCCATTTGTATGTAGTATTTGTCATTTGTCTACCAGCATGATATCCTTCCATGGGCAATGGCACCTGATCTTTCTTTCTTTCTTTCTTTTTTAAAAATTTGTTTATTTGGCTGTACTGGGTCTTAGTTACAGCACGTGGGACCCTTTTAGTCATGACATGTGGGATCTAGTTCCCAGATCAGGGATCAGACCTGCACCCCCTGAATTAGGAGCTCAGAGTCTTAGCTACTGGACCACAAGGGAATGAAAGTCCCTCAGTTGTGTCCAACTCTTGGCGACCCCATGGAATGTAGCCCGCCAGGCTCCTCTGTCCATGGGATTAAGGATACTGGAGTGGGTAGCCTATCACTTCTCCAGGGGATCTCCCCGACCCGGGGATAGAAACGGGGTCTCCTGCATTGCGGGTGGGTTCTTTACCACCTGAGTCCTAATCCTTCTGTAGAAAACAGCACCTAGTTGTTCAGATGGGAACTGCCACCTTATTAGGCCACCTCTGTCTCTGGGTTTGGATTAGACGTGGCACTTGACCAGCCCTGAGGCAATCACAGCACTGGGTCACTTTTCACATGACAATTTGTCAGGGAACATGCGAGTAACCCAAGCTAAGCCTATGAGGGACCTTCCCTGGGACTTTTTAAGTTAAAACCAAAAGGGAAAGACCTTTCCCTCTTTGGAACTGAAAATGAGAAGATGTGAGTTTGCAGGGCAGTGGTGTCTCTCACCAGCCCAACTGCATTCTGAGAGAAGGAGGTGACCCGGGAGAGAGGAAAGCCAAGAGCAGAAGCCCGGAGGCAGTCCTGAGAATATTTGAGTCTCTGGTTACTGAGGCCAGAAATAACCCTGAAGGTTTCTTTCATGAGTCAGTAAATAGTCCTTTCTTGACTAAGCTAGTTTGAATGGTAAAGTTCAGGCCCTCGATTTTTTTTTTTTTTGTCTTCTCTGATGGTTTTCATTCTTATTTTAAAATTTTAATTGGAGGATAACTGTTTTACAATGTTTTGTTGGTTCTGCTGTATAACAACAGGAATCAGTTATGAGTATATGTGCATCCCCTCCCTCGTGAGCCTCCCTCCTACCTGACCCCGACTCTATTTTTAATCATTATTTTAAAGAAATTTTGCTTTGGCCACACCACATGTGGAACCCTCACTCCCTGCATAGGAATAAAGAGTCTTAACCACTGGACCACCAGGGAAGGCCCCTAGGCACTCGAAATTTTAAAATTCCCCACTAATGCACCATTTCTATTTTTAAAAATATCCAAGCATGTGTAGACACACAAACACACATGTATATACACATAAACATTTGCTCATCTGTATCTTAAATATTCTTCAATGAATACATTAATTTTTTAATGCCATGTTTTACAATGAGCCATTTAAGCAAAAAAGGTTCAGATAACTCACATAAAAGGGAATAAAATTAGAAACCAAATGAGCAACTTTCATCCTTTTTAATAATAAAAAATAGTAAAACAAACAAACAAACAAGTTAAATCCTTTTAAGCCAAATCACTTCCAGAATAATTAACCAATTCAGCTCCTTGGTAGAAATTCAAAAGAAAGCATCTAATGCCTAGGTCTACGTGATAAAAAGAATTAGGTAGGGATTATCACCAACTGGTGTATAGTAATGGGGTAGTTCTCTTAAGAACCCCCTCTTTATTGAAGATGGAGTTCAGCATGTCCTCATTTGAAGGGAAGCCCAAGATTTCTAGAGGGCCTCCCCACACACCCCCTGCCAAGATCTGGGAACCAACTTCATTTCCTGTCTCTGGTAACCCGACAGCCCTTATTAAAAGACTTTTCTGTGCACTGTGAACCTTCTGAGAAGGGCTTTGTGACCCTCACAGGCTAACTTCTGCAAGACAGAAACTCTCTATTTAAAAATGCATGTTGAAATCACATATTCCATCACCATGGGGAGTTTCTTATTTCCTCTAACAAAGGACTTTTATTTATTTGTATGAGTATGTAAGTAATATGAAAAACTATTTGAAACACTAGAAATGTAGCTCAATAAAAAGAAGAGAGAAATCCTATCACCCATGAAAAAAACCATTGTTGATATCTTACTGCCTATCAGGGTGTGTATGTGTGTATGTATTTATGTGTGTTTGATAGGAAATTTTGGCTGGGCAGAGGTTAGAGTTGGAATATCTCAGGGGAGAGTAGGAGGCTCCTTCCTTTCTTTCCTTACTGCATTTTCTCTTAAGTGTGTGGGCATCAGGTGTCTTTTCTTTTTTTTATTCAAAGGAGGAGATTTTTGACACAGAGTTGCCTGGGGAGGAGAAGCGGCGAGGAAGAGAATTTAAGGAATAGTGTGGTGTCTGCTTTATTTCTTCTTCCATTACAGTGGGCCAAGAAAAGGAGAGAACTGTGTTCCGCAGAGGCTGACCTTGACCTTGGCCACTGGCAGTTCTCTTCGGGGCACAGGTGAAGTGATGCAGCCCAGACTTGGAGCCAGGATGAGTGTGTGTGTGCTCAGTCACCCAGTCATGCTCGGCTCCTTGGCACCCCGTGGACTGCAGCTCGCCAGGCTCCTCTGTCCATGGGGGCTTTTCAGGCAAGAGCACTGAAGTGGGTTGCCATGCCCTCCTTCAGGGGATCTTCCTGATGCAGGGCTCAAACTCTCTCCTGTGCGTCTCTTGCGTAGGCGGATCCTCTCTTAATCCATGGGCGATGGTGATGCTGCCTGGTGGAGCAGCTGTCTGAATCAAGGCCGTTGCAGACAGGCCAGGGTGAAGAGGAGGATGTGGGATTAGCAAAACAAGAGAAATAGTGCCATATCTGAGGATTATGGAAAAAAGGGAAGAATTTCCTGGGTGAGGGTGGGGAAAGACTCTGAGGTCTTGTAGTCTAGGAGACGGGATTTAGAGCAAAGCTCTCAAACTTGAACATACATATGAATCATCTGGGGAGACAGCTTTTTAAAATTTTACTTTTAAACGCCTCTTATTATTTTGATTGTTTTTCCTTCAAGGACATTAACGACAGCACTCTATTTATAGGGGAATTTTTACTTTACATTCACTTACATGGATGATACGAAATAAATCCCAAAGATTTTTAAGCTGTACTACTTGGGGAACAAGAAATATCAGACGGCATTTCTTTCTAATACAATGATTTAAGCAGCATTTTATTTTCCTATCCTGTGGGAACAAAAGGAAGCAACAACACATGATTTTTTTAAAAGGTTGCAGGTGATGTGGCTTCACTTTTAAAACTTTTGGGAGATAAAAATTTATGTAATATAACATTCCAAAAATTTAAGTGTACAACCCAGTGGGGTCTAGTATATTCACAATGTTGGGCAACCATCACCACTACCTAATTCGAAAATATTTCCATCATCCCCCAAAAAACCCTTACTCATTAGCAGGGACTTCCAATGCCTCCCTTCTTCCATTCCCCATGCAAACTCTAATCTGCTTTCTGTCTTATGGATTTGCCTATCCTGGACATTTCATATGAAGGGAATCATACAATATGTGGCCTTTTTTGCCTGGCTTCTTTCACTTAACATAACGTTTTCAAGGCTTATCCATGTTGTAACATATATCAAAATGTCATTTCTTTCTATGGCTGAATAATAACCCATGGTATGGTTGTACCAGGGCTTTCCTGGTGGCTCAGACAGTAAACAATCTACCTGCAATGCGGGAGACCCAGGTTTGAGCCCTGGGTTGGGAAGATCCCCTGGAGAAGGGAATAGCAACCTACTCCAGTATTCTTGCCTGGAGAATTCCATGGGCAGAGGAGCCTGGCAGGCTATAATCCATGGGGTCTCAAAGAGTCGGATAAGACTGAGCGACTAACACACACACACATACCACAGAAACACCACATTTTGTTAATCCACTCAGCAGTTGATGTGGAAGCTTACATTTTATTTTTCATTTTTTAAAAAATATGTATTTATTTGGCTGCATCAAGTCTTATTTGTGGCATGTGGTATCTAGTTCCCTGACCAGGGATCGAACCCAGGCCCCCTGCATTGGAAGGGTGGGGTCTTAGCCACTGGCCCACCAGGGAAGTCCTGGAGCTTGTATTTTAAATATATTTTTGGATTCAGTAGGGCCTGAGGTTCTGCATTTCTGGCAGACTCCCAAGTGTTGTACCATATTGCTGGTTCAAGGACTTCACTTTGAGTAGTGAGGATTTAGAAATCAAGACTACACTTTAGAAAATCACAATTTGGGATATTAATATAAACACACACCTGAAACATACTGGTTAAACATTCTCATACATGCTTTAAAAAAAAGTTGAATCATGCTGTTACAATTCTTCCGTCAAAGCTGATGAGGTATTTATTAATCTTTAGCATGGAGTTTTGCCTTCATTAAAGCTATTACTCATCATAAACACATGAAAGAACTTTTGTTTCACATCTTGCACTTGACAAACATTTGCAGTTACTGATACCTATAAGCAATGAATGGTCATATTAACCATGTGTGAATACATGCTAACTGGCTTCAGCTGTGTCCAACTCTTTGTGACCCCAAGGACTGTGTAGCTCACCAGGCTTCTCTGTCCCTGGGATTCTCTAGGCAAGAATGCTGGAGTGGGTTACCACGCCCTCCTCCAGGAAATCTTCTCCACCCAGAGATTGAACCCGCATCTCCTGTGGCTCCTGCATTGACAGGCGGGTTCTTTACCAGCTGATCCATTGGGGAAGCCCCATATTAACCATAAGGAAAGTTTATTATCGACAATGAAGATTTGACCTCCCTGATTTATGAATTCGCTAATCCCTTTTCCTGTTACAGGTATTTCCCATAGGCGATAGGAGCGCCTCTTCTGTGAGAACATTTCTGAGCCCAAGGTACCAAGGGACGTATTGATATACATCAACCTAAAGAAATTAACATATTTAATCTAACCTGCCACTTATGTACTATTGAGAAAGGGAATAAAACTGCCAGTTACACTCTGATATGTTGTCAACTCTAAAATGTATCCTGATCTCAGTGATACTAAAAGGTAATATGTGTGCATTCCAGAGTGAGAGAAACATGGTGTTCTTATCTGCACCAGACTCAGATTCTGTGCCATTATAAGCCCTACACTTGCCCTGCTGCTACCTCCCTGCATTAGAAGCACAGAGTATTAACCACTGGACCACTAGGGAAGTCCCGTTATAGAACTATTTGGAGTGGGTTTCCATTCCTTGAAAACAAACATTCCCTAATAAGTAAAACAATGATAGCTGAAAAAGCAAGTCAGAGGGAACTCCCTGGTGATCCAGTGACTAGTAAGACAGTGCAGGGGGTGCAGGTTTGATCCCTGGTTTGGGAACTAAGATCCTGCATGCCACACAGCATGGCCCCAAAAAAACCAAGTTAGAAATAAAATCTTTGCAGTCCAAGGCAGAGAACACTGATATTGTCCAATCTCAGTGACCGTGGATTAATACTCCTTGGCCTTTAGTTCACAGGACTCTTTTCTTCCTTTTACAGTAGATAATACATTACTATACTTCCATGGCCAAGGTCTCAAACAATATAGAAAAACTGAATACCTACCTACTCCATGCCTTCAACAATGCTATTTTTTTTCTCTACTCCAAGGTAACCATTGTGAATGGTCTAGTGAATGTGAGACCTTTTTTCTCCTATTTATATGTGTACTTTTCTCATACATAGTGCCACACACTGGGGAACACAGTCTTGTAGGCCAAATATAACCTATAATGGGTTTTGTTTGACTCACAGAGAATTTTTTTTTAATTTGAAATAGAGGACTTCCCTGGTGGTCCATTGGCTAAGACTCTACATTTTCAGTGCAGGGGGTCTGGATTTGATACCTGGTCAGGGAACTAGATCCCACAAGCTGCAAATAAAACCCAGTGCAGCCAGATAAATAAATAATATAAATATTAAAAAAAAAAAAAGAAAACTGGAAATAGTCATCAACATTTTAAATTGGGATAGTTCATGAAAATCTTAAAAACCTGGAAGAGAAGTCCTCACTGGCTGCCTACTTCTGCCTGAAAACAATTGACTGTCCTGAGCAGTGGGCTGCCCCCTGCAGGTGGGGTGAGCGCTCGTCTTCCTAGTCCCTGCTCTCCCCAGATGTCCTCCTTTGGTTCACGCCACTGTTTATGTTACCTGCATGGCCCGTATAAGCAGTCACTTTTTTTTTTTTAACCTTTATACATATTTTTCTGTAACTCTTTCACTTAAAAACATCCCAGGGGCATCCTGGTATGCAAATACATACTGATATATCTTATCCATTTTTTTTAAGTATGTATTTATTTCTGGCTGAGCTGGGTCTTGCTGTGCTTGGGCTTTTCTCTAGCTGCACTCTGTGTTGCGGTGTGTGGGCTTCTCATTGTGGTAGCTTCTCTTGTTGTGGTTCCCAGGCTCAAGAGTACGGGCTCAGCAGTTATGAAACATAGGCTTAGCTGCTCCATGGCACGTGGAATCTTCCTGGACCAGGGATCAAACCCCTATCCCCTGCATTGGTAGGTGGATTCTTATTCACTGAGCTACCAGGGAAGTCTGATCTTACTGTTTTTACTAGGTACAATCCATTCTCGTTGTCCATGGATTCCATATTTGAAAATTTACCTACTCTCGAAAATTATTTGTAACTCCGACATCAATGCTTATCGCCCTTCTAGGGTCATTTGCAGATATGAGACACGACTGAGTGACTTCACTTTTGCTTTTCACTTTCATGCATTGGAGAATGAAATGGCAACCCACTCCAGTGTTCTTGCCTGGAGAATTCCAGGGACGGCGGAGCCTGGTGGGCTGCCGTCTATGGGGTAGCACAGAGTCCGACACGACTGAAGCGACTTAGCAGCAGCAGCAGCAGCAAGAGCAGAGCTGCAAAAAATTTGAGTCATTTGACAAGTGTATTCCAGCTGAGGTTGAACAAGGCCATGCTCTGCCTCCAGCTTCAGCTCTCATACTGCAAACGAATATCCTTTGTGTGTTTCATTTAATGCCACTTTTTTGCTTGTTGTATTTTTGTGCTTTTTGTTGTTGATTTCCCTTCACCAGATCCCTAGGCTGGGAAGACCGATATCGGGCTCAGAACCTTCACAACAGTGGGAGGACTTCTTTGGCTTATTCTTCTCCGGTTTTGTGGGTCACCCATGTGGCAGGTATGGGATTTGATTTTATCATGATTGCACCCCTCCTACCAACTCACTGGGGCTTCTTCTCTGTCTTTGGATGTGGACTATCTTTTTTTTGGTGGGTTCCGGCGTCCTCCTGTCAACGGTTGTTCAGTAGCTAATTGCGATCTTGGTGCTCTTGCTGGAGGAGATGAGTGCTTGTACTTCTGCTCTGCCATTTTGAGACAGTCTCCTGATTTCGCTTTTTAAACGGCTCCCAAACGTAGTGTTGAAGTGCTGTGTAGTGTTTCTAGGATCCAGAAGGCTGGAATGTGTCTTATGGAGAAAATGTGTGTGTTAGGTAAGTTTCCTTCAGGCATGAATCACAGTGTTCTTGGTTGTGAGTTCCATGCTAATGAATCAACAATACCTTACACCTGGAACAAGGAAGAGAAACTTAGCTGACCTGTATATGAGGCTGCTCCAAAAAGTGCTAAAGTAACATTTATAGTGTGTGATGAAGTTACAGAAAACATGGACTAAATTTATAGATTCCTGAGATGACGAGCAATAAGATAGCTCAGTTGACAGCACTGTTGTGAGGTTTGAAAGATAAAGAAATTTATAGTCACATTGACTCGGGAAAATATTAAATCTTTTCAGCAAGTGCTGGCTGGCTCAAATATTTCAAAAGACAGTAAGAGCATGAAAAATATTAAATTTTCAGGCAAGGCTGACTCTGCAGATCAGGAGGCTGTGGTAGAATTTTTTTTAAAAAACCTGCTAAATGTTATACAGGAAAAGGGTTATATGGAAGAGTAAGTTTACAATGCTGATGAAATTAACTTGTTTTACATGGATGTTGGCAAATGAACCTACACAACACAAATGGCCTACAAAGTCTTGCTTTTAAATCATTGAAAGACCATGCATTCAATTATTTGTGAGAAATATATATTAAATAAGGTGACTTTAAATAGAAACACACACAAAACAAGGTTATATGTTGATGCATACATTCATGCTAAGTCCCTTCAGTCGTGTCTGACTCTTTATGACCCTGTGGACCATAACCCACCAGGCTTCCTTGTCCATGGGATTCTCTAGGCAAGAATACTGGATGGGTTTCCATGCCCTCCTCCAGGGAATCTTTCTGACCCAGGAATTGAACCTGCGTCTCTTATGTCTCCTGCATTGGCAGATAGGTTCTTTACCATTAGCGCCACCTAGAAGGCCGTATGTAATTGATGAATTGATGAAAATGTGGTTAGAGGCCCCAAGGAACCTAACCTATTTCTGGTAAGAGCAATGGGCCTGTATTTGCTAATTCAGTGTTTTCAGTGGCTTTATAGAACATGATGATGTTGTTAAGAAACAAAATTCAAGTGAGTAAATTTAAAAATCAAACTGGCTTTATTCAATGATGAATGAATCAAGTGGCATTCCATCTAAAAACCAGAAAGGAGCTCCAGAGAGCTGCAGAAAGGGCAAGGTTGTTATAGACAAAAGGGGCAGTGACCAGGAAAAAAGTGGATAACCTCTAAGGGATCAGAGGAATCTACTAGGCAGATTACCACACTACTGTTGACCAAGAAATTCCAAGAATTCATCAAATTCTTAAGATTGACTGGTCAAGGGCTTCCTTGGTGGCTCAGATGGCAAATGATCTGCCTGCAATGCAGGAGACATGGGTTCACTCCCTGGTCCAGGGAGACCCCACATGCCTCGGAGCAGCTGAGCCCACGTGCTGCAACTACTGAGTCCGGAGTGCCCTAGCAAGAGAAGCCGGCACACCACAACCAGAGAGTAGCCCCTGGCCACAGCCTAGGGAAAAGCCCACGCAGCAACAAAGACCAAGCACAGCCAAATAAATAAATACAATATTAAAAAAAAGAGAGACTGGTTAAGATGACATTCCTGCAGGAGATTGAAATTGCAATTAGGTTGGGTACTAAGTTTTGGCTTGGTGACATGGGCTTAGAAAAAGTAACTTCATTTTGGGCCTATGTTCTCTTTTTATTTAATCATTAATTATTAGCATTACATATCTGAAGATTCAGAATTTTTTAAAACTTTTTATTTTATTTTGGAGTAGAGCTGACTAACAATGTTGTGATAGTTTCAGGTGCACAGCAGAGTGACTCAGTCATGCGTCCACGTGGATCCATTCTCCCTTGAAGACTATAAGGGAAGCTGCTGCTGCTGCTGCTAAGTCGCTGCAGTCGTGTCTGACTCTGTGCGACCCCATAGACGGCAGCCCACCAGGCTCCCCCGTCCCTGGAATTCTCCAGGCAAGAACACTGGAGTGGGTTGCCATTTCCTTCTCCAATGCATGAAAGTGAAATGGCTCAGTTGTGTCCAACTCTTGGCGACCCCATAGACTGCAGCCTACCAGGCTCCTCTGTCCATGGGATTTTCCAGGCAAGAGCACTGGAGTGGGGTGCCATTGCCTTCTCTGAAAGAAAGCTCAGCGCTGGGACTTCCCTGCTGGTCCAGTGTTTAAGACTTCACCTTCCGATGCAAGGGGTGCAGGTTCAATCCCTGGCCAGGGAGCTAGGATCCCATATGCCTTGCACCCGAAAACTAAAACATGAAACAGAAACAATATACTAACAAATTCAATAAAGACTTTAAAAATGGTCCACATCAAAAAAATTTAAAAAAAAAAAAGAAAGAAAGAAAGCTCAGCGCTGAAGAATTGATGCTTTTGAACTGTGGTATTGGAGAAGACTCTTGAGAGTCCCTTGGACTGCAAGGAGATCCAACCAGTCCATCCTAAAGGAAATCAGTCCTGAATATTCGTTGGAAGGACTGATGCTGAAGCTGAAATTCCAATACTTTGGCCATCTGATGCGAAGAACTGACTCATTGGAAAAGACCCTGATGCTGGGAACGATTGAAGGCAGGAGGAGAAGGGGATGACAGAGGATGAGATGGTTGGATGGTATCACCAATGCGATGGACATGAGTTTGAGTAGGTGCTGGGAGTTGGTGATGGACAGGGAAGCCTGGTGTGCTGCAGTCCATGGGGTCACAAAGAGTCGGACAAGACTGAGTGGATGAACTGAACTGATTCTCCCCTAAACTCCCCTCCCATCCAGGCTGCTAAATAATATTTAATAGAGTTCCCTGTGCTATACAGTAGGACCTTCTTGGTTATCCTTTTTAAATAGAGCAGTGTGTACGTATGCATCCCCCATCTTTCCCTTCCAACCTGGCAACCATCTGTTCCTTCTTTAAGTCTGTGAATCTGTTTCTGTTTCATAAGTAAGTTTATTTGTATCATTTCTTTTTAGATTCCACATAAAAGGGATATCACACAGTATCAACTCTATTTTGGGCCTATGTTCTCTTTTTTTTAATACTATAAATAATGACAAGTCAATGGTATTTAGAATTAAACAATATGCCTCTATCAACTGAATCACTCCATTATTAAGCAATATTTAGGTGAATTTCAGTTTTTTTATATTATATCCAGTTTGTACATGTCTCTATATGCATGAATTTTTTCTATGATACTTAGAAGTCCAAAACTGTTTGAAAGGGCCTGCCTATTTAAATATTGATAGATACTGCTAAATCATATTCCACAGGCTCTCTCCATTTATACTTCTGCCAAAAGTCTATGAAAGTGCTTGTTTTTCTGGCTCTTCATCAGACTGGGTATTAGCAACTCCTAAAAAAATTTTCCCAAAGTGATTGTCATACAATGATATCAGATTTTAATGTGTATATATAGATTATTGGGGAATTTGCATATCTTTTTCGTATGTTTAGTGACAAATTCAAGAGGTTGTACTTGAAGAATATAATGGCTGGATTCTCATATAATTTTCTTATGTTGCAGGAAGGGGGACCCCTTCCAGGGCCTGAGAGTGGGCTTTTGTCCAATACTCAGAAATGAACTGACCGAGGAGACCCATATGCTGACAAAGCAAGAGACTTTATGGGGAAGGGGCACCCGGGTGGAGAGCAGCAGGTAAGGGGACCCAGGAGGACTGCTGTGTCAGGTGACTCACAGTCTCGGGTTTTATGGTGGTGGGTTAGTTTCCAGGTTGTCTCTGGACAGTCATTCTGACTCAGGGTCAGTCATGGTGGCACACGCGTCGCTCAGCCAACAGGGATTCCAGCAAACAGGATTCTCGGAGGTCGGTAGGACATATAAACTGGTGTTGCCTCTCTCCTCTTGACCTTTCCTGAATTCTCCCAGCTGGTGGTAGCTTGTTAGTTCCAGGACCTTGTATTGTTAAGACAATTCATGTAAGTGACTGTGATCTTGCCTGGCCAGGCTTGGCAGTTTCGGTCAGTGTTTCCCCTGATGCTGACATCGCAAACATTATATTAATAGTAAATCTACATATTCATTGACCCACACACCTAGTTACTCAGGGTGACACGGCCTTGCATGGGTCTTTTTAAAATTTTTATTTATTTTAATGGGAGGCTAATTACTTTATAATATTGTAGTGGGTTTTGCCATTCATTCACAGGAATCAGTCATGGGTGTGCACGTGTTCCCCATCCTGAACCCCCCCACCTCCCTCCTCATCCCATCCCTCAGGGTCATCCCAGCTCACCAGCCCTGAGCACCCTGTCTCATGCATTGAACCTGGACTGGCGATCTGTTTCACATATGATAATATACATGTTTGAACGCTATTCTCTCAAATGACCCCACCCTCGCCTTCTCCCACACAGTCCAAAAGACTGTTCTTTACATCATGTCTCTTTTGCTGTCTCGCATATAGGGTCATCGTTATCATCTTTTTAAATTCCATTTATATTGCATTGGTCTTGAGGAAGCTCTAGGCTGAGCACTGTCAATGGCCTCCCGACGTCATCCAAAGCCTAGGTTCTTTCTGTTTTTCTGCTCTGCCCTCTAAGGCTGCCTCCTACTCTTGCCATGGCATAACTGCAACAGTGGCAGACACCACATCAGCCTGGAAAACTCCATAGGAACAATGGGACCGTCTCTTCAGAGTATGGAAACCGTTCCCAGGAGCCCTCACGCAGATTATCTTTCTCATCTCACAGGTCAGAACTCACTGTTCACCCTTTAAACCAGTCACTGGGAAGGGAAACAGGATCAGCAAGATTAGCTTCTAGTGAAATGAAGTCAAAGTCACTCAGTTGTGTCTGACTCTTCTCAACTTCATGGACTGTAGCCCTCCAGGCTCCTCTGTCCATGGAATTCTCCAGGCAAGAATACTGGAATGGGTAGCCTTTCCCTTCTCCAGGGGATCTTCTCATCCCAGGGATCAAACCTGGATCTCCTGCATTGCAGGCAGATTCTTTACTGTCTGAGCCACCAGGGAAGCTCCCAAAAGAGAGTGAAAGTGTTAGTCGCTCAGTCATGTCTGACTCTTTGTGACCTCAAGGACTGTATCCCGCCATGTTTCTCTGTTCATGGGATTCTCCAGCCAAGCATGCTGGATGATTAGCTTAGAGTCTCAGAATAGGCTTTCCAATCCTGCCCCAGGTCCCTTACACTTATAGTCTTCTGCCTAGAATGCTCTTCCCTGAGGTATCAGTAAGGCATCAGTTCAGTTCAGTCGCTCAGTCGTGTCCGACTCTTTGCGACCCCATGAATTGCAGCACGCCAGGCCTCCCTGTCCATCACCAACTCCTGGAGTTCACCCAGACTCACGTCCATCGAGTCCATGATGCCATCCAGCCATCTCATCCTCTGTTGTTCCGTTTTCCTCCTGCCCCCAATCCCTCCCAGCATCAGAGTCTTTTCCAATGAGTCAACTCTTCGTATGAGGTGGCCAAAGTACTGGAGTTTCAGCTTTAGCATCATTCCTTCCAAAGAGATCCCAGGGCTGATCTCCTTCAGAATGGACTGATTGGATCTCCTTGCAGTCCAAGGGACTCTCAAGAATCTTCTCCAACACCACAGTTCAAAAACATCAGTTCTTCAGCACTCAGCCTTCTTCACAGTCCAACTCTCACATCCATACATGACCACTGGAAAAACCATAGCCTTGACTAGACGGACCTTTGTTGGCAAAGTAATGTCTCTGCTTTTCAATATGCTGTCTAGTTGGTCATAACTTTCCTTCCAAGGAGTAAGCGTCTTTTAATTTCATGGCTGCAATCATCATCTGCAGTGATTTTGGAGCCCCCCAAAATAAAGTCTGACACTGTTTCCACTGTTTCCCCATCTATTTCCCATGAAGTGAAGGGACCAGATGCCATGATTTTCATTTTCTGAATGTTGAGCTTTAAACCAACTTTTTCACTCTCTTCTTTCACTTTCATCAAGAGGCTTTTTAGTTCCTCTTCACTTTCTGCCATAAGGGTGGTGTCATCTGCATATGTGAGGTTATTGATATTTCTCCCGGCAATCTTGATTCCAGCTTGTCCTTCTTCCAGCCCAGGGTTTCTCATGATGTACTCTGCATAGAAGTTAAATAAGCGGGGTGACAATATACAGCCTTGCTGTACTCCTTTTCCTATTTGGAACCAGTCTGTTGTTCCATGTCCATTTCGAACTGTTTTATTCTTCCAGTCTTTCTCTATTTCTCCTCTTATCAGCAAGGCTTTTTGTGACCATCTTGTTCACAATTATACCTCCAGCACTCTCCATGTGTTTTTCTCTGCTTTAGTTTATTCTTACCTGCTGCTGCTGCTAAGTCACTTCAGTCGTGTCCGACTCTGTGTGACCCCATAGACGGCAGCCCACCAGGCTCCCCCGTCCCTGGGATTCTCCAGGCAAGAACACTGGAGTGGGTTGCTGTTTCCTTCTCCAATGGATGAAAGTGAAAAGTGAAAGGGAAGTTGCTCAGTCGTGTCCGACTCTTCTCGACTCCATGAACTGCAGCCTGCCAGGCTCCTCCGTCCATGGGATTCGCCAGGCAAGGGTACTGGAGTGGGGTGCCATCACCTTCTCCGTTATTCTTACCTACCATGTGCCAATGCAGAAGATGCAAGAGACTCGGGCTCAGTCCCTGAGTACAGAAGATCCCATGGAGAAGGAAATGGCAACCCGATCCATTATTCTTGCCTGGGAAATTCCATAGACAGAGGAGCCTGGTGGGCTACAGTCCATGGCGTCACCAAGAGCTGGACACGACTGAGCAACTGAACACACATGCATATCGTGTGCTTTACTTATTTTTTAAAATTTTTTAAAAATTTATTGTCCATCTCTTTCAACCAGAATGTTAGCTCAATGAGGGTAGGGATTTTGCAATTTTATCCATTGCTCAGTCATTGACACATCCTTCATTGTTGTTGTTCAGGCACTCAGTCATGTCCGATTCTTTGCAACCCCATGGACTGCAGCACACCAGGCTTACCTGTCCTTCACCATCTCCTGGAGTCTTCCCAAGTTCAAGTCCATTGAGTCTGACACATACAAATAAAACTCAATAAATATTTGCTGAATGAGAGTAATCTATTTGAATGAATTCCATCTGAACCCATCTCTCAATTAATGCTAAACTCAGGGGAGGGAAAGAGGGGTGTTGTTTACTGACTACCCCCAAACTCCAGCAATGGTGACATACCAGCAGAACAACCACACGGCCTCCCCAGTTTCACCCGCCAATCTCTGCCCTGCCGAGCACTGCCATGTAGATTCGGCGTTGCAGCTGTTCCGTGGAGGGTGGCATGATGCAGCTGAACCACAGCTCCTGATGCTGCCCATGCTGCCCCAACATCCCTCCCAGATTGGTCTTGAGCAGGACTTCCCAGGTAGTACAATGGTTAAGAATCCACCTGCCAATGCAGGGGACATGGGTTTGATCCCCGGTCTGGGAAGATTCCACATGCCTTGGAGCAATTAAGCCTGTGCTCCACAGCAATTGAGCCCACACACCCTAGAGCCCATGTTCCACAACAATGAGAAGCCCGTGCACCACACGAGAGAATAGCTAGCCCCTGCTCACCACAACTAGGAAAGTCCGCACAGCAGTGAAGCCCCAGAGCAGTCAAAAATAAAGAAATTAAATTAAAACAAGGACTCCCTGGTGGCTCAGATGGTAAAGCGTCTGTCTACAATGAGGGAGACCCGGGTTCGAGCCCTGGGTTGGGAAGATCCCTTGGAGAAGGAAATGGCAATCCACTCCAGTACTATTGCCTGGAAAATCCCATGGACAGAGGAGCCTGGTAGGCTACAGTCTATGGGGTTGCCAAGAGTCGGACACGACTGAGCGACTTCCCTTTGAAAAGAAATTGATCTCGGGTGGCCTCAGCCTGCAGCAGTGAGAAGCCGGATTCAGGTTTCCAGCCAGAGATTGAAGTCAGGCCGAGGCGGCGAGAGTGCTGAATCTTAGCCACTAGACCTCCAGGGAGCAGTGGCCAGTGACAAGGCCCTGTCCTGCCAGCTGTGTAGCAGTGAATTTCCACCTTGAGACGGAAATGAGTGAAACAAGCTGAGTGTTCATTAAAAGGAAAAAGAGTAGGTGTGTATAGGCACATAAACGGACTCAAGAGAGTCATGCCCTCGTGGTAGTTTGAATCACTTATATGGAGCAATTCTGGGTTTCCTTCGGGCAGTCGTCTCGCTTTGCCTGGTTCTGTGTCCGTATTTGGTACCTCTCAGCATCCTCCCATGTGTGTACCTGCATCTCTCAGCCAAGATGGATTCTAGCAAAGAGAGACATGTACCCCCTCCCATTTTGACCTTAAAGGAGCCTTTCTGTACACGTGTAGTCGGTAAGATACCCTTAAGAATGAGGAATATGTGGTCTTTTATCTCTTATCTCAGCAGGGCTCAGCTCCTCTCTCACTCCTGCTATTTTGGCACATTTGTCCAGAGGAGAAATTCCAGCTACTCAACCTGGGGCCCATCTCTCTCCTGCCTCAAAATGACCACACCACCCATGGGTGCCACAGCTTAGCTGGGAACCTCTTTTCCTGGCCATGCTGTAACCTTTTCTGATTGATGGCTTTGGGACCTGGCTCCCCAGCTCCTCTCATTCCTGTGTCTGGCCCTTGCCCTCAGTGACTTCAGAAGCAACACTGATCCCGTGTCCATCACCTTTGCTCGTGGTCCCTTCACCTCCTCTGCTCCAGCACCTTCCACCCCCATCTAATCAACCTCCGAGGGCCTGGCCTTGTTGCAAACTGCTTCCACTTCAGGACCTCAGCTCCTCTCTCCTTATTCCATCTCTCCCTGCCCCTTACAATAACCAAATCTGCCCTTTATCCTCACCACTGCCTCTTTCGCTTCCTTGCTTGTTGTTCCTTTTCAGCCTCCTACTCAGTCTAGACCCTGTGGTAGGCTTTTTAATCGTGTTCTTGCTAGCACCCTGGAATTCCTGTTCTTCGACTTCCTCATCCACCCACATCCGGGGGGTTTCCTATCCTGTACTTCTGTAGCTCCAGGTCTGGCAGAAGTGGCCGCCACACTGCCTAGCTAGAGAGGCTTGTCCTACCACCCCAGTTCCAGCTGTCACTCTTTTTCCTCCTGCGGTCCTGGGTTCTGCCACGTGACTGGCCTGCAGAGCGGGGAAAGAGACGGGGAGCAAGGGAGGGACATAAACGTCAGGGCCTCAGTGTTCTGGGTTGCCCGCCTGGGTGGGTGGCTGAGGGGGCATCTTCTGTCTTATTCCTCCGTGAGGCCTCTACGATTCCCTTCTGTGTGTATCAAATCATTTTAGTCATGTCAATCTCTGTGACCCTATGGACTGTAGCCCACGAGGCTCCTCTGTCCATGGGATTCTCCAGGCAAAAATACTGGAGTGAGTTATCATGCCCTCCTCCAGGGGATCTTCCCAATCCAGCGATCGAACCCACGTCTCATGTCTCCTGCACTGGCAAGCAGGTTCTTTACTTACCCTTACATTTGTATAAAAACTTTCACGTCATTAGGGAAATTGCTTAATTTCACAAATGTTTTGAGTCAACTTATTACTAGACATGAATGAAAATAGTGCTTGCCCTCCAGGAACTCCTCAGAAGTTCACTGGAATTTTAAGACCTTAACAAGACGCTGGAGTGAAAAACAAGCAACAAAAAAAAAAACACAGAAAGACTACCATGTACAGACTCCACCCTATTTGACTGAAAATTTAGAAATGTACACAAATATATTTCTTTATGTTTT